>NC_141534.1:148242500-148542500 GCF_021556685.1 Rattus norvegicus
ACTTTATGTATAAAATGGATGCAGAGCACTGCATAGTTCATCAATGATTTGTTTTCCAGAGTAATTTTACTTGACAGGGTGCATGACCCAAGGGAGAGCAGTAGATCTCTGAGAAAGATGGAAGGGCAGAGGTGTCTAATGTCCTTTCCAATCGCACATTCCTGCCCCATGACAAAGGACTGGGGCCGAGCAGCCCTCAGAGTGGCCAGACTAGGCATGGTGGCACACGCCTGTCATCTCAGCACTACAAAGACTAGAGAAAGATGGCAACTTCAGACCATCCTCGGTACGAGATCCTGTCAACATAAAACACAAGATAGTTCTGGTATGCTAATACTTTTGTAAAGGACCTAAACTTCCTGAAATTGGATTTTTTATTTCACAACAACCACAAACCAGAAATGTTTTTAAGTACTGCTATGCTTTCTGGTGCCTGTGACGAGGACAGTGAAACGTGCCTGCTGTTATGGCAGCATTTGTGAGGAGCTGCTGTTACGCAGCTCAGTCCCTGGGAGGGAGGGAGTACCTGTATGTTCACTTGGTAGTCCGTGGGCCCGTGAATAGATCCATACAAACCGAATCCAACTACAGAGATTCTCCTGTTAACTGTGAACCTGGGAGAAAGAAGACCATTACCAAATAACAGAAACCACTCTAAGCATTCATATTTTGAAGGCTATAGCTTTTTAAAAGTATTACCTGAATTTTACTTACAAAAACCAATCAACCAACCAACCAAACAAACAAACAAAAAACCCCTATCATAAAAGACAATTTTGAAAATGTCATCTTCTTTGTTCCTAAAACCTAATGTGAACTGAAGAGGAACTCAGCTAGGATTTGTTCTGTACAGGCAAAGGATTGTAACCTAAATAACTCCTTCTATTATAGTGGTTGACTGTGTGCTGCACGTACCCAGATCCCTCGTGAACATGCTAATCGTTAAGATCAAAGCTGCAAATCGGAACAATCCATTGGCTCAGTAAATACTCACTGAGGGTCTATGGTCTGTAGTCATTGTGAGGGGCTGGTCAGGAACAATGGTAAGTAAACAGGGCATTTTCTACCTTTGCTGAATGGGAGCTAGTGATAAACAAGAAGGGAATAAATTACCATTATTATTGTGATGAGAGCTGTGAATGCATTAAACTTACAAGTGGTGGAAGGTGGCTGGACACAGGCGCTAACTCACTGATGGGCGTCAATAAAGGTTCCATAAAGTAGTTGGCAAGTCTAGTTTGGTCACAATAGTCAAGAACTGTTGATCTATCTTACTTCATTTAATGTATGTAAAAAATGACATTAAAGGCAACTGAGAAGACTGTTGTAAGTATAATCTGTAGTGTAAACAACTCAGCATTTTCAGCTAAAGTACGGATTATTATTACTACTACTGGCACACCCACTATAACTTAGTAAATAATGCCTGATGTGCCAGCCCCTAAGCTCCATTTCTTACTATAACTCACTTCTTTAAATAGCCCTACACATTAGCAAACTACCTATTTTTTTTTAAAGATTTATTTTATTTTAAGTATGTGAGTACACTGTAGCTGTCTTCAGACACACCAGAAGAGGGCACTGATCCCATTATAGACAGTTGTGAGCCACCATGTGGTTGCTGGGAATTGAACTCAGGACCTCTAACAGTTAGTGCTCTTAACTACTGAGTCACCTCACCAGTCCCCAAACTACCTACATTTATTATCCTAAGTTCTTATAGTCGAAAATAGCTTTAGTCAGGCACGGTTGCAACCACTCATGGTGCAAGCTACTCAGGAAGCTGAAACAGAAGAATAACTTGTGCTCACAAGATTGAGACTGGTCTGGACAGTACAGTGGGAGAAAGAAAGAGAAGAGAAGGCATTGGAAAGAGAGGTCACTGTGCTCATAGATAGCACCAGGAAACCAGGAATGTTAAACATTCAGGGTTGTCTTTACAAGGAAAAGGATGAGTGACCTGGTGTTTGCCCAAAAGGCTGGGACCAGAA
The DNA here is from genome assembly GCF_021556685.1 of Rattus norvegicus. Lineage (NCBI taxonomy): Eukaryota > Metazoa > Chordata > Mammalia > Rodentia > Muridae > Rattus > Rattus norvegicus. Next base: position 148,244,492 of record NC_141534.1, read on the forward strand.
GTGGCTAATAGCCTAGGTGATCCTTGCACTTTCTGTAGAGCCAAGCCCTACCCACCTCCTACAAGGATGACTACGGATACTACTTAAAAGCCTGGGTGACTTTTGTGTTATCTGTATGGCCAGGGGCTCCCCTAATTCTCCAGAACCAAGACCAGAGGAAGCTAATAACACAAAGGTCCTCTCTAGCCTATCCACAGGGCCTCCCAAAGGCCCTTACGACAACACAAGTAGCCTATCTTTAAAACTCACCTTCTTGGAAGAAGTGATAAGTACTTTGAGAAGAGTTTTGATGTAATGATGCCTCCTTGTGCACATGCAATCGTGTTACACCAGGAAACATTTTTTCCCAATTGTACTGTACTTAAAATATGCCAAAACCAAACTGTCTGGTGTCAGTTTGTTTGGTCAGACTCTAGAAATTTGAACCAACACTGGCTAATGAGTCATGATGAACCAGATTTCCTTCTTGCCTCAAACAGCTTGATACTCTGCTGCCCCTGACATTTGCAGAGATCCCACAAGAAGGGAGGGGAGCAGAAGAGAAGAAAATAGAGCAGAACAGATTGAGGTAAAAAAAAAGAAATTCTCTCCTGGGTCAAAAGTCTAGCCAGCGGGGACATAAATCTCACTCAGCTGGAACTGCAAACCAATGCTCAGGCTGGAGTTGTGGCTCTATGACAGCCCTGGCCTAGTGCATGAGGTCACTTCTAGCCTCAGCACCAAAGAGGAGGAGAGAAATGTTCACGTCCCACCCCCCCATGCTATGCCACATACCCAGTATAGTAAGAGAACAATTCTAAAAATTTCCACGGTAATTTTAAATCATAAAACGCAATATTCATTCTATCTATCTATCTATCTATCTATCTATCTATCTATCTATCTATCTATCTATCTATCTATCTATCTATCTATCTATCCATCTATCAGAAAGCTTCCCAGATATGTAGCTAGGAAGTAGAGAATGTGTCTAGGTTCTGTAAGTCAATTCTCAGCACAAAATAAAAAGTGAGAAAGCATTTGAAGAATCCTGTAAAGCCAGAAGTGAATCCTGTCATCTCCTTCCTATGAACTATATTGAAAACCATTATCAGACCCTTACTTTTAAATTCTTAATCATGTCAAACAGCAAAAATGACTATCGATTCCCTGACATCAAGCAATTCCTTGGATAACCTAGGTTATGTAAGTGCAGCGTGTAAGTCTAAGAGAATGGATGGCTTAGACAAAGTTGTCTATAAAGCTTTCCTTACTTCCTTCGAATAAACTCCACTGGCGCTGACGAGAAGCCAAGGGCACTCTTGGCCTTCTGATGTTTGTTAGACTGTTTCAAAGTTTCACACATGCTGCTTATTTTTGATTTTAGAGATAAAATTCTTTAATCATGTGGAATCAAACTATAATTTAGTCCAAGATCAGAGAGGCAGATAACACTCATCACCTGCTGTAGTATGTTCGTTTCATTTTTGTTTAATGTTAAAACTTTAATTTCGCAGTGGGTAATCCTCTCTCATTTATGCAATTCTTACTGCTCTTCTGGCCTCATAGTTTCTGACCTGTATAGTGTGTTTCATATAAAACTTCTTATAGACCCACTGCTCTTTTTCATATTTGAGCTGTTCTCTCTTAAGAAGAGAATTTATTCTCCCAGATCAACTATGTTTTGTTAGGCAACTCCTTTACCAAACACATGGGACTTCTGAAAGGAATTTTCTGAGATAGTCATGGTAATTTGGAAAGCTAACATCCCTATCAAAGTGTGATTCAAGCCAAAGTTCTCTAGATAGTACTATTTGCTGGACATTTCAGAGTTTAATTCTACTCTACTACAATAATATCCAACATAAATAAATAATTTACTGCGATATAGTAAAATATATACTTGCATGTTATTTACTCAATATAACTTCACTTTTCAAACTTGTAGCATCTCGCGTTTCCGTGCTGTGGCAGTACCTGTGTGAGCTGCACCATGTTGGTCATTATGTTCACAATGTGAGCACTAAGTGTTTACATCACTGTACAACTGTCACTTTTCATTTCTGAAACTGAATGCTTTTTATTTTATCAGCGTTTAGGTGAGAATAATCTCAAATTCACATTTTAAGCAACAGCAGCAGACATTCTTTCGCTAGTTCCAATAGGTGCTTCTCTTCACCCTAAGGTTTACAGGCACAAGGAGCCAGGGATGCTACAATTCCTGTGATGTACAGAACAGACTCCTATAACCAAGAGTCCCCACATTCATGAAAGGAAATTGTTTGTTACTATAAGTTATAATCATATTTTATTTAAAAACCAAAGACATTTAAGTACAATTTTACTGACTTCCACAAAAGGCAAGGACCATATAAACTCCTACAGTTACTGTTGTCATTGGTAATGTGTGTAAATTCACACACACAACTTTCTAACCATACGTGTGTTTGTTCTATGTGAAGATACAGATGCCCCTCTCTACCTTAGACTTAAATCCTACCAACAACTCATCCTACAAAAAAAAAAAGATCACTTGGAGTTCGGTGACTTGGCCAAGGCTGCCTTACAATAGCTGTTTCACCTGGGCCCATCAGATCCAGCCCAGAGCAGTTTCTTGCCCCTCCCTTATCTTTTCTGCTTTTGTAGGAAAATCTGACATAGGAAGGCAGAGCTTCAAGAATTTCAGTTTGCCTGGGAACATGCAACTAAAATTTCTGGCAGAAAATGTCTAAAAAGCTGAGTAATGAGTTCCAAATAGCTTTCAGCCAGTAGATAAATAAGTTCAGATATGGAAAAATGAATACAAAGGACTGACTGAACTTTTATCAAATATTGAAATGTAAGTCATAAACATGTGCATTCTTTGTAGCTAGCACACGAGTGTATAGAGAGACTGTGTACTTCCGTTCGCCTGCTAGTGTATCACTCAAAGTCTAGACACCAAAGTACTAATTTTACTATCAGCTTCAATATTTCTCTTTAAATTTTTATTATCAACTGTTTTTATTTCTCCTTTGTATTACAAATATGCCATTTATCCCCTAAACTGTTGACACTATGAATTTCAAGTCAGTAAAGGGGGTACAAAATATTTACTACAGAAAAACTGAGTTTTCAAGAGCTATATATTAATGTACATCCAGAACTAGTGGGAAAGGCCTCTTCCTTTCTGATTATATAGGGCTCTAATTTATGACTGCAGTAATCACCAGCAAAACTCAGTAAAACTGGTAATATTTCTAGTTGGATTTTTAATTTCTCTTCAATAGTCTGCCATGGTTAGACAAATGCTAACAATTTAATCTATCAATATTATCACCAGTACAAAGGTAGAGTTTTATCAAAGGTACCGCCGGCCCACCAAGTCTCACTGCCTAGTGGAACCACTGTTTCCTGTGGTCTCCTACTGGGGTGAGCTCTATCACAGACCGACTTCTTGATTCTCCAAACACATACTATTTGTTCTATCTGTTCCATTAAGGCAGAGTGGGTATGCGGAACTTCCTCCACATGGGAGGCTCGGCTAGAATGTGTCCTGTTCCACTCTTATCTGAACTTTGCTTCCGTCAGTAATTAACCACATGGCATTCTCCTCCTTCAGTGCTCAAGGAAACGCTGTTCCTCGAACGGTGGATAAAAACTCACCTGTAAAAACTTTGTGAATGGACAGTTCTTTGATAACTTAATTCTTCCCAGGGTAATTGGTCTACTCAGGCTTTCTTCTTCGGTCAATTTTGATAATTTATATTTGCCTATAAAATGATCCATTCCATCAAGATGTTCAATTTATTAGCATAGAGTAAACCCAGAACGAAAGTAAAAATTTCAGCATACGATAGTCGCATTTTGATTTCTAAATATGAATTTAAAGAACTGCTTCTAGGATGGCTTGCTTTGTTAGTCTTTTAAGGAAAACAGTTGTGAATTGATCGGTTTTCCTACTTTTAATGCACGACTTTCTTCACTCGCCTATTTATCTTCTCTTGGGCTCTGTGTTCACTTCTTCTCACTTGGATCGGCTGTCCTACTCTTATTTACTACAAACCGTTATTTCTCCTTTGTGTGCAGCTTTGGCCTCATCCTGTATTAAGCAAACTATAAAATACGTGTTAACTACCTCTCAAAAGGATAAAGACCAACCACTAACTGTCCCCTCTATCCCACGCCACCACACCCACACTCCAACAGACAGATACCTGATCCGATCGCTCGTCCCACTGTAACCCCAGCGGCTCTCTACTTGCTGGAACCTATTGATACAGCATTCCTTTCCTCTGAGGCAGCATCGCGGCCGGTCAATGTACTCGACTCGGGGTTTAGGATTGACGGTAAAATGAAGAAAGAGGTTTACCACTTCACGATCTGACAGAATTCCAGATTGAGCAGGACCTGGAAAAATAGAAAATAAACTTAGCATTTAAAATTTTAGCATACATTTGAAGTTTTGGCCAATCCCTTTGAGGCTAACCTGAAAGAATGTGTTAAGATAAGTGAAGGCTTAGATGGAATGCTACCATAACAAAAAGGATCTTTCTGTCCACTACCCTGAGGACCACAGACTTCTGTTCACCAAAAGAATCAATCTCTCTGTTGGTAAATCAACTCCAAGGTCAGACAGGTGCCTGTGGCCTTCCATTTCCCAGTCAATACTTGTCGGAGACTATAATCTGAACAAGGGACATTGCAGCCCAGAATGACAGGGAAGAATGCTTTGTTACTGGGGTTTAGAAGTGAGCAGAAGGTGAGAACTATGGTTGGGAAAGCTGTGCAAACAGACAACCACATACAGTACAATTTCCCAGTTCACTGTGTCTTATTAGAGTACTTCACAGAATTAATGCTGCTCCCCCACAAAGAGGGCAGGAGATCCATTGCAAAGCAAGTAGAAGCAGAAGAGACTTCAAAATACTACAGTTTTGGATTAGGAAGCCTACTGATTTTAAAACAATTTTTTTTAAACTTTCAGTCTGAGAGCCAGGTGCGGTGGCACATGCCTGTAATCCAGGAACTTCGTGTGTAGAGGCAGCTGAATTTCTGTAAGCTCGGGATCAGCACAGTCCACATAGCAATTTCCTCATCACAGAGGTTACACAGTGGGACCCTGACTCAAGTAATTTTTTTTTTTTTTTTGGTTCTTTTTTTCGGAGCTGGGGACCGAACCCAGGGCTTTGCGCTTCCTAGGCAAGCTCTCTACCACTGAGCTAAATCCCCAACCCTCAAGTAAGTTTTAAAAAAGAAGTCACATACAAAGTGACAAAATCTATTGCTCAGCACACATGATGCAAGCTTTATTACTTGTAATCTGTGGATAAGGAAAGAGTATAAAGCAAACAAACAGAGGGCAGAGAGGGAAAGAGGGAGAGAAGGAAGGTCATGAGAAACAGAACAGTACCGATGAATGATGAAATAAAGGAGGAAGATGAGTTTCCTCCAGAGGAATTAACATTTTAAGGATAAGGGCTGAGGAGACTCCTTATTTTGCAAAGTTGAATCCCCAGCACCCATATAAAAAGCCATGCACAGTCCAAGTAAGAGGCTCTTCCAAAAACCTGTCAATACCCAATGTGGACAGTTCCTAAGGAACAACACCATGACTGACCTCTGGCTTCTACATACTATGCAGTGCATCGCACCACACACACTTCTTAAGGTTTAAAATGCATGATAATTCAAAAGCCTGTTGCAAGAGGATTTTCCTTCATTGAAAAAAAAAAGGAAGTTTTCACTGGGCATCGGTGGTGCCACATTTTTGATCCCAGCTCTCAGGAGGCAGAGGCAGGCAGATCTCTGAGTCTGAGGCCAGCCTGGTCTACACTGGTTGAGTTCCAGGACAGCCAGGGCTTCAGAGAGAGAAACCCTGTCTCGGGGGAAAAAAAGAAATCCAAACAAAACAAAACAGAAAAACCAAAACCAAAACCAAAAAAGAAAGTCTTCATGTAATGAAAAACATGTAACCGCTTCAAGAAGGTAAAGTAGCGTTCACTAAGATAGAGAGAGAGGTAAATCACTAAGAGAGAGAGCGGTAAATCACTGAGAGAGGTAAATCACTAAGATAGAGAGAGAGGTACATCAAAGAACTCAGATACACCGAATAGACCATCAACAACCCCCTAGAAAGCAAACCTAACACAAGTACCAGAGGAAAGGTGTGCATCCTTCTAAACATGAGCCTGGCTGGTGGGAACAACTGCAGCAAAGGAAACAGGGCTGCATCTAAATAGTAAATGAGAAGCTGCCAAGCTCAAGCTCTAGAACCAGAAACATAGCCTTGAAAAGTGAAAGCAGGAGGAGAAGCTTACAGAGGAACAGAGGGGAAGAGGAGTTTTGAGGGACTCTGATGGCCTAATACCTACTGTGGAAAATACTAATTGTTTAGCTTGACAGAAATGATCCTAGACAGAGCACAGCAGTCATCAGAAAGGATGAATTTACAGGTAATCTAAATGATTAATGGTTTTTAAGATGACAACATCTTATAGGCTTTAAAATATATGAAGGAACAAAATACATGAAACGCACCAAACACTGAAGATAATACAGAAAAGTCTTTTGTACTGCATAGGACAGTTTAATTTGAAATTTTTATTTTTTAAGATTTAATTTTAAAATATCATAAGGATTTGTGTATTAAGTAACATACCAAAAGAATAGTAAAAAATACTCAATTTCTCATTAAAATTACTAATTTTCTTTTGCTTTGCACTAACAAAATAATAAAAGAATGTTTAATAAGTAAGTAAGAGAACAAAATACCAGAAAAGAGAATAAACAAACAAACAAACAAAAATCCATCACAAAACCACACGGAGTCAACATAGGAACATGAAGCAAGATGGCAAGTCGTGCGTACAGGGCTCTTCCATGTCCTCAGATGTACCACGCCAATGGTGGTGTTCTCAGAACTGCTAGCTTAAAAGACGACAGTTTACAAAGACATGACTGGCATGCAAAGATAGTGAAAATCTAATTAAAATGGGGAAAATAAAGAATACAGCTCTGGAAAGATGGCTTAGTAAGGAACAGCATGTGCGTGCTCTTGTAGAGACCCAGTCTGGTTTCCAGCCCCCACACGGGCAGCTCACGACTGCCATGCCACCAGCTCCAAGGGGAGCCAAGACCGCTGGCCTTGGACGCCTGCTCTATTATGCACACCACTTCTCAGACACATACAACCGAAAGAGACAAAAATAAATCTAGAAAATGTAGAATACAAAAACGCTTTTTAAAAAGGTTGTAAAACTACGTTAGTGTCAAAGATGTAAGGTAAGCTTTACTAGATTTAGAATGGGGTATAAAATAAAGGAGGATAAATCCAATAAAAGAAATATAAAATCTAATGTACCTAATGATACGATCTTTTTTTTTTTTTTTCCTTTTCTTTTTTTCGGAGCTGGGGACCGAACCCAGGGCCTTGAGCTTGCTAGGCAAGTGCTCTACCACTGAGCTAAATCCCCAACCCCTAATGATACGATCTTAAAGAAAAAGATTATGGAACAAAGTGGGGACATATTTTCAACTAAAACCAAACCCTCCAACCGCTCTCCTAGGACCTAACAGGGCAGTGGAAAACAGTAGCTATGTTGAGCAATATTTTTAGAATATGTATTTTGTAGACACATAATTAATCAAGTTGTTAAGCAAGAGTTTTCTGTACTCAGCAATTTAAAATACATTCACTTTATATACATCAGTATTTATTAAGACTGGACATGTACATAAAACGAGTCAACAAATTTCAAAGAACTGAGATAACAGATGTCCTGACTCTACCAGAAAAGAAAATAAAAATAAAACCTCAAAATCTCACATATTTGAAAGCATACACCTATAACCACAGTTCTAATGAGGAAAAGAACTCTACTATACAATTAGAACTGTCTTTTGTTGCTGTGGGTTAAACCCAAAAACCATGCAAATGCTGAGAAAGTACTCCGGGCTGTAAGAGGAATAAACGTTTCCCTCCCCAAGTTGCTTTTGATCACGGTCTTTAATTACGGTGAGAGAAAGCAAACTCCAACCATAAAGAGTGTTAAGAGAAGAATGTTATGTGAACAGTCAGACTGAACTTAATTGTCTTAACTTGTTAGTGTGGACTTAACCACTTTGGGAAACTGACAGGAGAGACCAATGCTAAAATATCAATTCTCTACTTAGTAGTTCTCTAATTCTCTACTTATATATGCCCAATAAAAATATGTATACTGTATACCAATGACAAGTATATGAATGTACTTTTAAATTTTCATTATTTTATTCTCCATGTATGATTGTTTTACCTGTATCATGTACGTTCCTGGTACCCAAAGAGCCCAGAAGGAGGTATTAGGACCCCTGCTTGTGAACTGCTATACACCAGAAACTAGTTATACACCAGAAACTGAACATCAGGCCTCTCTCCTTTTAATCAGAAGTAGCAACCATAAAGACCAAAAAGATTCATTCCTATAACCTTGGGCAAGACACTTAATCTTCTCTAGTTTACTCATTCTATAAAATGTGGATGTTGCCTTGAACAGCTCTTATGAGAATTAAATGAAATTACACACAAATATGTTTATTCTGTAACTAGCATTTGGTAAGTCGTAGCTTACTTTTATTTTTTGCTCTGGAAATACTTTCAAATTAGTGAAGTTACAGCCTTACCTGCTGCAAATTCCTCAATTGTCATCAGTGGGAACCGGATTAAGGAAAGTGCTTTTCCTAGAACTTTCTGCTTGTTTCCAAATGTCACAGGCAATTGTTGTCTCTGACACTCTGCTTCTGCCCAGCGTACAATAGCTCCAAAAAGTCGACTTTCTCGGATACTCAGTGTGTCTCTTTCTAGAACTGCACAGAGTGTATCTACAGAGGAAAAGACAATAATAAAGAATATTTTGTTCCTTAACAAAGTACTATTTATATTAAGTGTTGAAATCTCAGCTTAAAACATAACACACACACAACACACACACAACACTCTCTCTCTCTCTCTCTCTCTCTCTCTCTCTCTCTCTCTCTCTCTCTCTCTCTCTCTCCAGATTAGATACTTAAGACTAATATAACCCAGTGACAGAAAGTAACCAGGATAAAAACAACAAACTCTTTGTAAGAGAGACTGGAAGAAAAAGACCAAAGACTAAGCTGAGGCTCTGCAAGGGAGTAGGCAGGAGCAGCTGCCGACTGGCACGCACTGAAGGAGTAGCATCTGCTGGGGGAGTACATTTCTTATGGACACAGCGAGACAACAACAGCAGACTAGAGAGCAGACACGATCAGGAGCTGGACACAGTCAATGGAAATCTGGCCTGGCAACACAGGCTGTGGGGACAGAGAAGCCTCATGCAGAAACTCTCCACCAGAGCTCTGAAGTGACTAGCCTGGAAGGAATCAGCCCCACTGTGCCTGGGTGAGAGGAACACAGAAACTAGCAAGTGTGCTGCTGAACTTGCTGCGGTTTCCTTGTGCAGGTAGGAGGTTATAGGACAAAGGTAACTAATCCCAGGGGGTTAGGCCTTCCATAGCCCTGGGCCTCAATCACAGGCAACTCTGAGCATGGAAGAACTAATTCCCCCATACACCAGAGACAAGCTGTACCTACTGTAACTAAGTGGTGAAGTATATATAATAGAGTGAGTCTCTGCAAGGCTGTCACTCTCACCTTATCTATTCAACAGAGAACTTCAAGTTATAGCTAGAGCACTAAGGCAACTAAGTAAATAAAGATCCAGGGGATTCAAACTGGGAAAGAAGGCAAAGTATTGCTATTCACAGAAGATATGATAGAATACATAAATGACCCCAAAAATTCTACCAGGGAACTCCTATAGCTGATAAACACCTTCAGCAAAGTGACTGGATAGAAAATTAACTAAAAGAAAAAAAAAAATCAGTAGTTCTCTTACATATAAAAGGCAACTGGCTGAGAAAGAAATGGGGGAAATAACACCCTTCACAATAGCCACAAATAATAGAAAATACCTTGGGGTAACTAACCAAGCAAGTGAAAGACCTGTGTAATAAAAATTTAAGTCTTTGAAGAAGGAAATTGAAGAAGATACCAGAGGATGGAAAGATCTCCCATGCTCATGCATTGGGGGAATCAACATAATAAAAATGGCCATTCTACCAAAAGCAACATACAGATTCAATGCAATCCCCATCAAAATTCCAACACAATACTTTACAGACCTTGAAAGAACAATACTCAAATTCATATGGAAAAACAAAACAAAACAAAACAACAGGATGGCCTATATAATAAAAGAATATCCTGAGGTATTGTAATCCCAGATGTACTAAAGAGCTATCGTAATAAAAACTGCATGGGACTAGCAATAAAAAAGACAGGTTGATCAATGGAATCAAATTGAAGATCCAGATATAAATCCACACACCCATGAACACCTGTTATTTTTATAAAGAAGCCAGACATATAAAATGGGGGAAAAAGCATTTTCAACAAATGGTGTTGTATAACTAGATCTCATATATAAAAGAATGCAAATAGGCCTATATCTATCACCCTGCACGAAACTGAAGTGTATTAAAGACGTCGACATAAAACCAGAAAACACTGAACCTGACAGAGAAAATGGAGACTAGCCTTGAATGTACTGGCACAGGAGACAACTTCCTGAACAGAACACCAATAGCACAGACACTAAGACTGACAATTAATAAATGGGACCTCATGAAATTGAAAAGGACAATGTTAACAGGACAAAACAGCAGCCTACAGAATAGGCAAAGATCTTTACCAACTCTCCATCTAACAGTGGGCTAATATCCAAAATTATAAACAACTCAAGAAACTAGACATCAACAAACTAAATAATCCAATCAAAAATGGGGTACAGGTCAAACAGAATTCTCAACAGAGGGATTTCAAATAGCTGAGAAACACTTAAAAGAAATGCTTAATATCCTTAGCCCTCAGGGAAAGGCAATCAAAACAACTGCAATTCTCCCTTACAGAATGGCGGAGATCAAAAACACAGGTGATGGCTCATGTGGGCAAGGATGTGGAGCAAAGGAACACTCCTTCATTGCTGACAGGAGGGCAAACTTGTACAGTCACGTTGGAAATCAATACAGCATTTTCTCAGAAAGTCAGGAATCAATCAACCCCCAGACCCACTTCTGGGCATATGCCCAAAGGATGCTCCATCCTATCACAAAGACACTGGCCAACTATGTTCACAGCAGCTTTATTCAATACAGACAGAAACTGGAAACAACTTAGATGTTCCTGAGCCAAAGAATGGATTAAAAAAAAAAAAAAGTGGTGCATTTACTCAACGGAGTATTATTCAACTGTTTAAAAAATGACATTGTGAGTGAAATTTACAGGAAAATAGATGCAGATAGAACAACAACAACAACAACTCATTCCAAGTGAGGTAATCCAGACCAGAAAGGACAAACATACTATGCGCTCACTTATACTAGCTGTAAAGGATAACCATGCTAAAATCCAAGACCCAGAGAGGCTAAGTAACAAGGAGGGCATTGGGGAGTGCGGTGGGGGAGGCACAGATACACATACAGATACACAAGCAAGGGTCTTTCCAGGAAGAAGAACCACAAGAGACTTCCTGGGTGGACGGGGGACAGACAGGTGGGATGGGATCAGGGAGGGGTGGGAATGTAGGGAGACAGTACTGGGAGAGATGACTGGAATTGTAGTCATTTCAGGAGCCAGGTAGAAACCTAGTGTAATGGAATGACTCCTAGTAAGGGGACCTGGAGCCTGAACCAGCCACCGTCTGTAACCAGGCAAGGCCTCCAGTGGAGGGGTTGGCATAGCAACCTCCAACCTACTTTATGATGCCTGCATGACATGCTGACACTGAAGCCTAGCATAAAAGACCAGCAACTTATAGGAGCAGATGCAGGGTCCCCCAGTCATTAGCTCCATTAGGTGGAGCTCAGGGAATACTTTAGAGAATAGGGAGGAAGAACCAGAGGAACCACAGGGGTCAGGGATACCTCAAGAACCACAGAATCAACTGGCTGGGAACTCAAGTGGGCCAGATATCAGGAAGCCTGTAGGGGTCCAACCTAGGTCATGCGCATATATGTTATGACTGTGTAACCTAGTGTTCTTGTGAGATTCCTAACAGTGAAAATGATGGCAGTCTCTGACTCTTCTGGATGTCTTTGGAACCCTTTTCCTCCTGGGTTGCCTTGTCCAGCCTTGACATGAATGAGAACATGTGCCTGGTCTTATCACATAGCTCATTATGCCATACTTGGTTGATGTCTCTGGGAGCTCTGCTCTTTTCTGAGGGGAAATGAAGGGGAAGATGAAACTGGGGAAAGGGGGAGGTGGGAACAGAGAATGAGAAGAGGGGAAGGAGGGGGAATTGCAGTCAGGATGCAATATATAAGAAAATAAGTAAAAAGGAAAGTTTTTTTTTTTTTTTTAAAGGAAGGAAGGAAGAAAAGAAAAAAGAAATTCTGTAGAGAAACTAAGTAGAAATTCTGGAAATCCATGCATATACAGTCATCCAATTAGACAAGATGGATGAAGCAAAGAAGTGCAGGCCAACAGGAGCTGGATGTAGATCTCTCCGGAGAGACACAGCCAGAATACAGCAAATACAGAGGCGTATGCCAGCAGCAAACCACTGAATTGAGAATAGGACCCCCGTTGAAGGAATCAGAGAAAGAACTGGAAGAGCTTGAAGGGGCTAGAGACCCCATAGGTACAACAATGCCAAGCAACCAGAGCTTCCAGGGACTAAGCCACTACCTAAAGACTAAACATGGACTGACCCTGGACTCTGACCTCATAGGTAGCAATAAATATCCTAGTAAGAGCACCAGTGTAAGGGGAAGCCCTGGGTCCTGCTAAGACTGAACCCCCAGTGAACGTGATTGTTGGGGGGAGGGCGGCAAGGGGGGGAGGGGAACACCCCTAAAGAAGGGGAGGGGGGGAGGGGGATGTTTGCCTGGAAACCGGGAAAGGGAATAACACTCGAAATGTATATAAGAAATACCCAAGTTAATAAAAAAAAAAAAGAAATTCTGGAAATGAGCTAACTAAATAAAAAGATGTGGAAAGCATCTTTAGAAGACAAGAAAATATCAAGAATGGAGGTCCAGGTGGAGACAATAATACATCCTGATATATAGGAAAAAAAATGAGCAAAGCTTCCAAGAACTCTAGGATGTAACAACAGAGTGTAAGCCAGCCAGCAGGATGATGCAACATAAAGCAGACTTAGACGGAAATCACACAATTATCCCAACGGATAGAGGAAAGCTTCTTGACAAAGTTCAATAGCCCTCATGATAAAAGTCCTGAAGAAAACATAATAGAAGAAACACTTTTCACCATAACAAAGGCTGTACATGACAAGCCGATAGACATTATACCAAGTTGGAAACCACTAAGCTATTTCCTCTGCACCCTAGATTGAGACAGGGGTGCTGACTATCCCCACTCTTAGTCAGTCAATACAGGGCTCAAAGTCTATAGAAAAAAGATAAGAATCTAAGTAAGAAAGGAAGAAGTCCTTCCTCAGATAAGGACATGATCCTGCACTTAAAAGGCCCTCAAGACTCCATCAGAAAATCCTTAGGCTGAAAAACTGCCCACAATTAGACGGTTACTTACCAACGTAAACAATCAGTAGCTTTTCTTTTAAACTGTGTGTGTGTGTGCCGCATGTATCCCAGCACATGTGTGGGGAAAGACAATACTTAAGGGTGTCAGCTCCATCCTTCTACCATAGGGTGGCAGTCTAAAGTCAGCTTGTCTATACGTAAATAATGAGTATGTCAAGAGAGAAATGAGAAAAGACATTTCATTCACAATAGCTGTATAAAAAGGAATAAATGAAAACTTTAAAAACTAAAGGAAAAAGACACAAGAAAATGGTATTTCCATGATCAAAGATAGGCTGAATTGATACTATGAAAACATTACTGGACATAATCTACATATTCAGTATGAGCTCCACCCAAGCTACAATGACATTCTTCATAGAACTAGCACAACCAATCTAAAATGCTCATGGAAGCACAGAAGTCCCCATATTAGACAAAGTGATCCTGAGTAGAAAGATTTATGCTGGAATTCTAGTTACCTGTTAAAAAAAATGTATTTGCAGGAAAATGAATGGGACTGGCAATCGCCTTAAATGAGACAAACTGAACTCTGAATGCACAATATAGCATACTCTCTTATGTGATCCTAAATTCTCTGGGCATGCACGTGTATAACTAGAAAGGGGGGGGCTGGGGATTTAGCTCAGTGGTAGAGCGCTTACCTAGGAAGCGCAAGGCCCTGGGTTCGGTCCCCAGCTCCGAAAAAAAGAACCAAAAAAAAAAAAAAAAAAAAAAAAGAAAGGGGACCTTGGAGTGGTAACAACAGACCTCAGGGGAGGAGAAAAGAGAGGGCAATGGAATGCATGTGCCATGGAAGCAGAAGAGGGCTTGGTGGGGACGAGCAGCAAGAGGAGTAAGGGGACAGGCTTTGGTGGGAAGGGAACAAGGAAGGGCTACCATAATAACACCCAGTACTTTGTATTAGTCAACTAATAAAAATTATTGGCTTTATCTTTAAAATACTAGAAACACTAAAGGAATTAAATAAACACACATATTTTTTTTAAAACTGTCAAAAAATAAATAAAAAGTATTCTTAAAACAAACTATATATGGCAAACAGGTAACTTATCACTTAGAACTCCTGATATAGCCATGCCATTTATTAAACATGTTTAGATAGCTAGAAAATTAATAGTAAGCAACAAATAGGCATCAAAGTTACTCACAAAGACTAGTGAAGATTACAAATACAATCCACTCAGCAAATATTTATTCTGGTTCTTTTTTTTTTTTTTTTGGAGCTGGGGATCGAACCCAGGGCCTTGCACTTGCTAGGCAAGCGCTCTACCACTGAGCTAAATCCCCAACCCCAACAAATATTTATTCTGAAGCATTCACTGTTGCTAGGTACTCTGTGCACAGATAAATCACTGAACAAAAGTTAAGTCCTTGCTATCACAGAATTTACATTCTAATGAGAAGAGGCTCAATTAACAAAAGTTATGTTAGACGACACTTGTAAAATAGCAAGAGAGGAGGAGGAGTCAGAAGTTTTGGTTGGAGGGTCTGTAGAAGTCTCTGTTTCCAAGGCTTGCTGCCTTACATTTTAAATTTAATTAAAAACATGCTATATTTATACATAGCAGAACTCAACTAAAGCATTACACATGAGTAATAAATCACTCAGAAATAAATATAAAATTATTTTAAAAAATATATTCTGAAGTCTATACATTCACAACTACAAGTCAAATATTTGCTTATCGAAGGAGGGTAACATTGATATCAGTCCTTAGAGCAAATAGGGGTTCAACAATATGTTAATAATTGGTTAAATAAAAGTTCCTTTTAAAAGTTACATCGAGTTACTATTTCTTTTTTTTTTTTTTTGGGTTCTGTTTTTTGGAGCTGGGGACTGAACCGAGGGCCTTGTGTTTCCTAGGTAAGCGCACTACCACTGAGCTAAATCCCCAGCCCCGAGTTACTATTTCTTATGCGGATGGTGTGCAAGTGGTAATATGGGACTCAAAGGACCAACAGTGGGAGCAGGCCTTTTAGCGTCTGAGTTCTGGGCTAGCCCTCGGGTCATCACTCCACCTTTCCTCATCCCAGCGATTCCCCAGGATTTGTTTTTTAACATCAAATGTCTTTATTTTCATTTTCATTGAGCAAATTAGTTTGAACTAAGGCTCTATGTTGTTTTTCACAACTCAAGTGAAAATTAACCTACTTTATTATTTAAGTATATACAATGAGGGGCTGGAGCGATGGCTCAGAGGTTGATGGCTCAGAGGTTACGGGCACTGGCTGCTATTCCAGAGGATCTGGGTTTAATTTCCAGCAACCACATGGCAACTAACAACTGTCTGTAACTCTAGTTCCAGAGGATATGACATCCTCACACAGACATGTATGCAAGCAAAATACCAATGCATATAAAATAAAACTAGATAAATTTTAAAAATACACAGTGATCTCAGCATGGTGGCTAGCTTCTATAATCTCAGTCTCCAAATGCAGAGGCAGGAGAATCACAAGTTCAAGGCCAGTCTGGACTACAGAGTGAGGCCCTGTCTCAAAAAATAAACAAACAATATTTAATCTCTTCAACCAAAAACAAATCTCTTATCTAATTCAGTAATAACTTTGAGTTAAAAATAAACTTAAATCCTGGTGTATGATATACACCACATCACTCTGTTCTTGGCACAGTGAGAATTTTTTTTTGTTATTTTTAAAATTTTGTGTGTATGCTTGTATGTATGCATATGTCACAGTGCACAGCCAGAGGACAGCTTACGGGAGCTGGTTCTCTGCTTCTACTGTATGGGCTCTGGGGCTCCAACTCCAGATATCAGGTTCAACAGCAAGCACTTTTTCCCTGCTGAGCTATCTTGCTGGCCCAAATTCATTTTGTTATCTCCATGTTACAAAGAATCTTTCTCCTAAAGCAAAAAAAAAAAAAAAAAAAAAAAAAAGCGAAAGCATCTCTCTTCCTCTAGAACACATGCTCAAACCCTAAAAAGGGGGGGGGGTTCCCCTATCTTCTTAGCTACTACACTTTCTCTAGAATTCCCAAGTTCAACAAGTACATGCCAGGCAAACTGGCCTACGGTGTGGAAATAGGTGGAGGAATACATAAATCCTACTGCAGGCTTCTATTGTTCTATCTTGACTTCTATTGGCTAAAAAAAGTATAGCTGAGCCTACAATGATAAAAACACAAAAGATTATGAGTCATAAACACAATACAACACGGTGTGTTAAACAAACCAGCAAATCGACTCAGCTAAGCACCCACACTTTAAGATTCCTAGGCGCGGGGCTGGGGATTTAGCTCAGTGGTAGAGCGCTTACCTAGGAAGCGCAAGGCCCTGGGTTCGGTCCCCAGCTCCGAAAAAAAGAACCAAAAAAAAAAAAAAAAAAGATTCCTAGGCTCTTAGATTTCATCCCAAGGATGAAAATTATAAAAGCTATTTATAAAAATATTTACAGTTGCCACATGTAAAGCACTCAGACACAGGTAGTGTGAGTTCAGGAGTAGATGAAAAACAATGGAGCATTTGACAGCTTAACAAGAAACAATCAAGATTAAACAATGTTTCATTAGCAGCTCAACTACCACCAGCCCTTGCCCTTCAGTAAATCACAAAGTGTAAACTCCTCCCAGGGCACTGCGCAATGAACAGGTAAGCTGACAATGGAATGTTATTCCAGCTACAAAAGAGAAGTGCTCCACCGCTGGAAAAGGGTGAGCGTCAGTTCTTACACAACTCACTGCAGTGGTGTAAGCTGAGCTAAGTTATGTTTTAAAAGATCATCCCGGCTTCCTGACTGAAAACTACACACACGCAGAGACAGCATGTTATCGTAGCTGGTCAGGGTATTAACTTAACGCATACTGTGTTCTGCTGTCTTCTGTGCTGCAAATACAGTGGGGTAAAGAAGACAAGCCTCTGCCTTAAAGGGGTATACAGTCTAGGAGGAAAGCAGGCAAACAACACTTAAGACACCTAGTTAAGACTCTCAAGTACGATAAATATGAAAAAATAAACTAGAGTGAAGGAACAGGGATCTTATTTAGTTATTAGATTAAGTAGGTCTAAGATAGTCTATCGCAGTCTAGTTAACCTGTGAGCTGAGTAGTTAAAAACAGGTAGCCATATAAATATTCAAGGTAAAGGGAGTCTGGTCAGAATGAGCAACAAATAGAAAGGCTTGAACGATAATGACTCCTGTCGGGTGTAAATGGAACAGGAATGCTGAGAGGCAGGAGACTGGCCGGTTGTGCTGAGTTTGAGCTGTTAATTACAATTGCGTTCTATCTTGACTTAGGAAGTAACTAGTCTGTTCATCCTAGCTTGCCGTGAAGTCAGGTGGATCATGTGACTGAGCTCTGGACAATGAAATAAGGATGCTATTTCTTTTAGCCCCAAGTGTCTTATAATATGTGGATATTTTCCCTCCCATCTGCTACCAAGATAAGGCAGTAATCAGGCCAGAGGGCTACCTGCTGATGACATGCTCTGTGGACCATGGATACAAAATGACCTTGTTTTTGTGTTTGAACCAGACAGCACTTGGGGGTTTGTTACTACAGCCAAGCCTAACCTCGGCCGCACACAGGGCCTGACCTTCTAGGAGTTATGAAAAATTGAACTATATTCTTCCTACAGTGGAAACGGAAGTAATACAATTTGATTTTTTCAGTTAAGTCATCCCAATGTGAAAGAACGCTCATATGGTAGCAGCAGATAAGGAATGGTCATTTGTAGGATTTGTTTGCAAAGTGAAGTCATGGGTACCTACTGGTGAGACTGCATGTGGGGCTAATGAAAAAGAATAATCAAGACTAAGTTCTGGGGTTTAAGTTTCAGCAATCAGATCTAAAATATATATTTAAATTCCTGTTGTAAATAAGAAGAATACAAAAATTTTAGAGCATCAGACTTTTTTTTTTTTTTTTTTGGTTCTTTTTTCCGGAGCTGGGGACCGAACCCAGGGCCTTGCGCTTCCTAGGCAAGCGCTCTACCACTGAGCTAAATCCCCAGCCCTGGAAGTTAACATTTCTCTTTTGACTGTTTTGTACAAAATGCCTTTTTAAAAAAACCTACAAATGAAGCAGGCAACATATATATGAATTTCAATCCCTAAAGAAAGGGACTGAAGACACCTAATTCTAGTTCACCATAAAAAGATAAAGTATGGACATTTGTTCTCTCTTCTCTTGCAGAACAAAGTTCAAATCCTAAGCCTGTCGACTTCCTGGTCCTCTAGCATCTGGAACAATCAGTCGGCTCTTCTCTGCCACCTACTTCCTGTGATTCCCCGTCTCTAAAGCCTAATGCTGTTGTTTTAACTACTCAGGACCTTGTTTCCTGTGGTGCTGAGAAGGGAAACGGCCTCCTCATGCATGTCCTGCAAGCACTCAACTAAGCCATACCCAGTCCAAGTACCATCCATTGCTAATGGCTCACACCAGACCTCTTTTGTCATAATTTCCTGACCCAACCCCGATTTAAGGTAATGTCTCTAGTTTTTCATAGTAATCAAGTAATTAGTTTCCACAGATCAGATACCGACTTAGAATGGCTAAAGTTACCTTTACGTGCTAGCTAATCTAACATGGTAAGTCTTAATGTTCCCATATTCTGTTCCTTGGCATCTCTAACTAGCAGCTACTTAACAAGACAATCACATTTCATTCTTCTTTTTATTTGCTCTAGGACCCTAGGGCAATCCCAGGAAGATGGTGGACAATCTTAGTTGTTTGGTACTTTTTGGGACACACCGAGGTAGTGAGGATTGTCAAGAGTACCTCACTAAGATGGAAAGAAGTACCACTCCTTAAGGAGGCAGACGGACCTTCAATCATTTGGAGAGAACACCCTCTTACACATAGTCCAACAGGACAGTGTTTTCTTCCAAGGTAAACATTTTGATCACTGGGAACTCACCGATGTCAATATCAGTAAAGCCTTCCGCACTTATTGCATCCACTGTGCTTTTGTCTATGGTGTCTAGACAAAGACTGGCCAGCTGAGGCTCATCAAACAACCGCGCCTAGACCAACAAATAAACAGTCATCTTACTTTCAGTTACTTTACCTCAGACTGTGCACAAAGTTGATACTGTATACAGCTGCAATTGCTAATTATGCAAAATACTGACAATGAGAAACGGAAGGCTAAGGAACACTAATGTTTCACGGGATCAACCAATCTTGTTATTTTTATATGCATATACATTACAACCTACTTTTTTATGTATTACTTAGTCTGATCCTTAACAAACTCTCTAGGTAAAGCACATCAAGCAGTTCAGTGGTGTACACTTATTTATCTAAGGTCATCTAGTTAGATATGCTACCGTCTAGTACTTACAACTTTAGTCTTACCATCCCTGGAAACTAGTACATCAACTAAAGAGATCACAAATTCTTAAAAAACATTTCCTGTAGAAATGGGAGCTGTATAAGAATTTTAGAGCTCCAGGTACCCAACTAATTAACTATACCAGAAATGACACCCATAACCTGACATGACTGATGTCTTCACTTAATTTTAAATAAAATTCTCTTCTTAAAGGTTTATTTATTTTTATGAGTGTTTTAATGCATGTAGGTATGTATACTGTATGTATTGTACTGTGTGTGTCTGTACAGAACACAGAGAGTGCGAGCACTGGATTCCCTGAACTGGAGTTACGAAGTTTGAGACCATTTACATCTGATTGTAGGTCCTCTATGAGAACAGCGAATACTCTCTAACTGCTGAGCCATCTCTTTAGTCACAGTAAAATTAATTTTAAAGGATTCAATCATTTTCTGTGTATGTGTGTGCACATATGTACACTACATGTGAGCATACGTATGTGGGTATATGCCCATTTATGTGCACACAGAGGCCAGAAGAAGATGTCCAGGGTTTTCCTTTATCACTATTCACCATATTTTTGTGAAACAGGGTCCCTTTCTGAAGCTCATAGCTGGCTGGCTATTACCTGTCTCTGCCCATCAATGCTGATGTGACTTTCATGTGAATGTTAAGAGATTTGAATACATGTTCTCTTGATTTTACTACAAGCACTTCACTGAGTCGTTTCTCCAACCCAGATTGAGCAATTCAGATACAACTGAACAAATGTTCTTCTTGGAGCACACATTGAGCTTGTTTATATTAATTTGCTTTACCAATCTAATGTTAGCTTTAAGTAATAAAAAGTATTAATATTAACTATTTTATGTAATTCTCCCATAAAATTTAGAATTTAAAGGAACACACACACACACAGAGACATACATATCTCCAGATTACATACCTAAAAATTACCTACTCTATCTGTTCATTCTTTCCCTCCATACAAACCTATATTTTGTAGGGAGAGCAAATATACCCATTAGTAGGGGTGGGCCAGGAAAGTAAGTTGCATATATTATGAATTTTTAAATTTCCTACGAATGAGGATAGTCTCCCATAACTTTACTAGTTTGGTAAGTACAAAATTAATACAATATTTCTTAGGGTTTTTTTTTTTTTTTTTGGCTGATTTCAGTTTTGTAACTTTGACCTGGTCCTATTTTTGTAACATTTTCCTTCTAGTACAGGATCCAGTCTATAACCAGAATTCATTCTTAAAGAAATCTAGTGCATTTTTATAAAGTGAAAGATCTATCAAACAGATTTTTGTTTTGTTTTTTTAAGACAGGATTTCTCTGTGTAGTCAGTCCCAGCTGTCCTGGAACTCACTCTGAAGACATGCCAACCTCAAACGCATAGAAATCTGCCTGCCTCTGCCTTCCAAGTGCTGGGTCTAAAAGTGTGTGCCACCCTGCCCAGCTTATGTTCAGCTTCTATGTACTATTTTTACCTATATTTACTTACCTGAGTTAGCAGCATAAAGGCATTGTCCGCCCTAAGGTGTTTGGTGAGAAAGTCTACGCAATGTGCTTCCAAGGCAGGGACTGCATATTTCTTCGCAGTATAAAGAGTGGTCATAACGGTTTCTGGACCAATTTGAACTTCATCTGAATACAAAAACCTGAAAGCAATTAAAAATTTAAATAGACAATCAGCATTGTTTTAGACAAGCAATCCATCAGAATTAAACTTTAATGAGCAAACAACAAAAGAAAAAGCCCTGAAATTTGCATCTAGGTAAGAGGCACCTGCACAGACATCTGATCTTTACCCCTCAGAGGTACAAAGTGTTTCCATTTTCAGAAGGGTAAGAGGTGCTCAAGAGACAGGCATACAAATATAGGTCCCTAAGTCAAACCTTGGGCTCCAAGTAGCACTTCACAGCTGCTTACAAGAATAGTGGTTCACTAATGTCTCCCTCATCAAAGGACATTCACTTGAGGAAATCTACAGTTAGCTAAAGTCACAGCTCTAAATGTTAAAAGATTCATTTATGTCTTGTTATCAGAACCTTCTTTAAAACCTTTCAGAGCAATTCCAAAATTAGCACAATGACCACAGATTAGTGTGCTTTAGAGGAATAAAACAATTAAATAATCCAGTTGACCTGTATGCACAGGTTCCATATCAATGGACTCAATAAATGTCTATCAACACTACATGTGAGGAGAAAAAGAAAGAAATTCTGTGGGTCTGAACCAGTGCTATCATTTATCTGGTATGTGGTTTTAAGCATATTATCATGGTTTACTCTCCACAGAGGAAAATAACAGTATCTGTAATGTTGCAGTGAGAATGAACACAAGTTAAAACATAAAACATTTTCAATGGAGCCCAACAAAAACTAACGAGTAAATGTTAGCTGCTTACTAATATATGATCTACTTTTCTTTTGTATTTTGGAATATTTCTTTCTTTCTCTGTGGCTTTGTTTGTTTGTTTGGTTGGTTGGTTTTTTGAGATAGGGTTTCTCTGTGTAGCCCTGGCTGTCCTGGAACTCATGTCATAGACCAAGCCAGGATTAAAGGAGTGCATCATAACTGGCAGAGTATTTCTTTTCCTTTGCTTATAGCCCTACCTTTCTCCCTAGCAATCACATTCAAATTCCTAAAAACTCCTGCCTTATTCTTGACTATTCCTTTTTCCTCCCTTCACAACTTTATGTCTTAGTTTCATGGATACAAAACCTCTTTTCGTTTCCAAGACACGCAGTAAAAACTTTAAGTCTTCTTTTCCCTCAAGTCTGTGCTTCCATGAAATCTTTTGTTCTGTTTGTCTTGTCATTCACATTCTGATTTTCTGTGTGTCAAGTGGTCAATATCTCCAAGTTCAGTAGTTAGTAGCTGGTCTGTTTCCAGGTAAATACATGTTGAAAATGCAAAGGCTAGGTTGTGAGTTCTGGGTATGTAGAAGCTGATGACCAGCACCTTGGTTGAGATCAAGGGCCCCTCATGTCATTATGACAGCTTTAACTAGAGGTTCTAAAATCATACCAGCAGTTCTATTTGTTGCCAGGCAGTCTGCTCAGATTTACAGAGGAACCTTCAGCTGTCATAAGCACTTGGCTGAGGGACAGTCTTTGCAACCTCATGGAGCCTTTACATTAATTTGTGTTTTAGGCATTAGGCTCCCCCTTCCCCCACTTCTTTACTACCGGTTTGTAGGGGGTGGGGTTCTACCAGAACAGTTCCTGGCTCCACCAGGCTCCTTCTGTGGTTTGGATTATGGGCCCCACGTTTAGCCAGTCTCATTTTATCCACACAACTTCTAAATACATTGTCTATTTTCTATACATTGGCCATTCCAAACCCTCTCCCTTTCTTGTAACAGGCATATTGTCTTTCATGTTTATTAACAATCATTTTAGATGAGGGAGATGGAGGACAAGGACACAAAGCTAAGGTACACGGTTCTATGTGAATCTATGTTTGGGAGCTCCAATTTAGGCTGGCCTCAAACATCTGGGAAGACATTCCAGGTACAAAAAAGAATTGTGTTTTAGATGATTCTGTATGTGATCTTTCACATTCGAACTGAATTTAATAAAAATTCCACTTCAGTGATAAGCTTTAGCTCATATCGAGGAGCACAGTCGTTCTTACAGTAGAGTCGTCTGTCTAAAGCCACTGCTCGGCACACTGTCCATTCTGACAGTAGCCCTTCTCTATACAGACAACTCAGCTGGGACGTTCGGTTTCATTACTGCTCTCAGCAGTAGAGTACAGATCTCCTATGTAGTTTATTTATTTTTAAATCTAGCAACATCACGAACTGTAACTGATCAAGCAAATTTCCTACTTTTACATTTGTTGCTAAGACAATTACAAATGAAATTGCAATTTCAGCTTGATCACAACATACTATTTTTTGCATTAACCTTACTTGGTGCTATTTTAGTTTTTATCCTTAGATTTCTTGTAAGATGCTTTAAATTATTTTTGAGAATGCAAGTTAAAAAGTAAATGCTGGACTACAAACAATAAAAAAGGGAATTTTCCCCTATAGAACAAAAGTTCTAGACAAAGTATGCGCACATTTAAGTTTTAATGAGTACACATATTAACATTCTAGGCAAAAGTTTCTAAGTAACATCAATGTGGTGGAGGTGTATTTTAATTTTTTTCCATTTCTTTCTTCTTTTGTTTTTTGTTTGTGTTGTTTGCTTTTGAGACAAGTTTTCTCTGTGTAGCCTTGGCTGTCTTGGAACTCTCTCTCTGTAGACCAGGCTGGCCTTGAACTCACAAATTTGCCTGCCTCTGCTACCTAAGTGCTGGGATTAAAGGCATGCACCATCACTACTGCCTGGCTGGTATTCTTATTTCTAATAAAAGCTTACTAAAAATTCAAGAATCATCTCATTCATATTTCATTTACATATGTCCTCTGAAATATATTTAATCAGGATTTCTTTTTATTCAAAGATCTGTTTATAAAATATTATGTATACAAGGCTGAGTGAGTTTTTGTACTTGCATGCAAGAGCCTGCAAAGGCCTGAAGACCTAACCTAGGAAGGTTCCCTGGAATGGAGTTACAGGCAGTTGTGATCTGTCCTGGGTGCTGAGAATCAAATCTTGTTGCCTACAAGAGCAGTAAGTACTCTCAATCACGCAACTATCTCTCAAGCCCCCAATTAGAATTTTATTTTATTAAGAAAAACTAAGGGGTTTGGGGATTTAGCCCTGTGGTAGAGCGCTTGCCTAGCAAGTGCAAGGCCCTGGGTTCGGTCCCCAGCTCCAAAAAAAAAAAAAAAAGAAAGAAAAACTAAGAAAATATAACTAAAACATAAACATGACATTACCACAATTCCTTGCACTTGAATTTTAACTATATGTGATATTAGCATGATCTCACAGTATGCATGAAGGTAAAATACTCTGGGGAATTGGCTCTCCCCTTCCACCTCCATGTGCTCAGCTCAGACTGCCAGGCCTGCACAGCAGGCACCATAATGTAACAGGCTCAACTCTGGATTCTGAAGAGACAACTGAAGTTCTCAGACACAACCTTTAAGGACAGGAACACAAAACACAGAGAAATGCCAACAAAGTATTTCTGTTTCTTTCTCTCCACCCCAAAGATGGTCTCCAACAAGATAAAATCCAAGGCTATATTTAATACAACTTAAGAAATTTTTAAGATAGGGTCTTCTGTAGCTGTTTCAGGCTTTGACTTTCTGATTCTCAAGCCTCCACCTCCCAAATGCTGGGGTACACCCGTGTGCCTCCACACCTGACTAAAAGAATGTTATGCACGTGTGTTCTTGTGTGGGTGCATATATGTGGTGGGTGGGTGTGGAGGCCAACCTCTGGAATAATATCCATCTCCTCTGAAGGCAGAGTCTTAGTGGTCTGGAACTCACTAATTAAACCAGACAGGCCAGGGAGGTCCAGGGTTCCTCCTAAATTAGTCTTACCAGCACTGGGACTCTAAGTACATGCTTACCACATCTGGCATTTTGATGCAAGCTCTGGGAACCAAATTCAGGCCTGCAGCCCTGAATTAAACTAATTTTGAAAGGATAGAATGAAAAATTGATCTTAGATCAAGTTTAGAAAAAACAGTTGGTGGGGCAGGTGCATAAAAGATCCTATGTTTACCAATGATCCATTTTATTCAAAAACATTTTTGAGGGACTATGTATATCATCAGGCACTGGGGTAGATAACAGAGCTACAAGAGAGTAAGATAGCTTTGTCCATAATAAGTTTACATGAATGCCCAAAAGTAGTGCCATAAGATCAGAAGTATCAACCAGACACTGAGATAGAATAATCACTTAAGAAGCCCACATTAAGTCATGCCTTGTAATATTAACACTGTTATATAGATCTTTGCTGGCTTACGTGATTCCCGTTCATTATTAGTCAGCAAAATGCAGCAGCGCAAACGCATCAGTTTAGCCTACACTTTAAGAACACCTGGAAGCTCCTATTTTTGTTCAAGAAATCAAGCTTGCTGAAATGACCTCAAAGTACTTGAAAATCATCCAGAATCTGAGTCAAACCCTCCATATGACCACAGCCCAAGATGTTATCCGAAATCAATTCCTGAAACCTTAAATATATGCCAAAATTGGGTGATCCCATCAACCCACACGGTTCTAAAGATAATGAAATGATCGTTTAAAACCACCAGTTGTTGGAATGGTTTGCTCTAGAGTAACATGTAACCAAAACATACTGAGAGATTAAATGAGCTAAGGTACAAATTTGCCTGTGGGGAAGGGAACAGTGATTTAATCAAAAAAGTAAAGCCCCAAATTATTACCTGGCGTATAGTAATTACTGTCTTTTAGGTAGAAGCTATACAGTTAGAAGAGGCCTTGGAAGGCAGGCATTAAAAGAAGGAAAATGCCACCAGGAATTAGGTGGGGACATCGAATGGACAGAGGAAAGAGCAAGGTGGTACCACAATGGCCTTTAACAGCTGTAGAGCATTAAACGTCATCCACCAAACCACTTCCTACATACAGAGAGAAACTCCAGTGACAGGGATCCTGGAGTGGGTGCTAACAACTCCAACAGCTAAGTCCAAAGACAGCAGGAGCCCGGCTACAGAGACAAACGCAGAAGCTCCAGTGTGGTTGAAAACTGAGACCTCCACCCCAGCGAGGAGCAGCAAAACTCAAGGCCAGAACCCCCCCTCTCCAAGGACTCCTGAGTGAGAGCGCAGGTATTAGTGTTTTCCCACCTCAGAGAAATCAACAGCTTTCACCCGCCACACCCTCAGAAATTCACTTCCCTTTACCCAGCCCTCAGTACAAAGTTTTCCACTCTCATTTCCCAAGTGTTCTCTTTGACTTGACTTTCGGGATGCCAGGCTCCCGCTTCCTTTCTCATTTCACTGACAGCTGCCTGCTTTGTCAAATCTCCCTTCCCTTCCTACATCTCTATGAGCTACCAGGTCTCAGGGTTCATTCACCCCTGTCCCTTCACGACGATCCACTTCTCTCCCAAGTTAATCTCGTTCAGTTAAATCATTTAAATACCATTCATTCTTAACTTCCTCTGTTTCCACCTTCAAAATATAACCGTAATCTGACCACTCAGCACATCCATGCCTCCCTGGCAATGCATCACCATCTCATGTCTGAGTAGAGTACGACCTCTTAATTTATCATGGCTTCCCGTTTTACTCCCCTGTCTAATCTCCAAATAACAGGCACATGAGGTTTTTAAATAGGACTGCAGCACTCCACTGAAAACTCTGCATTTTCTCTGACGCCTTCCTCAGTCTCCCAAATCCCTGTCCCATCTTTTTTACCATCTCACCTATGGCTTTCTTTTTATCTACTCAAACCATGCTAGTTTACCCTTGTAGTTTCTCTAACCGGAGAGATTAAGGCCCACCCCACCCCTTTTCTAAGCCTTCTTTTGTGGCTTCGTCATTTCCTTCAAAACACTGTCAGTCCTGACATTGTGTCCCAGTTCCCATTACTCACTTTGTGAGACCAGGGATTTTTCTTGTCCACTGCTGAATCTACACTGAAAACGCAGCTGCACAGGGAGACCCAGTATATGTCAAATGGACAAGAACATCATTTGTAAGTGAGTGCTTCCAGTGATCAGATTATTGAAGAGTCTAAAATCTAAGTTCAGAAGTTCAGAAAATAATGGTGATTAATTTAGGTTGTAAAGACAATAAAAGTCTGCCTCAGCTACCTCACTTTTCCAGTTTAGCAGGCTCCACCACCTGTTGTCCCACAGTATTTTAAAGATAATGAATTCCTAAGTAAAAATTAGTCTAGATATGCAGCTCAGAATAGAAAAATGACCAGAACCTGACTATTAGGAAAATAATTAATTTAAAAGGGGGGTGGGATCAAATATGACTATATTTCAAGGGTTCTAAAATTAATTTCCTATTAAAATTGATTAGCACTTCAATGAAAATACAAATTAAAAATAAAAGTATGGGGGTTGGGGATTTAGCTCAGTGGTAGAGCGCTTGCCTAGCAAGCGCAAGGCCCTGGGTTCGGTCCCCAGCTCCGAAAAAAGGAAGAAAATAAATAAATAAATAAAAGTATGAAATAGTCCCCTCCATAGTTTTATTCTAGCCCTATCAATAAAAGAGTGCCCAATAGTTTAGCTCCATGATTCTCAAATTTAGCCAGTGTAAATTTCACTTAAGAAAAGTATTAAAAATGCCTTAAGGGGGTTGGGGATTTAGCTCAGTGGTAGAGCGCTTGCCTAGGAAGCGCAAGGCCCTGGCTTCGGTCTCCAGCTCCGAAAAAAAGAACCAAAAAAAAAAAATGCTTTAAGGTTTCACCTCCAAATATGATACCAAAAGGAGACATTTAATAATTAATTTAGCATCCCAGTGGATCATGGTACGGGTGGCAAAAGAACCATTCTGTTGTATGTTTTCCTGCATGTGTATGGAGGCAGGTGCACAGAGTACACAGAGAGGTCAGAGGACAACTTGCAGGAGTAAGTTCTCCCCTTTCATTGCGCTGCCACAGGTACCCAGGCCATCCTTCCGGCTTGGCAACAGAGGCTTTACCCGCTCAGCCACCTCTCTGGCCCATCATTTTAAGAAAGGCTGCTAAACTACACAATTTAAGCAAGCTATGTCCAGTCTTCCTAGTCAACTTCCAAATCCAAATGACTCAAATACTAGCCAGCAGGCTGCATATCTAAGCCCATGAATACAAATGAACTACATGCTAGAAAATCTGAGGAAAGAGAGAAAAGGGCACTTATGATCCACTTTCTAGTCCAACACAACTTGGCATATTGGGGTTTCCCTCTATCCTATCTCCAGGTGTGTATTTGTTCCATTTCTTTTCAGTTGTTACTATGGTGCATGAAATTCAAAATACTACCTTGGGCATTGCCCATAATATTACCTGGTTTTCATAAACTTTACAGTGATTACATTATATTCCAATCAAGTGGACCTATGATTCTTTATTGAATTATTTATTCCCTTAGCTTAATTTCTCTCTACATTATTGTGGAGAATGCTGTAGATACTTTTTTCAATAATTTAATGTTTTCTAAGTGTAGAAATCTAAGGCATCCAACTATTTTTCAAAGGCTTTTTATGATGATCTTGGTCAGAAAGTGTTCTTACAGTCATTTTTTAAACCCCCAGAGTGCAGTGGGCCAGCACTCTGGGGGTGATAAGTTCTCTGAGTTCGAAGCCAGCTTGGAATACATATCGAGCCCCAAATCAGTCAAATCTACACAGAGTCCTGGTCCAAGAAAATAAAAACCAAAACCCACATCTCCACCCTCTAAATGGTGGGGCTCATGAAAAGGTGAAAGCACTTTACTGTTTTAATTTGCATTTCCTCATTTACTAATGAGGTCAAACATTCTTTAGCTGTATTTTTTTCTCTTCTATTTCTCTTATCCTTTATTCATTTATTAATGGGAACTTAACATTTATTTCTTGTGTGAACTTTGTATTTCACTCTGTACGCATCTTCTTGATGAAGCTGTGAGCCTTTGTGGACTCTGGTGTTCCACTGGCTTGCCTGTTTACGTCAGAATTACTCAAAACTCTGCTATCTTAAAAACAACACATCACCCAGGCAGCCAAAACCATCTTCGGATAATGAAACACACATGGTCCTCTGGGAGCTGGCTCGATTACCTTGGGCGAGTTACTTTTCTGGGACTCAATCCCATTTGTAAAATTGGGGTAAACAACAGGATATGCCTCCCTAACAGGACTGTTGTGATTAAAAACAACGCCAAAATGCTATTCCCTTCCATTAAAGAAAGCTAATCAGCTCCTACCCTCAGATCATCAGAAAGCAAACTCTTAACACCAGTGGCGGGTTTTAGAACACAATAAATGTCATCGTGTCTGCAGAAACTTGAAGCAGGTCAGCTACCTGCTATGACTAAAATTTTTCCAGATTCTTGACAACAAACCACGAAGAACCTGAAAACACCAGTCCTCTAAGACCCTTTATCTACCCTGGTCCTTTAAACAAAAACGAATCCTGCAAGTGGGAAATCAGGACAGCCTGCCTCTTCTAGTCTGCCCACTTGATTCTGGCGACAATTCCGCTACTGGAATGTGACAGCACCCTTCAACAGCAAAGCGCACACAGCTGGGACAGCGACACTGGATTTTACTGTAAGTGCTGGCCGACCTTCTCCAGCATCGCCTGCGGGGGAGGAACCCAGGGAGGCCGACTCCCCTAGCCCAAGGTCACCCGGGAGTCGGCGCAGGCCCCGCTGGGTGCCGCCTCCCTCCAGGCCGCGGGGCACCGGCTCCGCGCGCCCGCCGCCGCTCACCTCAGCAGCGCCAGGAAGGCGGCGGGCTCCACGTCCGGCAGCTCGATCTCGGCCGACGTCGTGGCCATCCCGCCGTTGAACATGGCGTCGAAGACCGCGCTGCCGGCCGCCAGTACGAAGCGATGGGCGGGAATGCGCTGCGGGCCCCCGGCGGCAGCCGCGCCTCGGCCCTTGCCGAGCACGAAACGCACATCGCTCAGCAGCTCCGAGTTGAAGAGGAAGGCGAAGCGCTCCTTCAGCGACGCCTTGGTGGCCTGCCAGTTGTACAGCGGCTCCCGCTGCAGGGGCAACAACGGCCCGAGAGCGGACGGCGAGGGAGCGGGTGGCGGCGGCGGAGGTGGCGGCGGGGCCGGAGGACCTGGCTCCGCCTCAGCTCCGGTCGCCGGCTCCCCAGCCGCGGCTGACCCGAGCGAGGCCATCCTCCCGCTGCGCGGCTCGGCTCAGGCAGTGAGCACCAGGCGCGCCGCCGCCATGGTCGAGCCGCCCTGAGGCCGGCGCCGCCCCCCTGCCTTCCGGGAAAGGCGCTTCCGGCCGCGCGCCCCCGCCCTCCCGCAGGGCGGCGTTGCTGAGGCGGGAGGCTCGCGACCGACCGAGGGTTGAGGGTCCGCACGCTGCGCAGTATCCTCAGGCGGTCGCCCACCCCTACCCACAGTCTCCCCTGCTCCGCACCGGCTTCACCCTGCCTCTTCCTCTTTGCTGGGACCCGAGGACGCCGCCCTAACCCTCTTGGTGGATGAGCTGGAAGTGGAGGGACCTGGAGGGCACGGCAAGGAAGTCAGTGGAGGAGAGACGCCCTGATATACTGAAGGCCGGATGGTGGCCCTTGGCACAGCCCTGATGGCTGCGTCACCTTGGAAACCCCAAGCAGAGCTGAGAGGCTAGGAAGCCTACTGATCTCTCCCCAGGTCTGCAGCTCCACTGTCCGTCTGTCCAGGCTCCACTACGCCCTGTGAGAGAGTTCCTCCTCCCTTTCCATCCCTGTGGTTGAGGCCCTTCCTGCCCGCCTCTCTCCTAGGCCTTGTTTTCGGTTCCTATGCAGAACAAACCACAGTGTGCTGAACTGTGCTGAGACTGGTTCATGCCTATAATCCCTGGAAAATGGAAGGTTGAGGCAGGAACATCGCTGCAACTGGGAACCCAGCCTGGGCAGCAAATGAGGACCCCCATCTTAACTCCTTTCCCCCTCAAAAGCAAATGGGAAAGGCGCTGCCAGCTACATGTATCTCCTTCTCTGCAGAGTTCCTATGTGGTTGTCATGTGGGAGCCTTTCTTGAACCCTGCAGTAAAAAGTAGATCCTATGATAAGCCAGTTATAGATAGAAGGTGAAAGACCCAGAAAATGATTCTTTACTATTTTACAAAAGAATAATTGAGGGGTGGGGGAAGACCTTCCAGTTTACAGATGTCACGAAATTAAGAGTCCTACCCTTTGACTTTGGGATTGGAAAGGAAATTTAAGCAGATTCTTTGAAGACAAAAGCAAGATACCAGAACCTTTTCTTCCCCCATATTTTAATCTCTATCTTTAGGGACATTAAAAAATAATCTGAAAAAGCTCTATTATTACAATCCAATTATCTATTATGGGACTTTAAAAATAGAGTTGCCCTTGCCACCAAGCCTGATGACCTGAGTTTAATCCCAAGAACCTACATGGTGGAGAGAACTAACTCCTACAAGTCCTTTGATCGCTAGATGTCCACTGTGACATGTACACCCATCCCATAAAAAAGGAATGTAATTTTAAAGGCAGAACTGGGTTTGATGATATATACCTTTGAACTTATGCCACAGGGGCTTATTTAGCTTTGAATTCCAGGCCAGCCAGTGAGACCTTGCTTCCAAAATAGCTTAAGTAGCCTACAGGGCTAGAGAGATGGTTCAGCAGGTAAAGGTGCTTTCTGCTAAGACTAAAGACCTGAATTTCATCCTGGGAGAGACAGATTGGTTGTCCTTGGAACTCCACAAGCATACTGTGGTACTTGTAGATATGTACATATCTACAGATACACAAAAATGAGTAATTTAAAAAACTGCAGTGAGGAGTGGGAACAGTGGTCCGTGTCTTTAATCCCAGAATTAGGGAGGTAGAGGCAGGCAGCTCGCTGTTAATTCCAGGCCAACCTGGTCTACAAAGCAAAGCAAATTCCTAGTCAGCCAGGGCTACAGAGTGAGACCTTGTCTCAAAAGTCAACCAACTAAACAACAACAAAATACAAATTCTGTCAGGTCTAAAACCCTGCTGCCTCCAAAATGGCAGTGCTAGTGACAGTGTCCTAAACAGAAGGATTTTGGGTAAACAGAGGATTGTTGTCTGGAAACAAGCCTAAAGGTTTCTGTTTACTAGGAAAGCAGATTTCTTAAAGTGCCTGCTGTTTGCCAAGAATCTGGATTAGTTTTCCAGGAACCTGCTGGCTGGTGGTCACATATATATTCTCATTCTCATTTCTCTCTCTCTCTCTCTCTCTCTCTCTCTCTCTCTCTCTCTCTCCACACACACACACACACACACACACACACACACACACACACACACACACACTCTTAGCTTTAATTCCAGCAGAGAGGCAGAGACAGGCAGATCTCTGAGTTCTAGGCCAGCCTTGTATACAGAGCCAGTTCCAGGACAGCCAGTGCTACACAGAGGAATCTTGTCCTGAAAAAAAAATATTTAAAAATTAAAATCCTCCAGGAACTTTTCTTAACCAAAGGTCATCTACCTCAGGCCAGTGTACCTAGTTTGAGATCAACCCAGACAACCTCTATCAGCTCAAAATTCCCCACCCCATGACTGTCACATGAAGTCCACTTGCTTTTCCACCATTTTGCTCTTTTCTCTGCCCTGCATTCCCCTAGGTAGTTTCTCTCAGTCACTGTTTATATCTCCATTACTGTTTTTTTTAATTGTAATTATAAAATAAAGTCTTAAAACAATGAGTTCTTGTTACAGAAATTCATAGACTTATGGGTTTAGCAATAATGGGTAGCACACCAGAGATGACCACTAAGATACAGTTCATAGCCAATTCCTGATTAGAATTGGCTAGGACCACACCCAGGCATTAGAGGACCTAGCTGTGGCCCTGAGTAGCCAGAACACAGGTTTTTGAAGTTTTGAAGGCAAAATCACACCACATACTGGTGCTTTGGGCAAGCAAGCAATTGTACAGAAATGAAAATAAGCAGTTAGCTGGAGGGGCTTCTGCACAAACAGACACGTTAACAGAAGCTAAGGTAAGTTATTCAGGACATTTTGACCTTTGTTTCCTAGAGTAGAGTTGATAGTTTTCTATATGCAGGCACAAGATAAGGCAAGGCCTGTGATTGGGCAGTGAAAAAGAAAGGCAGGGACAGAGTTCTTGTGAGGAGAGAGAGAGAGAGACGGGGGGGGGGGGGGGGGGGAGGGAGAAGGAACCAAGATGGAGGCAGAGAAGGACAACCCAGATCTGTATGGCTTTAATTGGCCACAGGTAGTTATGAATATAAGTGATAGGATACTTTGTCTTATCTAGCTAGGTGTGGGCAGTTTATATCAATATCAACTGTTTGTGAGTTTACTGTGTGGACATTTTATGGAGTGAGAATTTACTGATATAAATCTGGTTGATAAATTACAAGCTTATTGAGTTTTGATTTTAACCAGTTACTGGGAGTTGTGACTCTAACCACAGGGGGTGGATGCTGGGATTGTGAACAGAGTTCACAGCAGAGAGTCTCAAGAGGGCAACTGCTGCTGGGGCCAGGGAGTAGCCAACAGCCACCTGGGGCTAGCCATGGAGGTGGAGAGACCTCAGGGGATAGAGAGTAGCAGAAGGTAGTGTGGCATGGTGCCTGGTCCCCTGCATCCTTTTCTATTATTTACCACTACAGGGTTCTTCATCAAGGAGATTAATGTAGCAACTCACTCCTGGCTCATTCTCCCACCTACAACTATACAAATATGAAAAATATATAAAAGAACTGTGTGAGGGCACTGCTGAAGGAAAGATTATTCTGACACTTAATAAAACACCGAGGAATGCTTTCATTAAGATTGGTACAATGGTACTTTGTACCAGAAGAAAGAGTCAGATTCACTGTGAATTCAGCAATGCTAGCTAGGGATTTGTGGCCTGGGTAAGAGTCCACACATGGAGACTTTTTTTTTCTTTTTATCAGAGCTGGGGACCGAACCCAGGGCCTTGCGCTTGCTAGGCAAGCGCTCTACCACTGAGCTAAATCCCCAACCCCACATGGAGACTTTTAAGAGGATATATGAAGGCTAAGAGAAGGATGTTTGCTAAGACTGGGCTGGGCAGACCAAAACCAGGACAGGGGCCTTAGTTGGAGCCTACTTAAAGAAAGGGTTCAAAAGAACCTTCCTAAAATATGGTCAAAAATTAGCAAGACCAAGTATCAGCACTATACTTGATAGTTGACCCACACTGCCTTCCTGCCTCCTGTGGATTGTTAATCTGTTGGCCAGTGGTCACAGAGCCCCCTGCAGAGTATCTTGTGTACTGGAAAGTTCTCCAAGTTGTATTATTCAATTTAAAAAAAAAAAAGGAAGAAGAAGATAAATATGTCCTCAGAATGGGCTGGAGAGATGGAGCACTGGCTGCTCTTCTAGAGGACCCAGGTTCAATTCCCAGCACCCACATGGCAGCTCACACCTATCTGTAACTCCAGTTCCAGGGGATCCGACACACTATTCTGGCCTCTGAGGGCACCAGTCACACAAGTGATACACAAACATACATGGAAGATGGCAGACAAAATACCCATACACATAAAAATCAAATGTCCCTACAACTATAAAGTTGAGATAAGACGCAATAAAACAGAGTGTGGTCATTTACAGGCATTCTAGGCCAGTCTTTCCTAATTTAGTGACAGTATATTAACCAGCATTGCCTTGACCTCTCCGTATTTCATTTTATCATCTGTAAAATTACTGTGTACTTTTCTGAGTCTGAAGTTTCTGTTATAAGGAGGAACTTTTAAGAAAAAATAATGCAAAGCAAAGTAGAAAATGGGGTTGAACAGTTTTTGTTACACAAGTCTTTCAAACCTTCTAGCATTCTTGAAAGAAGAAGGACAAAGCCACCTCTGTAAGGCTTTGCTCCTGCAGCTTTGACTCTTCTGTATGATCAGAACATGTCTTCCATGCATGGTATGCACTACTTATAAGCGGACATCAGCCCTACAGTACAGGATAACCATACTACAATCCACAGACACAAAGAAGCTAAGTAACAAGGCGGGGGGGGGGGGTTCAATGGAGGGTACGTGAATCTACTCAGAAGTAGATGGAGGGAGGGAACTGGGTAGGAAAGGTGTTGTGGGGAGGGGAACTGGGATGGGGATCAGATATGGGGAGAATGGGGGTTGGGATGAAAGGGAGAAAAACAGTGTGTTCTAAAATGATCAGAAGACTATTGTTTTTTTAGTAAATGTCTTCAGCTTTTACAGTTGTTAGAGTGGAGACGATCACTTTTGTAGGGTGTTCTGAAACCCAGGGAAGAGTGATACTTCTCTGTGAGAG
Source organism: Rattus norvegicus (assembly GCF_021556685.1). Lineage (NCBI taxonomy): Eukaryota > Metazoa > Chordata > Mammalia > Rodentia > Muridae > Rattus > Rattus norvegicus. The sequence goes on from NC_141534.1 coordinate 148,280,205, forward strand.
CTACAGCAGAAATTTACAGTACAGATGTGGGTTCTAGAAACAACGAGAATGCTGGTTAGCTTGTTTTTTGAGGTTTCACAAAACCAATATGATTATGTATTTGAAACCAGTGAGTTATCAAGGATAGTCTTCACAGTAGGAAACTTCTGCTCCATCAACTGGAAAGGAGAACTAAGTTCTCACAAATGTGTACTTTGATAGATTGGAAGAATATCTCCACTGATTGGCTTCAAGTGCTACAAATTTTTGATCTTGTTTTCTTGGTTATGCTGCTGGCATGATCCACACAATAGACCATTGAAGAACGTTACTTACTAACTTGCCAGATCAGTGGTTCTCACCCTTCCTCTTGGTGTGACACTTTAATACAACTCCTCATGGTGTAGTGACCCTTAACCATACAATTATTTCATTGCTACTTCATAACTATAATTTTGCTACTGTTATGAATTGTAATGTAAACATCTGACATATAGGATATCTTACATGTGACCTCTGTGAAAGGGTCAGTCGACCCAGGAAGGGGTCACAACCCACAGATTGAGAATCCCTGTCTTACAGCATCACCTAGCAGGAGAGAGAACCTGGGAACCACAGAAGGATGTACTACAAAACCCAGCTAAGTGCACCTCCACTTACCTCCATTTTTATGATCTGACTCAGGGAAATTGTCACAAAAGATTTTCTTCTTCATAAGCAGCAGTCAACCAACTGTTATGAAATATCTTATTCTTTGAAGTTTACAAAAACATAGGCCTGTGTGTAGATGTTGCTGGGGGCCTCATGCCAGTGAACTGCCCTGAGCTTTAGCTTCATGGGTTTGAAGACAGCTGCCCTGCAGAGACTCCGTAATGGTTGGCAGAAGTGAGATGTGGAAAGCATGCGGGAAGGTCTGGTGCTCTACAATCATAGTATACGTGGCTGATAAGTAGTAGTCTACTGGGGTTGGGGATTTAGCTCAGTGGTAGAGCGCTTGACTAGCAAGCGCAAGGCCCTGGGTTCAGTCTCCAGCTCCGAAAAAAAGAAAAAAAAGTAGTAGTCTACTATGCTTAGAGAGACTGGGAAATCCAGAAACTCTGTTATAGACAGACAAACAAACAAGATAGCAGTTCACGTTAGTGGAGAAAGTATGGGATTCATTAGTAAAGACACCAGGGTAAAATTACTTAACTCCAAGGCCCTGGGTTTGGTCCCCAGCTCCGAAAAAAAGAAAAAAAATTACTTAATTCATGTGAGTTAGAGTATATTTCTCCCCTATATATTTGAAATGGTAGTCTATATATTTTAAAATATGATGGAAACCTGGCCGTGTCGATAGTTATATGTAATCTCTGTAGTCGGTGGTTGAGACAGGTGAGTCTGGGATATACAGTGAGTTCAAAGTCAGTCTGAGCCTTAACAAAACCAAACCATGCTAACAAAAAGAAAGAACAACACCAATAAGAAATTATAAAGGAACCAGAGTGGAATTCAAGTGAAAATGATTGCTTTTAAGTAGGAAATGCCTTTATAAACAGGACATCAAACTCACTACCCATGAAATAAAAAGCAAAGGTGTGTTAGATTAAAGCTGTTAAAAATCTACCTAAAATAATGCATAATAAAATTAAAAGTAGAAAAAGCGGAATAATATTGGCATTTACATGACAGTTTTTATGACAAGGACATGGATTGTCATATATAAAGGACCTTTATAAGTCAATAAGACAAATACCCATCTCCCTCTTTTGTTCTGGGCCTTGTGTATGTTGGGGAAGTACTCTACGAAGGTGCTATATTCACAGCTCATTCTCACTTTTCATGGATAAAACAACAAATGTATGTACTGGAGTGATTCGGGAGTGTATGTCCACGGATTAAAGTCAATATATATCTTGTTTAAGAAATTCTCTCTATGGTAATCTACCTTGAAGAAATAGAGCTGGGTGTAGATTTTAAACCAACAAGGATATAGAAGTGTCATGATGATTTTTAAAATGGACACTTGACCATTGTTCTATGTTGCCCTCTGTTGCTGTGGTAAAATACTGATTGAAGGCATCTCAAAGGAAAGAAGGTTATTGCGTCTTACAGGTTACAGTCCATCATTGAGGGAGGTCAGAGCAAGAACTAGAGGCAGGAGCTGGAGGCAGGAACGGAAGCAGAGACCACGGAGGAACATTGCTTCCTGGCTTGCTTCCCCTGGCTTTAGTTCAGCCAACTGTCTCATACCACCTAGTACAACTTCCCTGAGTGGCACAGCCCACACTGGAAGGGTCCCTCCCACACCAACCATTTAGCAAGAAAATGCACCACACAAATGCCCACGAGACAGTCTAATCTAGGCAATTCCTCAATCCAGGTTTCTTCTTCCCATGACCACTACAGGACAGTCAGCCATGTGGTGGAGTAAGAAGTAACTGTTGGAAAGAGGTTTAATGATGTGAAAGGGTATCTTCAACCCATAGTACTGACAAAAAAGAGTAACAACACACACAGCCAGGTACACAGCACACTGTTTTGTCCTCTGGGCTTAAGGTACAGCATTTCGTTTGAAATGCCTAAGACTTTATAGAAATACTTGCACAATATGTACAGGAGAGCATATAACAACTGCTTATAGAACAGTGAAGTAAAGGGTGGTTTCCCTCACTTGATGATTGAGGGAAAAAGAAGAGGTTGATTTTTATAAGGAAAAACACTGGGAAGAGACTACATTAAAATCTTAAGTGAGCTCCCAGGTAAGCTCCAACAAGGACACCAGGCATAAGTCACCATTATTTCTTGGGCCTCTGAAATGCCAGTAGAGATGCCATTTAATCCATTGCCAGGATAGGGGTAAGATTACAAAGGTGACTAGAATGAATGCCACTTGTCCCAGGAAGCTTCTACCTTATCAAGAGGTGAAAGGCCTCCTCAGCCCAAAATCAAACTCCCTTTTTTTCTGTATTTCTTTAAATACCATGGCGGCAACAGTAGTTTGCTTCGTCTTAAACTAGACACGGTTTTCTTCCAGAGCCCTTCTTTCTTTGTCAGTGCTTTCTGGAAGTCAGCCTAGGGAAGGTAATATATGCCACCACGGTGCATGCTGGTTTATAATTAGAGCAGATGTGAGGACTCAGAAGGAAAAGACCTACTGACAGAAAGGCATTGAGGAAAACTCTAGAAAAGGCAGCGGGGAAAGGCGGGGAAAGGATCTATTTTGGAAAATGAAGAGAAGAGATTTAGAAAGCATAAAAGGCAGTGATTAGGTTCTTGTGATTCCCGTGTTTCGGGGAGCTCGTGAAATGGTAGCCGCTGTTGGCCTGCCTGCTCTCCGAAAGGATGAGCACTGAAAATATAAATAGAAGCTAAAGAGAAGAAGCCAAAGGCAGCAAGACTCGTGCCACAGAAACCGATAAGCATGTGAAATCACATCTTCCGCTCCTAAGACGTTCACAGGCCTGAGACCCCAGTTTGAGCTCCAGGCAAAGAGCAGGTCAAAGAGAGAAAAACCCAAGCTCGCTTTTCCTGCAGCTCCTAAGCCAGTGCCAGCCTCCCACAAACTCAGAGACCTTGAGTGTCGGGACTAAAAGCGTGCAGCACATCTGCCTGGCTTAATGGTCTTCCTTTGAGATAGGAGATTTATCCTACCTCGGAAGGAAGAAGTAGGAATTTGGTCTCCTTATCAAGATAATGTGGAGAAAATTCAGTGGTCAAGGAGATGTGATTCACTGACTCCTGAGCCTCTCTTAGGTCCTAGGTTTAGTTAAGAGCAATTAGATTTCCGTAGTCCTGCAGGGTGGGGCATAGTGTCCTCCTCGCCCAGACCTTCCAGCTAGGGCCTGGTAGACAATGTGTCAGTAAAGCTCATGGGGTCAGCAAAAGACAAGCGGAGGCTGAGCCAGCTGGAGAGCAGCCCTCAGGCTCTAGCCAAGGGAAGCAAAACTAGGCCACAGGTTAGAATGAATGCTAAGGTCAGCCGTGGACACCGGAATGCCAGGGGCAGGGCCAGTATGTCAGTCACCACCAGCCTGCACATACGACAGGTCCAGGACAAGGCCAAGCTAGCTGAGTATCTCAACAATATCCTGAGGTCATATGGGTCTGTCCTCACAACACACAGCTGCTGGCATACGGATAGGGTGGGAGAAAGGTAGGCTCTCAGAGACTTGCCTCGCTGAGGGAACAGGCTTTGTTGGAATTGGTTGTCTTCCTGCTTTAAACAACTGTACTGAAACAAGCTAGACACATTCCCCCAGCTCATGTAGTAGGTGGGACCTGGTAAGACCAATATGCTTTAAGATAAATAAGGAAATTCCATTCCTCAGTGCTTCTGAGTATTGTGTGGTATATTTACCACTCCCTTTTGTTTGTTTTTCCAAACTTTATGAGCATAGTTTACTTTGAACATTTTTCTAGACTTCTGATTAGAATTTAAGGAGGAAACTCTGGGCCCCGCTGCCCACACACTACCCTTTATTTACTAGTAAAATACTCGAGTGTGTTCTCCTTCTCACTCCCGCTCACCCTCCGATCGTCTCTCCTAAGCAGCAGCCTCTTCTTTGGAGTCGTGTCCCAGATACCGAGAAGGAAGATGGAGACTTGACTTCATGCTTCTAGAACAGCATTTTAGCCACTCCCCACACACAGCCACATAGATGTCTGCCATACTTCAGCATCTAAATGCTGCTTCTAAGGCTCAGGACAAGATGGCGGTCTTTCTCCATTCAGGGCGGTATGTTGTTGAGAAGTACACATCTCCTGCCTCAGACCCCAGAGAGCTTAGTGGTTGTAAAATGGCATCTCATTCGTGGTTTTGGTTTGTATTTCTCTGATTATTCATGTACCTAACCATTAATTTCATGTGCTTATTGGCCGTTTTATAATTAGGTTTTTGAGTTGTAATTATTCGTTATATACTCTGGAATGCTGGAGTTTTATCGAATGCATGGTTTACAAATACGGTTTCCATTCTGTTGCTTGTTTTCCTACTTTCTTGCTACTGTTATTAGAACCTTAAAACTTTTTAATTTTGGTTAGATCCACTGGTCTAGTTTTCCCATTTTTTTTAAAAGAGTTATTTTTTTTTATTTTATGTGTATGAGTGTTTGCCTGCATGTGTGCATACCTGGTGTCCTCAGAGGTAGGCATGAGGGCCTAAATTCAGTTCCCAGTATCCGTACAAAATCTCCATGATTATAAGCTCAGTAGTAGTGAAGTAGAGACAGGCAGATCCTTGGGGCTTGGTGACTAGCCAGCTTATCTACTGGAAAGTTCCAGATCAGTTAGAGACACTGTAGTAGTTTGAATAGCAATGACTTCTATTAGCTCTTGGGTTTGAATGCCTGGTCACCAGAGAGTGGCACTATTAGGAAGGGTGTCCCTGTTGGAGTAAGTGTGGCCTGGTTGGAGGAAGTGTGCTACTAGGGGTGGGTGGGCTCTGAGGTTTCAAATGAACAAACCAGGCCTAGAGTCTCTCTCATCCTGCTGCCTGTGGATCAGGGTATAGGACTCTCTGCTACTTCTCCAACACTGTGTGCCATGATGCTTCCCACAGTGATGATGATGAGCTAAACCTCTGAAAATGTCAGCCACCTCTAATTAAATGCTTTCCTTTATAAGAGTTGCTGTGGTCATGGTGTCTCTTCACAGCAACAGAATCGTGACTAAGACAGACTCTGTTTTTGTTTTTTATTTTATTTTATTTTATTTTTTTTATGAAACAACCATAGGTAGCACCTGAGGAATCAAGTTTGTCCTCTGACCTCCACATGCAAGTACACACATGTTTATATGCATGTGCACACATATGAATGTGCACACTCACACATACATACACAACAAAAGGTATTTCTCCTTCATTAACCTTATTCCTGATATTCCTTTTGATGCTATTACAAGTGCAAATTTTTAAGTATATTTGAATGGTTCATTGTTCATATAAAATACAACAGATTTCTGGGTTTTGATCTTATATCTGCCAAACTGCCAAATTCAGCAATTAATTCTAATGGCTTTTGTTTATATATATTCTTTGATACTTTATCTATATAGGATTGGATAATCTGTGAATAAAAATAGTTTTATTTAATACTTCCCACTTTAGATGTTTGTTCTTTTCTCCCCACCCCCTGCACTTCCTCCCCCATTGGCAGTGTTGACCAGGGGAGGTGAGACGCAGCATATTATATTCCTGATCCTGAGAGCTGCTTTGGAGGTTCTGGGAGGGGAGCCTGGTACTTACATAGTCTTGACCACTGAGTAGTTCTCCCCTGTAAGGAAGGTCATCTCACAGTGCAGAGCCTTAAGAAGGATGTGCGTGGGATAGTGAGAGAGAAAGAGAGTACTCTGCCCATCCAGACAGATCAGATGAATCAAACCAGGTGATCGATGGTACCACAGACATCAGGGGCAGAGCACCCTCCCTGCTAATGGTCGCATCATCAGTGCAATGTCTTCTGTCTTTCCCCAGTAAGTCTAAAGCTAACTAACTATGGCTTGTTCACAGCTGCTCTTTCCCATGTCGAGGGTAGTAACCTCTTTGTTTATTCCTAAGGATTTTTCATCATAAAAGCTGTTATGTTTTCTGGGGTTGGGGATTTAGCTCAGTAGTAGAGCGCTTGCCTAGGAAGCGCAAGGCCCTGGGTTCAATCCCCAGCTCCGAAAAAAAGAACCAAAAAAAAAAAAAAAAAAGCTGTTATGTTTTCTAAGATCCTTAGACCAAAAATGTTAAGATTCTTGAGACCAATTTGAGAGCTGCTGGTATAGAGTAGAGACTGATGAGAGAAAGGATTTTGAAATCAATTCACCATTTGCTACATGACATGACCAGTTTACCTCACCTTTCTATCTCCCATTTTCCTTGCTACAAGATGCTAGCAATTACTCAAAAATGAGTCAGTTTAAATACTAACTGCTGATTTCTTTTTATTTGGCTTTTTGTTTGTTTTAAAGATTCTTGCTATGTATCCTAGGCTAGCTTTGAACCCTTGATCCTCTCTCTGCCTTAACATCCTCAGCATCACAGGCATGGGCCACTGCCAACTTCTGTGCTACAGTTTCCTAAGGCCCCCTCTACATGAACTCACTTTGACTCCAGTGTACCTTACAGTGTCTTCAACTTCCCAGGTTTGCATTTGCCACCATCACTGCTACCTTTCCACTTATAATCTACTGTCGTCCTTCCATTGCACTGTTCTTGTTAGACGTCTCAGACTATGCCGATGGAGTCAAGTATAAGGCAGATAACTAAAATTAGTCCAATGTACATGATCTCTTCAAGATTTTTGGGATAATAAAAATAACCTTAGAGCTTAGGGCATGGAGGGGCTGGGTCATGTGTTCTGAGTGCAGTTGCTGTGATTCTGCTGCAGGATTTAAATATGACCTTCCACGAAAAACATGTCCTGGCCAGCAATGAAATACAAAGCCGCAGGTCGGGTTTCAGAGTCCACTTCTCTAGCATCTGCTGCCTCTTGGGTTACAGGGAAATAAATATAGATGCTGATTATGTGAGCACCTCCCATTAGCTCTGCCCAGCCCTTGGAAAGTAGACAATCCAGTGTAAGCAGTTGCTTGACTCTTCTTTCCTGCAAGCTGCAGAAATTCCCCCCTTTGAAGACTCCTTTCCCTGCGTGTGCACTTGAATCCATCCGCTATCCACAACTACTCTGTGTATTCTCCTTCTGGAACCTTCATGTTTCCACTCCATGGCTCCTTTCCCCCGGATATCCATAGTACATAGCCACTCCCTGTCACGGGCAGATTCCTCAACCCAGCCTCACGCCATCACGTCTCCTCTTCCTTCATGTCTGAGCATCTTCATTGCCTACATTCCTCATCCTCCTCAAGCTGGTGTCTGGCTCTGTCATCCACCCCTACGTGGAGCTCTAAGGCTGGCTGGCATCCAACTGTCAAGGCCACTGAGTCTTTTTCTGGTCTGTGACTTGACCTCCTTGGGCATGAAGGTTGACACTCATGCTCTGAAACCGCCCTTGCCGGGGCTTCGTAGCACAAGTTTTATAATTTTCCACAGCATCTCGGATGCTGCTTATGGGCGCGTTCACTATGGCTTGTTTGGCCTACTCTCTTAAACCATTCAGAGCAAACTAATCAGAGGTGGCATCACCCACAGAGAGCTGAATCCTCTCACATCAATCTGAGGGAGGCATTTTCTCAACTGAGGTTCCTCTTCCCAGATCTGTCTAGGTTTGTGTCAAGTTGACAAAAGTCAACTGGCTCATACCATAAAGATGGCTCAGTAAGTAAAGGCACTTTCCCGTCAGGCTGACGACCTGAGTTTGATGCCCAGAATCCATATGTTAGAAGAAGAGAGCCAACTGACCTATGCCTTCATGCTGGAGCACATGTACCCACACAGACACATCATACACACGCACATACAATAAATAGACGTAAACAAATTTAAGAAGTTCAGCCAAAAGTCTAGATGTGAAGACAGCCAGGGTATCGGCTTTGCCTGTGGTCTCAGTAGTCACAACAGAATGCAACGGAACTGTATAGCATGCTAGCCATTGTGTTTACAGACGGAGTCACTTGATTACATTCCTGTCGTGTGAGTTGGCACCACTGTACAGTCAACCACACCTCCAAGCCCTGGTGCTCTGCTGTTCTGTTCAGTCTAGATGAACTCGGACAAGGGTTTGTATCTTGCCAAGTTTTGTTTCTTCACCTGTCTAAGGGACATGATAACATTATTATTTATTTACTTGGAATAACAAAAAGATTAATTGTCTAGACTCACAACTCCCAGGGCTCTTACCCAATACTGGCCTTTACTACTGATTAAAAAGATGCAGATGGCATTGAGTCTACGGCCAACAATCAAGGGCCGTCCTCTCCCACAGTAGGATGTACAGTAGCCCACAAGGAACATACTCCTGGATTATTTGTGCAAGCAGGACACCACTTACACCAAGGAGTTAGGAAACACCCTTATTTTATAGTGCAGTCGTTAAGACACTGTTACAAAGTTTTCCCCTGTGCTCGGACTCTTAAATGCATACATCCCAGATACAACAGTACACTTAAACCAGCCATATCCTGCTAAGTGTGTTGCATGGATAGTAGCTTTAAAAAATCCTTTTAAACTGGGCATGGTGATGCATGCCCTTAATCCCAGCATTTGGGAGGCAAAGGTCGGCTGATCTCTGTGAGTTTAAGGCCAACCTGGTTTACAGAGGTGAGCCTAGGACAGCCAGGGTTACACAAAGGAAACTCTGTAAACAAAAACAACAACAACAGCAACAACAAAATCTTTCTATTGCTACCAAGAAGTATTTAGGAGACTTGTCTTGGCCTTCTGTTTTTCCTTTCTTTCTTTTTTTTTTTTTCCGGAGCTGGGGACCGAACCCAGGGCCTTGCGCTTGCTAGGCAAGTGCTCTACCACTGAGCTAAATCCCCAATCCCCTGTTTTTCCTTTCTTTCTACATATTTTCCTCCTCTCCTATGATGTTCCAAAGCACAGACAACCACTTTCTTTCTCTTTCTTTTCTAGATTATAGAATCCGGTTTCTTTCGGCAACACATGCCCTTGAGGGACTGACTCTGTTTTCAGGGAGTAACCAAGACTGGTCTTGTCTCTTTGCTGGTGATGCTGAACCGATCAAACTGAGTTCCAGCCAATGAGAAGGTTTTTGTGGTCTAGTTAAATTAAAACCCCCAGAGGAGCCAGGCTTGGATTACCGAGCTTAAAGGTGAAAATCCAGCATGTGAGGGTGGGATTAGGAAGGCATAGCGGCCATGTCTAGTGACACCCCAAGTCACTCACACTGAAGAAGGAGCCTTGTTTCTCTAGGATTTTTCACATCAGATGTTCAGGACGCTTCTTCCTAAGCTAGGTGAGGGATGCATGCTGAATCTCAGAACCCCTGCGTTCCCCAGGGGAGCAGAACATTGGCGAGGTGTTTGAGAATCACTGGCAAATTCACAGGTTCCTGTGATTGGAGCAGGGGGAAGACTGAGATAGGAGACCTAGTTCCAGGTTAGCCTGGGCTACCTAGTGGAAACCTGGGAGAAGGGGATGAGCAGATAAACCATCCAATAGATCTTTGTCTTACACCTACTTCCTGATAGTTTTTCCTTTCTTTCCCAGTTCTTAACACTCAATTGTTTTATTCGAGAAGCAACAAGCATAAGGAAGGAGGAAACCTATCCCCAGGTTTTAGAGAAAAACCATAAAACATAATGGGATTCAGTCCATTTCAGAGACTTTCTTCTTGGCTCCTTTTCTCCTAGCCACCTGTCATCCCCTGGCCCACTTTACTCTCGGTCAATTAACCACCAGACCCTGGGCTCCAGTTCCTAATTAACTGTCCTTTCTGCTCTCAGCTGCTCCGCACTGTCCCCTTAGTTTCCTGCTGAGATGACTGTTCTCTCCTCTCTTTGCCGCCTGTCTCCTCCTGCTCACCAGCTCTCTGCACACTACCAGCCCCCAGCTACTGAAACAGCCTAGCTGAGCGTGTCACTTTTACTACACTTTCTACTAGTCCTCCTGTCCTAAGCAGTTCCTCCATCCGGCCAGTCCACATGCTGTCGGAAAGGTCCCCTCCACTCTGCTCCTTCTGAGCCACATTTGCTGACTTGCCTATACCCTGAGGTTCAGGATGTGTTATTTCCTGGTAGTGGTTTGGATAAGAATGGCCCCCATAGAATCACTATCCCTGAACTCAAGCAGTATTACAGAGCAATAGTGATAAAAACTGCATGGTATTGGTACAGAGACAGACAGATAGACCAATGGAACAGAATTGAAGACCCAGAAATGAACCCACACACCTATGGGCACTTGATTTTTGACAAAGGAGCCAAAACCATCCAATGGAAAAAAGATAGCATTTTCAGCAAATGGTGCTGGTTCAACTGGAGGTCAACATGTAGAAGAATGCAGATCGATCCATGCTTATCACCCTGTACAAAGCTTAAGTCCAAGTGGATAAAGGACCTCCACATCAAACCAGATACACTCAAACTAATAGAAGAAAAACTAGGGAAGCATCTGGAACACATGGGCACTGGAAAAAATTTCCTGAACAAAGCACCAATGGCTTATGCTCTAAGATCAAGAATCAACAAATGGGATCTCATAAAACTGCAAAGCTTCTGTAAGGCAAAGGACACTGTGGTTAGGACAAAACGGCAACCAACAGATTGGGAAAAGATCTTTACCAATCCTACAACAGATAGAGGCCTTATATCCAAAATATACAAAGAACTCAAGAAGTTAGACCGCAGGGAGACAAATAACCCTATTAAAAAATGGGGTTCAGAGCTAAACAAAGAATTCACAGCTGAGGAATGCTGAATGGCTGAGAAACACCTAAAGAAATGTTCAACATCTTTAGGCATAAGGGAAATGCAAATCAAAACAACCCTGAGATTTCACCTCACACCAGTGAGAATGGCTAAGATCAAAAACTTAGGTGACAGCAAATGCTGGCGAGGATGCGGAGAAAGAGGAACACTCCTCCATTGTTGGTGGGATTGCAGACTGGTACAACCATTCTGGAAATCAGTCTGGAGGTTCCTCAGAAAATTGGACATTGAACTGCCTGAGGATTCAGCTATACCTCTCTTGGGCATATACCCAAAAGATGACCCAACATATAAAAAAACACGTGCTCCACTATGTTCATCGCAGCCTTATTTATAATAGCCAGAAGCTGGAAAGAACCCAGATGCCCTTCAACAGAGGAATGGATACAGAAAATGTGGTACATCTACACAATGGAATATTACTCAGCTATCAAAAACAATGACTTTATGAAATTTGTAGGCAAATGGTTGGAACTGGAAAATATCATCCTGAGTGAGGTAACCCAATCACAGAAAAACACACATGGTATGCACTCATTGATAAGTGGCTATTAGCCCAAATGCTTGAATTACCCTAGATGCCTAGAACAAATGAAACTCAAGACGAATGATCAAAATGTGAATGCTTCACTCCTTCTTTAAAAGGGGAACAAGAATACCCTTGGCAGGGAATAGAGAGGCAAAGATTAAAACAGACACAGAAGGAATACCCATTCAGAGCCTGCCCCACAAGTGGCCCATGCATATACAGTCATCCAATTAGACAAGATGGATGAAGCAAAGAAGTGCAGGCCGACAGGAGCCGGATGTAGATCTCTCCTGAGAGACACAGCCAGAATACAGCAAATACAGAGGCAAATGCCAACAGCAAACCACTGAACTGAGAACGGGACCCCCGTTGAAGGAATCAGAGAAAGAACTGGAAGAGCTTGAAGGGGCTCGAGACCCCAAAAGTACAACAATGTCAAGCAACCAGAGCTTCCAGGGACTAAGCCACTACCTAAAGACTATACATGGACTGACCCTGGACTCTGACCTCATAGGTAGCAATGAATATTCTAGTAAGATCACCAGTGGAAGGGGAAGCCCTTGGTCCTGCTAAGACTGAACCCCCAGTGAACGTGATTGTTGGGGGGAGGGCAGCAATGGGGGGAGGATGGGGAGGGGAACACCCATAGAGAAGGGGAGGGGGAGGGATTAGGGGGATGTTTGCCCGGAAACCGGGAAAGGGAATAATACTCGAAATGTAAATAGGAAATACTCAAGTTAAAACAAAAAAAAAGGGGGGTTGGGGATTTAGCTCAGTGGTAGAGCGCTTGCCTAGGAAGCTCAAGACCCTGGGTTCGGTCCCCAGCTCTGAAAAAAAGAACCAAAAAAAAAAAAAAAAAAAAAAGAATGACCCCATAGGCTCATATTTTTGAATGCTTAGTCATCACGGAGTAGCACTACTTGAGAAGGTTTAGAAGGTGTGGTCATGTATGTCACTGGGGGGAGGTTTTACAAGCTGGGTCCAGGCTCTCCCCTGTTGCTCATGGATCCAGATGTGGAACTCTCAGGTACTCCTCTAACAACATGTCTGCCCATGTGCTGTCATGGTCATGCCGTAAGAATGGATTAAACCTCTGAAGTTGTAAACAAGCCCCGATTAAATGTTTTCTTGTAATGCTGTTGATTTGTTTGTTTGTTTTTTGTTTTGTTGGGTTTTTTTTTTTCTTTTTTGAGACAGCATTTCTCTGTGTAGCCCTGGCTGTCCTGGAACTTGCTGTGGAGACCAGGCCTTGAACTCAGATCCTCCTGCCTCTGCTTTCCAAGGTATGTGGGATTAAAGGTATGTGCCACCACAACCCAACTAAATGCTCTCTTTAATACGGTTGCCTTGATCATGGTGTCTCTCCACAGCAGTAGAGCAGTGCCTAAGATACCTCTGAATGCAGCATCTTGACATCTGAGAAAAACAACAGAAACAGAAAATTGTTTTTCCCCTCGTTCTTTTCCCGTGAAGCAGGTCACAAAGCTTTCATTCTAGAAATGCCCTTAAGGAAAAGCATCTCCTAACCCCTGAAGACCTAGAGATGCCAAGCAGACCTAAACAAACTGCTCTGGCGCCATCCCAACCTGTGATGGCCGCCTTTGTTCAGTTTTTTTTTTTTTTTTTTCTTTTTTTGGAGCTGGGAACGAACCCAGGGCCTTGCGTTTGCTAGGCAAGCACTCTACCACTGAGCTAAATCCCCAAGCCCCTTTGTTCGTTTTATTTTCCCATGATATACATTTTCATCAAGTAGCACTTCCCTTGCTGTGGGGCCCTCACCCTCGTTATTGTGTTTTCCCCACCCAACTGTGATTGTGATGAACGATATGTCTAACTCCCTTGTAGACAGTGAACGAGTTGGTAACTTACCCACAATGCCTAGTACAGGAAGTATCCAGTCAAAGCAGGAAAGTCCTTTGGGGACATTGGCGTTAAATCTGACAACTAGGGTAGAGGTTCGCTTAGCTCTCCAGGACTGAGGAGCGTGATTTGTTCATCTCTGAGCTGTGTCTTCTTTCTCACTTCTCCTTTCTACTTCCTGACTATTGGCAAACACTAGGATCAAGGAAATGGTGAACTACTGAAGGAAGAGGGTATACGACAGGCAGCTAATACCCCCAACACCCAGAATTCACATTCTCTGGTTATCTGTTATTCAAAATCCTGCTGTAGAGTGTGTGAAACAGCTTTCATCACAGACATGATGCCCAAAAACGTAGTTAAAGTTTCACGGGTTTCTGTCAAGGACCACTGAGCTCCGTTGCTTCTGGGTCTGAGGCAGAACATCAGGAGTAAACTAGAGGTGGTAAACTAGAGGCCCAGAGGGTCCGGGCAAAATATGCCCTTAAAGATGCACTTAGGTAACTGCTTTCTCCAGCCGGGCTTCACCCACAACGGTCCTTTCAGTATGACATCATCTGTGTATTAGCTCACTGGTTAAGTGGCCCTCTGACCAGTCACCTTCCAACAGTGCCTGCAGTTGGGGACCCAGCTGTGAACACATGAGCCTCCAGAGGGAGGCAGGATGTATGTGACACGGCACTTAAATATTTACATACAGCGTGTAAAAAGTAGCAAAAGCTATCGACTCTTCAAAGTACTTGCTAACAAGCTGGTCAGTGGTAGGGACGGTGTCCACTGCGCTCTTCCACAGCCTGCCTCTACCACTGATCCTTTGATATTCACGCTACCTATTTGGAGTCCTTATCTTTGTTACTTGGCTGCCTGCTAATTAATTTCACGGTTAAAGTCATATTTCTGTAAGTAAGCCATTGTCGACCACCACTTTAACCAACTTCATGAAGTTCTGTAGTTCAGGAATCCAGGAAGCCTGACCGTGAGGGGGCAGTGAGGGAGCAGTGAGGGGCAGTGAGGGGGCAGTGAGGGGGCAGTGAGGGGACAGTGAGGGGGCAGTGAGGGGGCAGTGAGGGGCAGTGAGGGACAGTGAGGGGGCAGTGAGGGGACAGTGAGGGGACAGTGCGGGGGGCAGTGAGGGGGCAGTGAGGGGACAGTGAGGGGGCAGTGAGGGGCAGTGAGGGGACAGTGAGAGGGCAGTGAGGGGACAGTGAGGGGGCAGTGAGGGGGCAGTGAGGGTCAGTGAGGGGGCAGTGAGGGGGCAGTGAGGGGCAGGCCACTGCCTCCTTGGGGGAGTGTGGGGAACGGACTCTGGGATTAGGACGCATAGAGGACATGTGTAGATGTGAAAAGTCACACCATTGCCTTGTGTTGCTCTAAGCAGATTCCGTGGATCCCCGAAGTCCTAGGCAGCTTCTTTCCATCTTTAGGGATTTCAGTTTTTGTTTCTGTGTGGTCTTCTTCCTTAGACCTCCTCTGATCTGTACTGAACAGTATTGCTGATTAATTTTCCTACCCAGGGGGCATGGGGAATAAATACCCCAGGCTATAGATGCTTGAAAATGCATCTACTCTTTAGCACAGTACAAATTACTGTTTGGCACAGCTTGTTGTCCTAGGTCCAATGTTGTCTTAGTTGCTAACTCCGTTTCCAAGGACCTGAAGCTCTCTGTGTTAAGTGACGACAGCTCTGCTTTCTGTTCTCGTTAAGGAAATACCCAATTTTTCATGATTTCCTTCTTATAACCGGAGTTATAAGACATTGCTCTTTGTATCCAGGCTTAACTTAATTCAATAAATCTTCGCTGGCATCCTTCGAGTCTAGGCGCTGTTTATTAGTGAGTAAATCGGGCAACAGCTTTGCTTTCCTGGAGCGGTGGGGGAGCTGGGAGGGGGAGCTAGGTCATAGCTGATGTGTAGAATACATAAGAGTGTGCAGCATGCTGGTGACGGACACGCCTGTGGAGAACAGAAGCGAGCAGGCCAGGATGAGGGTCATGCTAGGAGCGGGGTTTGTTTTTCTCCTAATCCTATTGGGTGAGATTTTCCAGTCTTAAGGACTCATGAACTTAAGTGTTTAATTAGGCATGGTGGTACACATCTATAATCAGACTGGGAAGGTGATGCGGGAGGTGATGTCTGATCTTTTCCTTATATTTTTGGTTGTGAGCCTAGCCTTTAACAGCTGAGCCATCTCTCCAGCCCGTCTGATCTTTTCCTAACCACACAGTTGATGGATCTCTAGTTCTCTCCCCTCTTTAATACCTCTCTGGTCCTTTGTTTTTCTTACTCTACATCCGGAGAGTCCTGGACCAACTGCTGAGTTGCTCTTTGCTCCTTTCCCAAAGTACCTCTCCTTGTTTTTAAGACACCTCAGATGCTTCCAGATGGTAACCAGTTCGGGAGTACACTCTTCTTTAAGTTACCTGTTTTCCCGAGGTATTTACGAATCCTTGGGTTTTGCTTGTATTTATGAGTGAAGGACTGTGGTGATCAATGAGCACACTTTCGTGCCTTTGCCGATGGGTAGGCCGTTCAGCGGACCTTGTTCTAAGGGATAGGACACTTTAGCACTTCAGGCTGGGTCCATATACCCTCCTCTCTTGCCAGATCACCAATTTCCTCCAGGGAGTACAGATCCTGATTAGAAACAGGAAGCCATTACTTCAGGCCATTTCCTAGTCTTGTAGGGAAGAGACAGGCATGCCCAGCCCTGCTCCTGAAGGACCGTCCAGACCCACCTCCTACTCTGTGTCTGTGGACTCTGACCCTGGGCCTCCTCGTCCTCTCCCACAGGGAGCATCGGATAGGTCAGGTTTAGGTTCCTCTGGTGTCTCCTCATAACTGCCCACTGTGGCATAACAAAGCACCCACAATTCCTTGCTTTAGGACACCAAAGCTTTGTAATCTGTAAGGGTCAAGAAAGTTGTTTTCAGGTGGTATTAGTGTTGGGATGGCTGGAAGGTTAAAAATGCTGCTAACTTGCGGGGACTGTCTATGGCGGTCAGACAGGGCCTTGGTCCTCTGTGTTGGCTTCTTCACATGGCTACTAGGACTTTCCTCACCACACCATAACTAGGCTCTAAGAGAGTGGACTCCACCTTCAGACCTCAGCTTACCTGTGCTAGTGTCTCAGCAGGGAATAGGCTATGCTGCCAAGCCTGAAGTCCAGTGGCATGGCTCACTGTCCCCACGCCCCATCTCCACTCCTGTGACAGTCCATAGCCCTCTGCCTATCTTTCAGATTTCATGGCCTGTCAATCATATCATTTTTCTTTTTAAGTAGCTTAGTTTCTAAGCTCTGGTCCAGTCAGTTCTTCCTAATGCAAAGCTTGGTGAAGTCTTCTTGTCATGCCTCATGAACAGTCTGAACACTACTGAAACTTCGGGGGCTGATATAGGGTTTAATCCCAGCCCACCCTTTTCATTCAGTGTCAAAGTATCTGTTTCCCATGCTTACCTAAAAGCATGGAACAATTTCCTTCTTGCTTGCCAGCTGCCACAACTTCAATCTCCCTATTAACTCTTGTATAGTAAAATACCCTTCCTCCTCCTCTCCCTCTTCTTCCTCCCCCTCTCCCTCTTCTTCCTCCCCCTCTCCCTCCTCCTCCTCCCCCTCTCCCTTCTCTTCCTCCCCCTCTCCCTTTCATGCTTGGAGACAGGATCTCGTCTCTGAGGTTGGTCTCTAATTCACTATGTAACTGAGTCTATCTGTGAATTCTCATCCTCTGTTTTTATTTTCTAAGTTCTGGGATTACAGAAATATATCTTCATGCTTGACCTTAAAACTTTGTGTGTGTGTATGTGTGTGTGTGTGTGTGTTTTCTTTTTTTTTTTTTACATTTTATTTTTTATTTTTTATTAACTTGAGTATTTCTTATATACATTTCGAGTGTTATTCCCTTTCCCGGTATCCGGGCAAACATCCCCCTCCCCCCTCCCCTTCCTTATGGGTGTTCCCCTCCCAACCCTCCCCCCATTGCCGCCCTCCCCCACCAGTCTAGTTCACTGGGGGTTCAGTCTTAGCAGGACCCAGGGCTTCCCCTTCCACTGGTGCTCTTACTAGGATATTCATTGCTGTGTGTGTGTTTTCTTATTGAGACCAGAAGTCACCTTAGGTACCATTTCTCAGGAAACCCCTCCCCCACCTTGTTATTTTGAGATAGGGTCTCTTATTGGTCTGGACTGCTGATTAGGCTAGATTAATATGGTGGTTTGGACAGGAATGGCCCCATAGGCTCATATATTTGAAAGCTTGGTCATCAGGGAGTGGCAGTATTTAAGAGGGAGAGTGTATAACCTTACTGCAGGGAGTGTGTCCCTTGGGGTGGGCTCTGAGATCTTAAAAGCCCCAGCCAGATCCAGAGTCTCTCTTTTCCTGTAGTTCTTCTCTCAGCTACTTCTCCAGCACCATGTCTGCCTGCGTGCCTCATGTTTCCCACCATGATGTTAGCGGACTAAAGCTCTGAAACGGTAAACAAGCACCAATTAGATGCTTTCTTTTATAAGAGGTGCCATGGTCATGGTGTCTCCTCACACAGCACTAGAATAGTGACTAAGACAGATGGGCAGTGAGCCCCAGGACTCTGCCTGTTTCTCTGCGTTGAAATTACAAGTGCACATCACTGTGCTAGGCTTCCGCCCACCATGGGGATTAAATTCACTTCTCCAAGCTTGCGTGACACATGCTTTGCAAAGAGAAACGTACCGGGATGCTCTGTTGGGAAGGTGACACCTAAAGCAGGAGAGTGCTGTAGTCAGGTAGGTGGTGCTGTCTATCCTGTGCTGAACTGGAAGTGATGGTATGGCTGCTGGCAAAGTATTTTCCATACATCATTGTCCCCAGGTTTTAGAAAATTTCCCTCTGAACCCAGTCTAAGTGTTCAGAGAGTTCTTATCTCCATGAAACTGCTTTGTCCACTCAAGTTTACTGAGTGACACTTGGCAAGATGCCAATCACCTGCCTGAGGCTGTACTGAACACCAGCTGTCTAGACCATGAGTCCCTATTTACTGTAGGAATGTTCCCAAGAAGACTGAGGGAAGGCTTCTTCTGAGCAACTGCTCTGGTCTTAATCTTATGGGCACGGTAAATGCTACAAATGATTGTGTTTCCTTTTTTGGTCTGGTTGCTAGGAAACCCAGGGCAAAACTGCAGCCCTCCACCGGCAGCTGCTTAGAACCTCTGCAAACCTTTAACACTGCTTTCATCGTCTCCTTCTGCTCTTGTCCACGTCACTTCTATATCTGGCCACCCACTCGCTCTCCCCTCCACAGTCAGTATCGAGCATGTTCTATGCTTGGCGCTGTTAGGGGCTGGAGCACAGCAACTTCACCCCCCTCAAGATTGTTGTTTATAATTTGAGTCCACTCATAGTCACTGTAGAGTCAAGCAATCATAGGCACTGAGAGACTCTTCCAGTGGTGAGGTTTAGGGAGGGAAGAGGTGGGTTATTCCTTCCTGGTTTCTGTCATCAGACAGCGTCCTCAGAATGTACCCCATGAGTCACACAGTCCTTACTTTGATCACTTTCACATTTGTTTTGTCACAGTATATCCCACAGAACACTGTGAGTGCCTCACACACACTAGAGCACGTAAGCTTCTGTAAGGACACATACCCAGCTTTTTTTTTTTGTTTTTTTTTGTTTTGTTCTTTTTTTCGGAGCTGGGGACCGAACCCAGGGCCTTGCGCTTCCTAGGCAAGCGCTCTACCACTGAGCTAAATCCCCAGCCCCCCCCCCCCCAGCTTTTTTTTTTTTTGTTGTTGTTTTGTTTTCCTTTTTGTGATATTGGAGCTCAAACCCAGGGCCTGGTATGTGCTAGGTATGTGATCTATCACTGAGTTACATTCCCAGCCATACAAACCCAAGTCAAAATGAAGCAGAAGAGACAGAGAGGGAAGGCCCTGGGGCTGGTGGGGGGAGGGTAAAAAGTGAAAGGTTGGCTGATTTCTATGTATTTCAGAAGACCTCAACGCTAACTGATAAATGTGAGTTCTTAGTTCCCATGTGACCGAGCTCCTCAGAGTCTTGCTTTCGTTTCTCCTCACTGATGGAAAACTTCAGCTTAATTTCTCATTAGCCAGTTGTTGAATTGATACTACAAAAATGGTGACAGGTTTCTATTTCTGTTTTACCTTCAGGACACTTGGAGTCAGTCTACTGTTTGGTTTTTGCTATAGTTTTAGCAGTCACAGTTTATAGGATCAATATTCCTTTACAGGCAAATTAAAAAATACCTGTAAGACAAAAAGCAATTTCCTCACCTGCATATCTCAAAACTCTTGCACGACAGAAGAAGGCATCAGATCCCCTGGAACTGGAGTTACAGGTGGTTGTGAGTGGCCACATGAGTGCTAGAAATTGGACCTGGGTCCTGTGGAAGAAGAGCCGCCAGCTTTCTTTACTCCCGAGCCATCTCTCCAGACCCCCGAATGTCCTTTTAAAAGCAGTTTGTCCCTCTCTCAAACTTAAATTACTAAGCTGTACTGAGTGAGGCTCTGGATCACCCAGGAAAGCTGAGGTGGGCGCACACAGTTTCCTGAGGTGCCATTTCCAGTGTTCTGTTGCTGGCCGGCTGTGGCATCCTGAGCAACTGAAAGGAGACCTGAACTCGTCATTCCTTTGTCTTTGCCCTTTGGCTTTTAGCAAGTCAGCCAGCTTCTTTGAGTTCTCTGCTTCTTCATCCACAAATGGCTCTACATTCTTTAGGATTTGTCGACAGGAGATAGAGATTATGCAGTTGTGGGGCCGTGGGACCTGGAGCAACAGGCCTGGAGCAAGAGTGGGGTCACGGTGTTTCCAAACCCTGGAAATCTCGCCCTGAGATCAGCAGGAGTAGGATTGCTCGCCCCCTGCCTTGAGTCTGAATGTCCTGATGCATGTAGTCTTGTGCCCTCAACCCTTGTCTCGCCAGAGGAGGTCATGAAACCTGGTAGCCAGGTTAAAGGTCCTCTCCCCTTCCAAAGTCAAGTCGGCAATACCTGGAATTCCTCTTTATGCAAATGAGGCATCGCACCCTCCCAGCCAATGATGTGCACTCAGTCCCATAGCCCCTACTCACCACCCCTAAAGGTTTGAATAGCTTTTGTTCCCTCCAATAAAACCAAAACCTTTCTTCAAAGCCGTTTCCTGGTGTATTTTCTTTGCCCAAGTACTCACTGCTGAGTAAAAATTCTGAGCGCAAGGCCCTGGGTTCGGTCCCCAGCTCCGAAAAAAAGAACCAAAAAAAAAAAAAGAAAAGAAAAATTCTGCCTGCACCCACCTGCCGCAGCTAAGCTTCCCTCCCTCCAGCCAAACCTGGTGCCCAACGGAGCCCGGCTACCCCGAGATGGAGAAGCAGACACAGAGTGGCAAAAGACGGGGATTGCTTTTGCATCCACAGGGTACTGTTATAAATGAGTTTATATTTGCTAGGCTGTGACAACTCACAAGCCCAGGGGAAGTTCCCATGACACTGTCCCACCACTTTCTGATCATGTTTTCATCTTCAAGATAAAGCTCTGGAAACACAAGTCCAATCAGCCTGTCGGAAAGCTGTGTCAGCCCTCAGCCCTGGCACGTTAGTTGATGGTGCTGTCAGGGTAGGTGTGGGTGTGCTGCTCTGCTGGTGGCAGTGCTCACCGACCCCTCTCAGAGAACTCCTGTTTGCTGACTCTTCCTCTATGTTGAATTCACTGTCTCGGTTTCAAGTCCCACCTCTAGGCTGATGACATCCAAACTTGTGTCTCTTTGGCTGGAAGAGAGCAAGACTCCCAGTTGCCTTTGGGGTGGTTGGGACACTGTGGGTACTGAAAACCCAACACACCCAGAACAGGTTCTTCCTAGACTCCTCCCACTTCGTCCGGTTCTTTCTGGCGTCTTTCACATCTGTTTCCTCTTCCCTCTCGTTGCCATTGGGTTGGTTCTTATCATCCCTTGCCAGGATAAATTGCAGAAGCTTCCTGATTGGTCTGTTGCCTCCTCTTTCTCCAGAAAGCAGCCCTGCACACCACAGGTTTTTTTGTTTTTTTTGTTTTTTGTTTGTTTGTTTTGTTTTTTTGTTTTTTTTTTTTTGTTTTTTTTTCCGGAGCTAGGGACCGAACCCAGGGCCTTGTGCTTCCTAGGTAAGCGCTCTACCACTGAGCTAAATCCCCAGCCCCACACCACAGGTTTTTAAGATGCCCCCAGTCATCAGGTCTGACCTTACCAGTGGCTTCCTGCACTTGAGGTTTGCTGAGAGGAGCCTGGCCACCTCGCATCTTCACCCTCCTCTCCTCTCTGTCCCAGAACACTTCAGCATTTCCAACCAAAACAGATGACGCAGGGCTCAGGATGTGGCATACTCTGGCATTTCCGGGTACCTTTTTGTTAGTTGAGATAATCTCATATATCCCAGGCTGGCCTCAGACTTGTTAGGTAGCTGAGAATGACCTTGAACCACCAAATCCCTTTGGCTCTGTCTCCTAGCGCTGGGATTTAAGATGAGCCCCCATCAAATTCAGTCTACAAAGTGCACAAGGGCAAATTAAGATCTGTGCACGCTAAGCAAGCACTATCAACTACATCCCCAGACTGTATTAAATTATTTTCATAACTATAATTTTGAATTTAAAATAAACAAGGCATGGATGAGAAATAAGTAGAAGTGATATCCAGCAAGTGTCTAGACAGACAAGAAAGATTTAGGGCAGCCAGAGAGGCTCGGGACACATCCAGAAGGCTAAAGCAGCTAGGCATGGGATGTGGAGGAGGTTGGACTGACCTGGGGAGCTGGCCTAGCTGATGGCCTGGAGGAGAGAAGGTGCTTTGGGGAAGGACATAGGTGGTAAAGGTAAGGAGCAAGCATGGAAGACAGTGCTGTCCAGGTTCCCGCTGAGACTTCTGGGAGAAGCTTTGGAGACAGTATTGACAGAGAGGCTTTTCCCCTTTGTGCTCATTGTTAGCTAAGTTTTCAAGAAAAGGTAGGACAGGCAGTAGGAGAACTGGCTTTGGAACAACCGAATGGCCTGGGACAGGTTATTGCCCATCTATGGTTCATTTTCCTCACGTTTAAAATGAGCCAGCTGATCTGTAAGCCTCTGTCCTAAAGACAGGAAGACATGCACTCTGCTGCTCCTGCTGTTTCTCAGGAGCCCATTTTTCCCTTCCCCAGGGCCGTACCATCAGGGCGCAGGCCCTGGGGGCTTCCGGAGCACACCCACAGGAGATCTTGGTCAAGCAACACATTGGGCACAGTCATGCTCTACACCCAGACATCTGGCACTATTCCACGGAGAGCCCTAGTCTTCTAGTCGCTTTAGCCCTGGGGACCTGCTAGGCCTTCAAGAACACCCCGGGGAAGGAATGAATGCTGCCTCAGTGTCTTACATCAGGCATCCATCCGAAGGTCAGTTCTGCTACAAAAAAGAATGGGAGCAGGAGACAGACTAGTGTGCTGAGCAGTGCACTTCATACTTGCTAACTCGGTTAATTTCCACAATCCTACGATGGATGGAGCAGGCTATCCCCATTTCACAGAGAGAAAAGATACAGAATGATTCAGTAACTTGATCAAGGTCAGGGACCGGTGAGCGAGCCACCAGGGTGGAAAACAAATATTTCCACTTGGCACTGGGACATTGGTTGCGGCTGTTGATGGCTGCTGTGTGTAGCGGTGGGGCGTGGGCCGGGGGGGGGGTGTAGGGTTGTTCCCAAGGTTCCAGGAGCATCTGTCCCCGCAGGTCTCTGAGCGGATCTCGCGGGCCTGCGGGCTCTGACACCCTCGGATCTGGCTCCACCCTCTGCTGGCCCTTGGCTCAGCCCAGCTCGGTTCCAGCTCGAGGATGCCCAGCTCCGTTCTGTGACCCGCGTCCTTCGCCCGGCCCCTCCTTCTCTCACTAAAGCAAGGGTCCTGGGCCGCTTGTCTTGTCGCGGTGGCTGCGGAGTCCCTGCGTTCGTTAGCAGGAGCCCGGTGGGGACGCCTCTGGGGATAGTACCGCGGCCCTAGCGCACGGGGTGGTGCCTCTGCGCGCGCGGAGCAGCTGCAGGCGACGGGGACGCGCAGAGGAGACGCGGCCGGGGGCCGCCTGGAAGGGCAGTGGTGAGGGGCGCGGCGCCGCCGGAAGCTGGGACAGGGGCCCCTGGGCGCGATGCGGTGAAAGAGCGACCCGAAGGTGGCGATGAGTGCCTCTGCGGCCACGGGGGTTTTTGTGCTCTCCCTCTCAGCCATTCCAGTCACCTACATCTTCAACCACCTGGCGGCCCAGCACGAGTGAGTGAGCGCGCGGGGTCGGCGAGCGCCCGTAACTTTTCCGCGGGCTTGGGACTGCGGCTTTGGGACTGGGTAGCGTCCAGAAACGCCACGCCCGCAGCATGAGGGAGGCACCAGGGTCACCCGGCCCTAGGTCCTCGGCTGGGCTAGGGCAGTTCAAGGTCTGAGAGCTGGGCTCTTGTTCTTTGCCAGTACTGGGTGGGTAGCTGGTATTACCGAAATGCCCCTGCCACCGAGGCTCTCAGATATCAGAGGGGTGCAGAGCAACGCGGAAGGCACGAACTGCCCTATTTGACGGGAACGCTTTCCATGTATGGACTTTCACATAGTTACCATTTTTTAAATTTTAGAAACTGTTGTGAGCGGCTAGCAGAAATAACCATGGCTTTCGGGGCTTTGACTTTGCCCCAAAAGGCGTTCTGGTCTGTCAAACGAGCAGTATTTGCACCTCAAGGATCTTGTGGGAACTTTGTGCAAGGGTGGTGTGAAAGGAATAGAGGTTCAATGCTGGCTTGGAGCAAAGGCACAGTGATTGGTTTAATGCTAAGGAAACGGGTGGAACCTAAGAATTCTGTAAGGACTCTGGGTCCC
Source organism: Rattus norvegicus (assembly GCF_021556685.1). Lineage (NCBI taxonomy): Eukaryota > Metazoa > Chordata > Mammalia > Rodentia > Muridae > Rattus > Rattus norvegicus. The sequence goes on from NC_141534.1 coordinate 148,304,706, forward strand.
AGTTTTGCCTCCCACTTCTCTAAAGGGATCACAGACTAACCAGCCCCTATGGGTAGCTGAAAGCCTGTGTGGTCAGTAGAAAGGGGCCTGCCGTGGCCCTGCTGAAGTTGATTGTGGGCTGCTGGAGGAGGAAGTAACCGGCTGTTTTCCACAGCAGTTGGTGCTAAGGAAATTGCATCAATCTATACACTGCAAGCCCCACCAGACCTCCAGACTGCTAGCAGAGTATGCACACAGTCAGTGGATTATCTCTCACTGCTGCGGTCACCTCATCCAGACAGCGTGAACACTGAGACGCTCCCTTAGACGCTCTGCCCTTGGACCATCCAGGCCCTGGGTGCATCTCCTGAAGCAGCAACTCCGAGTGGTCAGATGCTTTGTGCCTGTTAGTAAAGCACAGGGACCTAGGCTCCTACTGTGAACAAGCAGCTCAGTGAACATTCATCGAACACCTCTGTGCTTGAATCACTTGCTGAAGTTGGGGACCAGCTATGACAGGCCAGGGATGGCTAAGGAGCCATGCATTAAATCAGACATCACAGATATATAGAGTAGCATGCTATGAAGACAACAGAACAAGGCTTAGGGATGGAGGTGAGCATGGTAGGGGAAGGAAGTGGATGTGATGGGCAGGTATTTGCTGGAAGAGCAAGTTAGGAAGGGCTGCTGGTGGGGGTGAGAATTTGATGACATATCGCTGTGTGTTACTGGTCAGTGCTGAGCCCTGGAATGGATTAGTCCCAGCCATCCGTCATCCTCCTGTACTGTTGGACCTACAGGATGAAATACCAACAGTCCATAACTCCTCCCTTATAGCTCCTCACTTTCTCCTTCCTACTATCTTCTTTCCTGGTAAGTCTCAGGGTGCTACTCTAGTGTCCCTGTCCCCCTCTGATTTCTCTTTGGTACTGACTTCCTCTGGCACAGACAGTGGCAAAGGCTTCCTCCTGCCTGAGCGCCCCCCTCCACGAATATCTCTGAGCCCCAGCCCCCACCCCCGCCCCAGCATTGATTGTCGTTGATCTTTAATACCTGCTCCACCTCCTTGCCTCGGTGGCTGTTGATTCTTCCTTTTTCCCCATTGCTGATTGCCGAAGACACCCTTAACTTGACAGCCCTGAGTAAATGAAACGATCACTTCCTCATTTGTGGATCCTCTCTCTGAATCAGGGACTTCTGCTTTGAGTCCCCTCAGCCTCATGACTCACCTTTCCCACAGAGTCCCTTCCTGTGGTCAGAGCCCATCTTTCCAGGCTGCAACCTGTCTTGGGACTACCCTGCCCAGCCTAGGTCCCTGTGTGTAGCCGGCATTCAGTTGCACTTGACTTTCATAACTTAAGCTTCTGTTTCCCCAGATCTTTTATGAAACTCTGAGAAACAGCATGATCAGATAGGTTGAAGGGTCAGGGAGGCGTGGGGGGGGGTCTCCCAGTGCACCCACTTATGTTCAGTTATGGTGAGATCTGGGGACAGACCCTTGCAGGTGTTCTGGGGTATGTGTGAGCTAGGTAAGGAAGGAGAGGGCTAGCCTGGTGTTTGTTGGGACAGCAGCCTAGGAAGGGCTGTTTAGCAGCCCAAAGGATTCATGAAAGAGCTCAGTAACTTTTCCTACCAATCAAGGCTAAGAACCAGGGCTTATTTAAAGCACCCCTTCCCTGGAGTCCCACTTAGACCTCTGTCCGTCTGTCTTGGGCATGTGTTGCTTTCCCTAGAGGGTCTCCAAGGACAGACCTGGGAGGAAGAAATGACCTACTGCCCCAGTTTCTCTTCATTTGTCTTCCTCCCTCAGAGGCAGGGAGCATGCCAGGACAGCCTGGACTAAATCATGCTGCCTGCCATAGTCCATCAGCTCCCAACCCTGTGAGCAGGCTGGCTGTGAGCTCAGCCTTTGGTGTCCAGGGAGAGGGCTGTCTCCTGACCAGTACCTGCCTCTGGGCTCATCATTCACACCTTGTCATATGGCTCTCCCAACTGCCTCTCCCCTCCCTGGATATCTTAGAGCAGCATCATGCTTGTGACCCATGACAGCTTCTCCTTCCTCTGCTTTGGACCCTTGTGAGAAGTCTGGAGAAGGCACTGGTGTGAGGCATCAGAAGCCTCCAATTTTATCTCTCACACAGACCAGCCTCTCTCACATGTATGGATGTAGAATTCATCCATATGTTTTTGTTGTTGTTGTTGTTGTTGTTTTTCCGGAGCTGGGGACCGAACCCAGGGCCTTGCGCTTGCTAGGCAAGCGCTCTACCGCTGAGCTAAATCCCCAGCCCCCATACATGTTTTTCATTTACCAGCCCTCCACCCACTATCCATGTTTCTTACCCATTCACCTGCCCACCATCTCTCCTTCTATTCATTCATCCCTCCTTTCTTCCCCCACCATTGTCTTCCTCGCTCCCAGATGCATGTGATGAAGGTTATCTGGAGATCCCAGAGTGCAGGCCGTGGTGGAGGTGTACTGGCTGAGGACCAGTGCTTGTAGCATCTCTGAGTGGCAGTGGAGGGAGAGCAGATGGTATATACCAGGATGACAGAGAGAGCCCCGCAGGTATTTGTCCAGAGTAGGAAGTCCTGCCAGGACTGGCAGTCTCTGTCTCTGTCAGGCCAGGGTGACCTTATGGCAGGTGGAGCTCGGAATCCACAAGACGAATCTCTCCACATAGGCAAGGCCTCTCCTGTTCATCTGGAGTCTCTTGGAGGCCAGCAATGGTGTCTGCCACAGGGAAGCCCGGCTCTCCCTGGAGCGCATGCGCAATCGTAATGAGTGTTTATTGCTGGCCCAGGGGAGGTGGCAGGCTCGGTGCTTAGGCTTGTCAGCTTCCAGGGTAATGGGTTAGAGAAGCAGGAGAGTAGAGGCAGCTAGGCCGCCGCCATATTGGGGATAGGGGAAGGAGAAGCAAATGAGCCGGGTTTCTGGTCCTGCGAGTCATGGGGTTGTGACCCAGGTCAGCGTGCTGTCTGTAGATAAACTCCACTAACTTTTCAATGAAGTTGAGGCTGGATTCCAGGAGCCTTCTGAGGCACTGGGAGCTTGGGCCTTCAACAGCCAGGAAATTCCAGACACCATTGTTTATTGTGATTCCTGACCACCTCCCTGCTCTCTGGTCCTCACAGTTCCTGGACCATTGTTGGGGTTGCTGCCCTCATCCTGCTCCTGGTGGCCCTTTTGGCTCGGGTCCTTGTCAGAAGAAAACCACCGAGGGACCCTCTGTTCTACGGTAGGTAGGCTTCCTCAAAGGGGAAGGGTTTGAGTCCACTCTGCGACAGGAAGCTGGGCATTGGGTATGAATCCCGTCTGCGTTATGACTGCTCTGAGCCCACAGAAAGCAGAAGTGTAAGGCTGTTCAGAAGGAGGTCCTTCCCTCTAAGCTCCCCTTCTAGGCTGTGGTGTCTACTTTTTAAATAGAGTTCTGCTCGAGAGTGACTGGCAGGGCCAGGCGGCCTCTTCCCTGCACCCTGTTGAGCCCCCAGGAAGCTCTTACCTCAGCCTCCTGGCTGAGCTTTCTGCCTTCAGCTGGCGGCTGGCATGTGGGACTGGATTTAGCATATAGTGTCTCAGTCCACACCAGCTGCTCTCACCCTTCCTAATGCTGGACCCTTAAACACTTCTGTTGTGGGTGACCCCCAAATTATTTGTTGCTACTTCCTGTTATTTTGCTACTGTTAGAAATCATACTGTAAATATCTGTGTTTTCCAATGGTGTAAGGTGACCCACAAAGGGTTGCAACCCATAGGTTTCTCCCTGTTTGCACACACACACACGCAAAACTGACCCTTAGAGAAACCATACACCTCTCATGTCTAGCTGCACCTCTCTGACATCAGCATTGGGTTTTAATCCCTGTCCCACCTCAAAACCCTGTAGGCTTTGAATATTTTATTTATTTATTATATATTATGATTACACTGTCGCTATCTTCAGACACACCAGAAGAGGGCATCAGACTTGTTTCAGATGGTTGTGAGCCACCATGTGGTTGCTGGGATTTGAACTCAGGACCTTGGGAAGAGCAGTCGGTGCTCTTAACCACTGAGCCATCTCTCCAGCCCAAAACCCTGTAGGCTTTGATCTAGTCCCAGACCAGTCTCCTGCTGCTGTCTATCCTTCCTCTTCCTCCCTCCTCCCCCACCAGGGAACGCACTCTTAACCTACTGATACAGTCCCCAGTCCTTGAGGCAGGACAACCACTGTTGTGTCCTCAGTTCTGTTAGAGCTCGGGGGACACTTCCACCTTGGGGTCAAGCCTTAGACCAGGTTCCTTATCAACTAGGAGGCAGAAGCTATGTCCTTGTCACTTCTAAGACAGTATCTGACCCTCCATGGTTCAGCAGCTGCTAATGGGTTTTCCAGGACATTGCTCACCTGGGAGTCAAAAGGGTAATGCCCGCAGGAAGTAGACATGGCCTGCCTCAGTGGAGCCTGGTCCTCTCACAGGCCCCTCATTCCTGATGGCTTCCCACAGATACAGCTTTCCCATGCTCCCTTTGTCTTCCCATAGCTTTTGAAATCACAAACTGGGTTTTCTACGCCCCCTTCCACAGGCTCAGACACCAGTTCATTATAACTTGGAAATGCCGTTTTCTTTATAGACTTGGATGCCTGAGAAGGATCGCCAGTTGTTGGTAAGCTCTGGTCCTTAGCTGGTGGGCACTCGCAGTGTTTAAAACTCAGCTAGGGAGCTTGTCCGACTGGCTGGACTCCTCAGGCACGGCAGCTCACCCCCTTGCGTCTTCAGCTGTGCCGCCTCCTGTGCTCTCCCTCTTTTCTGAAAGCGGTCGGCTGTCACTTACAGACTAGGCTAAAATGTTGGACACACTCTTCATTGTCCTGCAAGCCACACTGAGATGACTCACTTTTTCTAGACACACCTGAGGGCCTCTTTGGCTGCTTGGTCACAGGCAGAGCCCCTGCTGCCCAAGTAGGAAGTGGGTTTCACTTGAAACTAGTGAGGATGGTGGGGTTGCCTGTCAGAGTCTTCTGGGACACTGTGATTGTCTCCCTGACATGAGTTCCCTCAGTGAGAGCCTTGGATAGGTATGGAGAGGTCCATGTCGACAGGTAAATGTTCAGCTGATGTGAAATAGGTGCAGTCTGCTTTTTTGTGTAGACAATACCCACAGCATCTTCTGGAAAAACCATGAGCGACATTCCATGATACTTGGTGGATATCCATGTCCTACGGCTTGCATTTCCAACTGTTACTTCCTTTGTTCTAGTGTATGCGGTGTTTGGATTTACCAGCGTGGTGAACCTCATCATAGGCTTGGAGCAAGATGGCATCATCGATGGGTTTATGACACACTACCTGAGAGAGGTACGGGGTTGCTCAGGGGTCGCTCTGTGTCCGGGTGGCTTAAATGCAGGCTGCTGTTGGAGTGTTTCTCCAGTCACCTCATCCATGCCCAAACTGGCAGATGGCAAGCCAGCCACGGCAAACAGAGGGCTGGGAGACGGCTCTCTCTTCACGGTCCCTTCACCCCAGAGGCACTGTGTGATCTCGAGTTTCCCTTTCAGTGAAGAGCTTCACGTGGATTTAGTATTTGGGTTTCTGTTACTGGATTGTAATCTTGGAGATCCCTAACCTACCTACCTGTAATCTCAGCATTTGGGAGACTGAGGCAGGGGGATTGCTGCAAGTCTGAGGGCTGTCTGACAACAGGGAGAGTTATAGGCCGGCATGGATTACAGTGTGAGACCCTATATCAAAATAATAATGATAACAACAATAACAATAATAAACAATGATATTAAGGTACTTACTTAGGCGCTCTGAGTCCCTACCAACCAAATCACAGGAGGAGACACGTCTTGTTTTCTGATCAAGAGTGGGCTGAAGCCAGTCCCAGAGTGGCCAAGTGACTTGCTCAAGGTCACGTAGAGAATAAGGCACAGAGATGGAAACAGTATTGTCCATTGTCTTTCTGTGCTTCAAATAATGGGGAGCTTTATATGTCTCCCCAGGAGAACGTGAGAGGAGGGTTAAAACCAGGGAAGAAGGCAAGCTTGTGGGCATTGAGCCATGTCATGAGGCAGGACATCCCTAAGGTGGCTTCTGCAAGGCCAGCCAGAGCACTGAGGCAGCCAGAGGCAGTGCAGGGCAAACAGAGAGATTGAGGATTGAGTTTCAGGGATTTTGAGTGGATTTGGGGTGGATTTGGGGGGTGATAGAGAGGAAGGGCCTGGATGAGGTCCTGATCCCCGCTTTGAGGTTTGTTAGAATGCGGGTGTTACTAAATTGGAGACTTGAGGAGCAAAGTTCTGTGGAAAGTTGTTGAATCTAACCTTGTCTCCTGCCTTCACAAGGTCACTGTCCAGGGCTGGAGAGATGGTTCAATGGTAGAGATCACTGACCTTTTCCAGAGGTCCTGAGTTCAATTCCCAGCAACCACATGGTGGCTCACAACCATCAGTAATGGGATCCGATGCCCTCTTCTGGTGTGTCTGAAGATAGTAACAGTGTATTCATATATATATAAATAAAGAATTCTTAAAAAAAAAAGAGTTCACTCTGCAATGTGAAGGGATGATGACATGGCTCAGGATGTGATGATGATAGAGGCACTTTCTATGACAGAGGGACACTATGACAGAGGCACTCTCTATGACAGAGGCACTCTCTATGACAGAGACACTTTCTATGACAGAGGGACACTATGACAGAGACACTCTCTATGACAGAGACACTCTCTATGACAGAGACACTCTCTATGACAGACACTCTCTATGACAGAGGCACTCTATGACAGAGACACTCTATGACAGAGACACTCTCTATGACAGAGGCACTCTCTATGACAGAGACACTCTATGACAGAGGCACTCTCTATGACAGAGGCACTCTCTATGACAGAGACACTCTATGACAGAGGCAGTCTCTATGACAGAGGCACTCTCTATGACAGAGGCACTCTCTATGACAGAGACACTTTCTATGACAGAGGGACACTATGACAGAGACACAGTCTATAACAGAGACACTCTATGACAGAGATACTCTATGACAGAGGCACTCTATGACAGAGACAGTCTATGACAGAGGCACTCTATGACAGAGACTCTCTATGACAGAGACACTCTCTATGACAGAGACACTCTCTATGACAGAGGCACGCTCTATGACAGAGGCACTCTCTATGACAGAGGCACGCTCTATGACAGAGGCACTCTATGACAGAGACACTCTCCATGACAGAGGCACTCTATGGTAGAGGCACTCTCTATGACAGAGACACTCTATGACAGAGACACTCTATGACAGAGGCACTCTCTATGACAGAGACACTCTATGACAGAGGCACTATGACAGAGACACTCTATGACAGAGGATCTCTATGACAGAGGCACGCTCTATGACAGAGGCACTCTATGGTAGAGGCACTCTCTATGACAGAGACACTCTATGACAGAGACACTCTATGACAGAGGCACTCTCTATGACAGAGGCACTCTATGACAGAGACACTCTCTATGACAGAGGCACTCTATGGTAGAGGCACTCTCTATGACAGAGACACTCTATGACAGAGACACTCTATGACAGAGGCACTCTCTATGACAGAGACACTCTATGACAGAGGCACTATGACAGAGACACTCTATGACAGAGGCTCTCTATGACAGAGGCATGCTCTATGACAGAGGGACACTATGACAGAGACACTCTCTATGACAGAGACACTCTCTATGACAGAGACACTCTCTATGACAGAGACACTCTCTATGACAGAGACACTCTCTATGACAGAGACACTCTCTATGACAGAGACACTCTCTATGACAGAGACACTATGACAGATGCACTCTATGACAGAGGCACTCTATGACAGAGGCACTCTCTATGACAGAGGCACTCTATGACAGAGACTCTCTATGACAGAGACACTCTCTATGACAGAGGCACTCTATGACAGAGGCACTCTCTATGACAGAGGCACTCTCTATGACACAGGCACTCTATGACAGAGACTCTCTATGACAGAGACACTCTCTATGACAGAGGCACGCTCTATGACAGAGGCACTCTCTATGACAGAGGCACACTCTATGACAGAGGCACTCTATGACAGAGGCACTCTCTATGACAGAGGCACTCTCTATGACAGAGGCACTCTATGACAGAGGCACTCTCTATGACAGAGGCACTCTCTATGACAGAGGCACTCTATGACAGAGGCACTCTCTATGACAGAGACACTTTCTATGACAGAGGGACACTATGACAGAGACACTCTCTATGACAGAGACACTCTATGACAGAGATACTCTATGACAGAGGCACTCTATGACAGAGACAGTCTATGACAGAGGCACTCTCTATGACAGAGGCACTCTATGACAGAGACACTCTATGACAGAGACACTCTCTATGACAGAGGCACGCTCTATGACAGAGGCACTCTCTATGACAGAGACACTCTCTATGACAGAGGCACGCTCTATGACAGAGGCACTCTCTATGACAGAGGCACTCTATGACAGAGGCACTCTATGATAGAGGCACTCTCTATGACAGGGACACTCTATGGTAGAGGCACTCTCTATGACAGAGACACTCTATGACAGAGGCACTCTCTATGACAGAGGCACTCTATGACAGAGGCACTCTATGACAGAGACACTCTCTATGACAGAGACACTCTCTATGACAGAGGCACGGTCTATGACAGAGGCACTCTCTATGACAGAGGCACGGTCTATGACAGAGGCACTCTCTATGACAGAGGCACTCTATGACAGAGTCACACTATGACAGAGACTCTCTATGACAGAGGCACGCTCTCTGCACAGATGAATGGGCTCTGGGACTGACAGGAAAAGCCTCTTTGGAGTGTTGTTTCCATAGAATTTCAGAATAACCATGGGAGAGGACCACACGTATTTCTACGGTGCAAGGAAGGCAAAGGTCTAGAGAGGAGGCCCAGTGCCTAGGGCCTTCCTAGAAGCCTAGGAATGTTTGCAGGGTGACCCAGAGTTCATCTGGGACTGTTTGGAGTTTTGGGTGCTTGAAGGACATCTACTAATGCCCAAGATGGCAGGTCTGGGCAGGTCTGGGCCTATGAGTAATGGTTCTGTTAGAGAAATTCAGGAGCTACCCAAATATAGTTGAGACTTAGGCGTCCAAGAAGAGAGTTGCTCGCACAGGCAGTGATGGAGAGATGCTCAAACTCTGGAGACTGGTCAGAAGGGGAGGAGCTTTGGAAACAGACCATGGTGGGCAGACAGAGGCAGAAGGGAAGCCTGGAGAGGGGTCAATGAGCCCAGAGGAGAGGTCTTCAGGAGGGAGGCTGATGGTCAGGGGCAAGATATCCATCTGGTGAGGTTGACAACAATGGGGGCAAATAGGTACAAGAAAGGGAGCTGGGGTGCAACTGCGGTAAGACCTGGGGACCTAGTAGAAGAGATGGGGCTTTACCCACAGGCTTTCAGGCAGAGGGAGGCATTGCAGCGGGCGTGCCTTAGATGGGAAGCCAGGAGAGGTGGGATGGCCATTTGGAAATGGAGCAGTGTTCTATATGTGACTCTGAAGGCCTACATCTGAGATGACAGCACAGACATAACATTGGAGAGATTTGTCCAAAGTCTGCATAGCAGAGCTCGGAGCAGCCCGAGCCCTCTGTGGAGAGGCCAGGAAGGGCTTAGCTGAAGGGAGAAGCAGTTGAAGCTTGGTGGAAGGAGTTCAGGTGAGTTTGAAGGGCCCACTGGGGTCGTCAAGCTCTCAGAGGAGACCAGTGCTGGCTCTCAGAGCTGAGTGTGTAGGCAGGCACAACTGGAGCCATGACAGCAGTTAGAATTATGCAGTCAGAGAGCTGTGGTGAGAGAAAAGGGCAGTGGCCAGGCTTAGGGCTAGAGTTTGGGTGTGGCTTCCTCCCCCACTGTGATTTGAATTTGATTTGACTTTGGGCATCTGACTGCTGTCCTTGCCCCAGGGGGACCATGGGATTTCAGGGAATGCCTTATTGGATGTTTGATACAGTTTGTCTGCTCGGCCCTTTCCTAGTTAGAGAAGTGACTACAGGTGTATAGGAGACACATTAAGAAGCAATCTGGGAGGGTACTGACCTGGGGAAAGGAAGAGAGAAACTACCAGTGAAGAAGCCATATCCTACGACATGATGGGACCGGGAAACATGACTACCTGAGGAAGGGAAGCAGGCATAGTTCATCATACAATCTTGTGTTCACGAAACTAAAAACTACCTCAGAAATATGGTTCTCGGTGATACGCGAGCGACTTCGCGTTAGCTACGCGCCCTCAGGCAAGTCTCGAAGCTCTTGAAATGCATTTTCTCCTCCCTGGACAGTCAGTCCTGACCAGCCACAAGCCTGACAGGAAGGCTAAATAAAGAGTAGGTAGGAAACTGAGCTCAGTGCTGCCTGTCTCGGTGTGTGCACGCACGCGTGTGCACGTGCTCCAGAGCAGAATTGGGTGCCCCCATATACTGCCCAGACCACTACAAGAGCAGACTGGTAAGGCCAGCAGGTGGCACCAGTGAACAGAGCCTTCATGGGCTGCCCCAAGGGCCAGGGCCAACCACCTGCAGGCCCAGGTTTGGCCTTGCTCCACTTGGCTGGTTTTGCCCACACAGCCATCTGATGCCTTTGTGTTGTTGTACAAACCTTTGCTGAGCAATCAAATGCCAATCTGTCAGGGATTCTCCTTCTGATGCCATGGCAGACCCTGGTTTTGGCAGCCCCAGGGTAAAGTCATATTTTCACAGTCCTACCAACTGCACGGAAGCTGTTTCATCTCAGTGAGCAAATGGCATCTAGCCCTGTTGTTCTGGTTGCAATGTAAAGACTTGAGTCCTCCTTAAAATGTCTTTTTAATGCTTTCCTTAGGGTGAACCATATCTGAACACGGCCTATGGGCACATGATCTGCTACTGGGATGGCTCTGTTCATTACCTGATGTACCTGGTGATGGTGGCTGCCATAGCATGGGAGTAAGTTAGCTCTCCTGGTGGCTGTTACCCTTTGCAACTCCACAAGGGGTATGTAAGGAAAATGCATGCACAGAGGCAAATGCGAGCAGGCACTCGGGGACGGGAATGTTCTCAAGTTGAACAAAGCTTTATTTATGTGTATCACTGTTTCTCTCTCTCTCTCTCTCTCTCTCTCTCTCTCTCTCTCTCTCTCCTTTTTTTCCCTTTGGTGGCAGCTTAAGCAAAATGGCCCCTTAGGTTTAATCTCTCTTGGTGTAGTGGCTCAAACCTTTATCCCAGCACTCAGGAGGCAGAGGCAGGTGGCACTGTGAGTTCAAGGCCAGCCTGGTCTATAGAGTGACTTCCAGGCTAGGGCACACAGTGAGATCCTATTTCAACAAATACACAAACACATGACAACAATAAACCTCTTTGTGTGTGTGTGAGTGTATGTGTGTGAGTGTGTGTGTGAGTGTGTGTGTGGTGTGTGTGTGAGTGTGTGTGTGAGTGTGTGTGGTGTGTGTGTGAGTGTATGTGTGTGAGTGTGTGTGGTGTGTGTGTGAGTGTGTGTGTGAGTGTGTGTGGTGTGTGTGTGGTGTGTGTGTGTGAGTGTATGTGTGTGAGTGTGTGTGTGTGTGGTGTGTGTGTGTGTGTGTGTGAGTGAGTGCGTGTGGTGTGTGTGAGTGTGTGTGAGTGTGTGTGAGTGTGTGTGAGTGAGTGTGTGTGAGTGTGAGTGTGTGTGGTGTGTGTGTGGTGTGTGTGAGTGTGTGTGAGTGTGAGTGTGTGTGAGTGTGTGTGAGTGTGTGTGTGTTGAGTGTGAGTGTGTGTGTATGTGTGTGTGTGTGTGTGTGTGTGTGTGTGTGTGTGTGTGGCTGTGATAGGTATGGCATGTGGAAGTTAATTTACAGGGCTGGGTGTCTCCTTGAACCGTGTTAGGTTGACAGGCTTGGCAGCAGGCACCTTTACCCACTGAGACTCCTTGTTGGCATGCCCACCATCTTATCTTCAGAGGTAAGGTCTCTCACTGTTTTGAAGAGCTTGGCTGGCTGGGAAGCACCTGGGGTCTTCCTTGTCTCTGCCCTCATCTTGGTGCACATCACCAGGTTCAGCTTTTCCTTTGGGTGCTAGAGATCTGAACGTAGGTCCACAAGGAATCAAAGTGGAGCACGTTGTAATCCAAAGGTTCCTTCTGATTCCACTTTCTCCTCAAGTTCAGGTGTGGCCCTAGGGCTTGGGAAATTGTACACAGACTTGGGCTTACCCTCCAAATCTTTGTGGCTGGCCCCTCTGGGAGTATAACTATGCCATTAAAGAAATTAGGTAAGATTTTCTAACAGTTGCTGGGTTTTGGGTATCAGTACCCTTTGCTGTGACAAGCTCGCAGTACTCGGGCTCTTTGGGGACTCCAGCAGCAGAGATCTTTGGGCCACACCAACTGCAAAAGTACCCAGTGACTTTGGCTGAATTCTCACTCTCTGGCCACTGTGGCGTCCATGGCTTCTCCTGGGCCCAGGAGGCAGTCTTTTACTATGGCCCCTTTCCAGACAGCCTGAGCTTCCCCAGTCTTGGTGTGGCCTGAGGTTACAGAAGGTCTTTGAGTTCTGCCTCTAGGAAGCTGCCATGTGCCCATGAGCCGACCCCCACTTCCTGCGCCATGTTCTAGCTTGGTCTTGTCTTCCTGTGGCATTTGGAGACTAATCATTGGCCAGGTGGGACTGGCTCCATTATGGGGCAGCAGCAGAGCAGAAAATGCAGAGTGCTCACCACTCTGTCCCCTCCTTTTGGATTCTTCTCAGTCTCTAGAGTGGTGTTGTGAGATGAAGGGACATCTGGCCATCACTGAGATTACAGCAGCCCCTTTAGAACACAGGGACATGTCCCTATCCTCCCCTCTGGGGTTTTAGCCACAAAAAGACCATTCTACATCTCCACAGTGGGTGTGAGGGCCCACACCTGGAGTCCCAGGCTGGGTGCAGTGAGGAGGAGAGAGCATCCGGGGGACATGCTGTCCAGCCTGCCTAGCTGGATTGTCCAGAGCTCCAGACTCAGTGAGAAACCCTCTCTCAAAAACTACAGCAGAGGTGCCTGAGAAAGGAGACTGACAGCCTTCTGGTCTCTACAGGCACGCACGTGGGTAGGCCCATACATACATGTGCACACACATATACTCCATGTTTTTGTGAATGAGTGCTCAAACCTACACAAGACACTTGTGGCTGTGAGGCTCGACTGTTAGGGGTTTCCTGTGCTTATCATTAGGTTCAGAGAGTTTCTAGTCATGTGCTTCCATCACTAGAATGAAAGATCATTCTAGGATGGTCTTTTGTATCCCAAGACAAATGCACTGAATCAAAAATGTTTTGTTGCAGGGAAAGTTACAGAACCATTGGCCTATACTGGGTGGGATCCATTATAATGAGCATTGTGGTTTTTGTGCCTGGAAACATCGTAGGTAAGGACCTGATTTTAACAATCACTTTGTTGTCCTTGTTTGTCTGTTTGGTGATTTTTTTTTTAAAGAGAAGTTGTTTTAAAAACACTAATAGAGTAATTTCAAGATTATGAAGACAACTTTGCAAAGTTGTTCCTATTCCCCTCGGCACCCTCGCCTGTTAAGGGGTGCTTCACAGCCGTTTTCAGACGCGTGCCCTGAACATTTAGCTGAGCAGCTGGCATTTAGTGCACCGCTCGTAGCTCTTAGCATTATTTACTCCTCACACGCTATGAGAGCTTATGCTAAGGGGACATTAAGAGTCTTCCAGGCTGAACCAAGAGAAATCCTATGATGTGTGAGACCTTAGGACATAGGTGTTACCCATGCTTTTTAATGTATCTAGGGCAACACTGTTACAAACATCTCCTGGCTTTAAATTGACTTGTCTAATCTACAAATATTGCCTGGTTCATAGGAAATTGTATAATTTGGGGTGGAAGGTAGCTTAAATGTTACTGTGTTTATGCATGCAGCACGTAGTGCGGTGAACACACATTTGACTGTCTTTTCCTCTTTCTTTCGAATAGGAAAATATGGGACACGGATTTGCCCTGCATTTTTCTTAAGCATACCATATACGTGTCTTCCGGTCTGGGCTGGATTCAGAATCTATAATCAACCATCAGAAAACTATAATTATCCCTCAAAGGTGATTTCATTACTTTTAGATATGTCCAATGCGAATATGCTGGAGTATGAATTCAGGCTAACACTCCAGCTGCTGGTAACTCTCCCATGTTCTCAGACTCACAGCTCCCTCACTTCTCCTGTGAGGAGAGGAGCATTTGGTGCTGGATTGATGGCTTGGCATTTGCCGGTATCTTCTGTAACATGGCCCGGCAGTCTGCCTCGCCTGAGCCCATCCAGGCTACACTTCTGGAGACTTCCTTTGCAGGGATCACCTCTGTTCCTGTCGCCCTTCTGTGCTAGTGCGACAGGTGACATTCAGAGCATGCGGTTTGCCTGGCTTGTTAATGGCCTGTGTGTGTCTTTCAATAATACCGTTTACTGCTGAGGTGTTCAAGGTGATCCGCACAGCCGTCGGGTGACCCCTGGGGATGCAGGTCTCTGGACAGGGGTTGCAGGAGCACACCCGAGGCCCCTGCCTTCCGTTCCCTGCTGAGGTGGTCAGGGTGGAGTAAAGGTAGCCCTGCAGGGTTGCTTAGGTCTCTATTCCTAAGCTAGTGATTTCTTTCTAACTTTCTCTTCAGTTTCTACACTGATCCTTGGGTAAGGTCCTTTAGATATCAAGAGACAGAGTGCTGGGATTAAAAGTGTGCACCACCACACCTGGCCAAAGTTATTTTTACAAATAAAAGTCGTTAAAATGCCATTTAAGGGGAGTGTTGGGGATAAACTCCTGGCCACTCCACCACTGAGGTTCACGTCTCACTCTGTGTACACTATAACTTACACAGTTCGTCTGTCAGTATTTACATACTGCTGTGTAAACTCAGGCCACAGCAGCTACACTCACACATCTGAGGAGTGAGCCGGTATTAAAGGGAAAGGTAAACAGGAGCCCCGTGGCCCCAGCTCCACAGCCTTGAAAGGTGTGGTTGCCAGGGTGTGAACTCTGCATGCATAACAAGACACAGAACCACTGTGTTGGTGTTTCAGTGCTAGAGCACAGCTGAGCGCTTTGATACACAGTGCTGGTAAGAATTAAACTCAGAACTAAACCAACAACCTCCGAAGCACTCTGCAAAGAGTGTAGCTCTACTTCCAACCCATCTCCACGTCAGGGCCTGTCCTGAGGCAGTCGGCGCAGACACGGCAGAGACATCTTTGCCAGCCGCCCCCCATCTCGGGGAAGCTTACAGTGAAAACGCCCAGTGTCTTGCGGCGGGAGGAACAAGTGTGGCTTCCTTACGGTGTTTTCAATTTTTACTCATGTGGGCATGTGCCCATAGGCAGTTATTCAGTGAAGACTGCAAAACTGTTTACATTCTAAATTCTGTTTTTCAAAATGGTTACATGTGAGTATATGTATATATACATACATATACACACACACACACACACACACACACACACACAGAGAGAGAGAGAGAGAGAGAGAGAGAGAGAGAGAGAGAGAGAGAGAGAGAGAAGCGTATGAGTCAGGCATGGTGGCATGCATGGAATCTAATCCTGAGGTGGAGACAGGATGATCAAGAACTTGAGGCTAACCTGAGCTACCCAGGGAGCCTATCTCAAAAAATCCAACCAACCAACCAACCATCCAGCCAGCCAACCAGCCAACCGAAGAGAACCCTGTATGACAGGGACTGTGTGCAGTGTGGCAGCTTATACTTACTTTCCAAGTTTTCATTTTTCAAGTTAACATAGCTAACCTTTATAATCATAAAAATGTAATTTCAAGAAAGAATATGGAGTAGAGCTGGGAGGGCCCCACATCACCTGGCTGAGTGGCTCCATTTCACAGAGGAAGGAGTGCACTGGAGGAGAAGACTCTCTCATGACAGTCGGTGCCAGTAGGTTATGATGTCAGTTGTGGGCTATGATGTCAGCTGTGGGCTATGATGTCGATTATGCATCTTCTAGACTTATTCATATCATGGAACTCAGTGTTTCAGACTTGGCTCTGGCTTTGGGACAAGTTTGTTCTCTGGCAACAAATTCTATTTCAGGTTCTTCAAGAAGCCCAAGCAAAGACCCTGCTGAGAAGACCATTTGACTTAGTGTTGGTCGTGTGTCTTTTCTTGGCAACTGGATTTTGCCTGTTCAGAGGCTTGGTAAGCATGATGTCAAAATAACAATATACTGTTCCAAACAGGAAAACTGGTGTGTGTGTGTGTGTGTGTGTGTGTGTGTGTGTGTGTGTGTGTAATCAAACTGACATAATCTGGAGCTCTGGACTACCTTCCTCTTATCCTAGTGCCCTCAGCCCCCCACTTAAGAGAAATGGCTCATCCTGGGCTATCTCATCTGTCTTCTTTTGGGTCCTCAGATCAAGCTCTGTCTAGAAGTATTTTAGGCACCTGACAAATTAGTATTAGAATCTTATTCTTTCATTTCCTTTATTCTTTTCTGATTTAGAGGAAACCATCCTTGGTCAGGGTGATCCCCTAAGACTCAATACACCTGTGGTCCAGGGCATCCACAAGCTCTCAAGAGTACGGGTGATGGGATCAAGGAAGGGGTCCCTGATCCTCACCTATGCAGGGCCACGTGAGTTTCCCACTGCTGAGGGTAATGCTGAGTGAGGCCCAGGTTTGGAGTCTGATAACATAAAGGCCTCATGAGCCTTTTTGTTTTGTTTTGTTTTGTTTTTGCTCTGTATCACCTTTGTACATAGCACATGCTCAGTAAACAATTGTTACGGTCTTAATTCATCAGTGATCCTTCACAATGACCCAGCTTTATAATTTATTCTTTGAAGAAATATTTACTATGTCAGAATTATTTGCTAACCATATTCAGTTTCAACAGTTACCAACTATTCTAAACTCCCTGGTGGGCACAAGTTGAGAACGAGCCATAGAACCTGAGTTTCCAGTTGGTTCGCTCTGCTTGCCCAGTTCAAACATAAGAGATCCAGTGGAATCTTTCCATATCCTTTTCTCTTGCCCCTGAGAAAGATGTGTGCATGTATACTGGGTGGGGCTTTTGCAGATGAGAATTTGGGCAAAGGCCCAACTCTACCGCTAGCCTGTAATCTACGTTGTCATCTAGGTGGAAAATTTCATGTACGGCCAAGGATGTGAGGAATGGTGCCTGAGGGAGAAGTGTCTCAGGGATGTGCCAAAGTCTATTCTGTGGCCCAGTGTTCACTGCCAGGACTAAATTGGCTCTCTGCTCTTTTTCAAAGCGGGCAGAAGGGGCTTCACAGGAGGACCCTGCTTTCAAAGCATCCCTCACTACCTCCAGCCATATGCTCTTTGAAGCACGGGAGAGGTGGTTGCTATTTTTGAATCTTGCAAAGCGTAGTAAAATTAATTTTGTACAGAAGTGTCCTTTTTCTTCCTGTAGAGACTTGTTGACTAGTTATTCCCAAGAAAAGCAGAACTGGCTAGCTATACCAGCAGCCGAGCTTTGGCTCACTAAACCAAGGTGCTGAAGCTGTGACTGTCAGTCTCAAAAGCCCTACTCCGCCATTAACCTAGGCTTAGTCATTTAGAGAAGTCGGATTATTTCTTGAATATTTCTCTCTTTTCTGTTACTGCTGAGCCTACGAAGACACATAATTTATGTTGAGATCTGAAGCAGTTTATGACTAAAGCTGGCACACAGCCTTATCAGCAAACTGAAGAAGCAGACAAGACTATTTATAATGAACTCACCTTGTCCTTAGATCGCTTTGGACTGCCCAGCTGAGCTCTGCCGACTCTACACACAGTTTCAGGAGCCCTACCTAAAGGACCCTGCTGCTTACCCGAAAATCCAGGTCAAGTAGTTACAAAGCCTACAGTTTGGCTAAAGTTAACTTTCTCTTATTTTAAACTGGAATAGGAATTAGCATTTTATCTTTAAATATCTTAAAATATTTCATGTTTTTGATTTTTGTTAAGGTCAGGCTGTTAATTTGTCTTTTCTTTCTTTTCCTTTTCACACAGATGCTGGCATACATGTTCTATTCTGTCCCTTACTTTGTGATTGCACTCTATGGCTTAGTGGTCCCTGGATGTTCATGGATGCCCGATATAACCCTGGTCCATGCTGGAGGTCTAGCTCAGGTACTGAGAATATTCCCAATGGAGAAAGTTCATTAGTTCTCTAGCTTTTTATTGGATTTATGTTTCTGCTTCATGTCCGAATAGGAAATTGCATTCTAGTTTGCTGGAAGGCATTTCTGCTACACCTACACCTACACTACACAACACACACACGCACGCACACACACACACACACACACACACACTTCTTTAAATCTAATGATATCACTTTTTAGACATAGTTATTTGGTGAAATTAAGGCATTTCTGGGGTCACAAAAGCAGCAAGTGGCACGGCTATGTAGTAGAACTGCTTTCCAGTCCATGGACATTGATTCCTGATGGGCTGAGGTCCCAGTCCATGGGCATTGATTGATTACTGATGAGCAGAGGTGCCAGTCCATGGGCATTGATTACTGATGGGCTGAGGCTGTACCTCTTAAGCTGCCTACTCTATCTCAATGGAGAGTCCAGAGCTCTGCTACACATGATCAACAGAACCAAGAAGGCTGGTTTAATTTAACAAAGTTCTGTCTCTGGAAGGCTGACCCTGGCACCTTGCCAAGTCCCTGACAGCAGGTTTTTAATTAAAGCAACACTGACCTGGAAATGAGAGTGGGGTCCACCCAGAAGCAAAGCACAGTTAATTACACACTCATGGTACAGTAACCACGATGGCAGAAAGACCCCAGAATTCATAGGGTTGAAAAAACAGAGAGTACTTATGGGGGTCAGTGGGTTAAATCCTTCCTGGGGCACTTAATTAGAAAATTCATAGAAAAATAGATAATGCTTGCAGAAGAAACACCACTTGCTCTCCTTGGTCAACCTCTGAACATCTGATCCTCAAGGCCTTGGCTTGGGCTTTAATTTCACCATCTTTTCATAACAGCGGTAAGCTGGTGATCGGTCTCTTCAGCCCTGACCACTAACTCCTAAATTTAACTCCCAACTTAGTCATCTCATCTGGATGTCTCACTAGCTCACCAGATTTTTTTTTTTTTTTGAGGCATTTTGAGAAACTTCTGATGCCTCTGTAACGGAAGCAGGTACACATGAATTTTTTTTTTTTTTTTTTGGTTCTTTTTTTTGGAGCTGGGGACTGAACCCAGGGCCTTGCGCTTCCTAGGCAAGCGCTCTACCACTGAGCTAAATCCCCAACCCCGGTACACATGAATTTTTAAGCACAGCTGCAAAGCAAGTATAAGTCTATACAAGAAAACATATTTTCCTGTTTGGTACAGTCTTGCTTTGCAGCCCAGACTAGCCCTGACTCATGATTCTCAGTCTCTCACCATGTCCAGGTAGATGTCAAATGTAGATTAAAATTGGACTTGATCTCCCCATTTTTCCTCTTCCCATTATCTCTGTAAACAGCCTGGGCTTGCATTGATCAACTCAAGCCCCAAACCTGGAATCTAAATTCCTTTAATGTATATGGGTGTTTTGCCTGCATGTGTGTCTCTGCACCATTTGTAGACCTGTGGAGACAAGAGCAGGGACCATCTCACCTGGACCTGGAGTTACACATGGTTGTGCTGGTGCTGGGAACTGAATTCCAGTCCTCTAAAGAACAGCCAGTTCTCTTAACCACTGAGCCATCTTCCCAGACCCTGAGATAATTCTTTATACACCCCTCCCCCTCCCCCACTACATATGCACCCATCCCTAGGGTCAGGTCAAGTCAGTTGTTTCCAGAGTGAGCCTGTTGCCACTATGCTAGTCTGAGTGTGTAACCATGTTTTGTTTTACTTGCCTTGTGTGAGGGTAGGTTACATGCTCTGTGGTAGTGAACAAGTTCTCAGTGGCTTAATGAAGTAAACGTGTTTACTGGGGCCAGCTGAGTCAGTTTACGCAAAGATCACAAGCAAGATTTCATGGGCCAGATCTCGCAATTTAGCTGCAGGGGAGGCTGGCAAATGTGACCTCAGTTCTCCGAAGCAATGGTGTGACGAATGGATGGAACATCTTTGTGTTTTTATTTAACTATCCCTTCAAAGATGAGGTACAGCATCACCAAATGAAATATAGGACTAAATTCTTCTGCTCAGCTCTAAAGGTTCCTATCCACAGTATCATCTCCTCCTGCCCCCTGCAAGCAATCAGCTGAGGCAGTGCCTGATAGCACAAAGTAGGCCTGGTGTGTGCACTAGGGAGCTGAACCACTGTGGGGCAGGCATAGTGGTGCCTGCAGCCAGTTTTTGACGGCTGATGGAACTTCACTAGGCTGACCTGCTTCAGGGGACAACAGATGGAAGCAGGCGGTCAGGGCAGAATTAGCCTTGGCTTGGTTCCCCTCTTCTTCACTTGTCCGGTCCAGGACAAACTTACTTCACTCACCAGCCAGCCCAACAGCTAACTATGCCTTTATTCACATGGCATCCTCTACATGCATGTGCACCGGTTTGCCTGCTGCCACCACCCCAAGATAAGATTCTGAGTGTCCTTAGCTAGAAGGGCAGCAAAGGACAGGGATGCGGCCAGGTCAGTCTCAGAGGATAACCTGAGCACTAGACAGGAGAACCCAAACACACACATCCAGTTATGTGGAATAATCATGGCTAAGACAGGAGGGTCAGGAAGGCCTACCCTGGAGGCAAACGGGTTTAGAGCCTACAGTAAGACCAACTGCTCTGTGGATGAGGTTCAGTTTCAAGTGGGCACCTGGGACTCCAGACAGGTGGCCCTGGGAAGGGCAGTGTGGGCTGTAGGCCTGGCAGAGGGAGCGCGGCCAGACTTTAAGCTTTGCAGCAGCCTTAAAGCTTATCACAGTCCAGTTTGACAAAACAGACTGAAGTCAGTCTTGCTGCTGAGTGCAGTCCAGGGCGTGAGGGTCAGGTCCTATAATGTCAGTTTTCTCTCAACAGGTCAGCCCACGTGGCATGGCCCAAAGAGTTTATGTTCAACATTCTCCTAGCTCTCATTTTGGCTTTAATGTCTACTTACTCAGTGTTCAGCTTAAGTAAAGTTAGAAATGACGCGCATAACCAGAATGTGCTTTGTTCTGCACTTACGGTACTTAGGAAAGGGCCCCGCCAGTAAAGAGGGCACACTTGCGGCCCAAGGGATCGCTGTATCTTCGACCAGCATCCCCTAGTTTCTAAAGCTGTTGTCTAGTTTAGACACTTTGCACACTTGTGCTCCCACTGACAATGTCAAACCTTTTTGTTGGCTCCCTAGCACCACCAGTGTCCAGGCTGGTCTTGTGACCTTCCTGCTCCAGCCTCCCAAGTGCCGGAAAAACAAACACACACCGCCATGTCTTATTCGTGTAAAATATTAATATTGAACAATAAACTCCTAAGGCACTGCAACTTAATAAAAAATTGTAATATTTTATTTAGATCACTGGAAGACACACTGGGTAGTGATTGGGTCTTGGATTTCAGACTGTTAGGAACCTCCCAAGTTTGTTTTCTTCAGAAAATGAAAGCTCAGTCAAGATTTTAAAATAAAAACCAGGCCAAGTTTCGTTGGGGGACCTATAATCTCTTTTCACACACAGCTTGCTATAGGACTAAAGCTGTAAGCCTAACATGGCAGCGTGTATCAATTCACTTATTATTGTTCCCCATCGCCTGAAGTAGTCAGTTTCTAGTTATGTGCACATTTAACCAACTTAAGAGTGTAGGTTGAGGCCTATGATGGGCCTCAGTACTCAACAAAAGGTAGACTTTTCTTATTTCCTACAAGACACAGTACAACTGCTCATACTGCTAGTATGCACTACAGGTACACTTTAGCTCTGTAAGTCATTTAATATGACACATGCAGAAACATACATAACACACACGCTTTATACAAGGGACTGGAGGCTCCAAGGATTTTGACATATATGGGATTTCCCAACGTCCTGGATCCAATCCTCCTTGGATCCCAATGGCTGACTGCACAGTTAGAATCACTGAAAATGAAACCAACGTCTAAGTTAATATAATTAACAGCAGGAGCGGATTCACTGTCCTTG
This sequence comes from Rattus norvegicus, assembly GCF_021556685.1. Lineage (NCBI taxonomy): Eukaryota > Metazoa > Chordata > Mammalia > Rodentia > Muridae > Rattus > Rattus norvegicus. The sequence goes on from NC_141534.1 coordinate 148,326,745, forward strand.
TTGTCACTAGTTAAATCTGTAATTTCAGTTAAAGCAGCCTCTGTCACTTTAGCTCTCTTGATCACCGACTTTGTCTTCTGTAAAGCTGCTAAGGATTAAAGAGGTTATGAGTACCAGAGCCTGACATGTAAAAGCTATGAGACTCCGATTTATAATTATTAAATAGAGATTCCCAGGAAGAATTGAGAGAAAAATGCCTTCTCACTGAGATTCTTCTACAATTTAAACAAAGTATATCCACATATCATGACCTAAAAAAAAAAAAAATCTGGGTAAAAGCTTAAGGGCAGGTTCCTAGTGGGCACCGGTTAGACTACACCGACTGGGCCAGCTGAGTCTGGTTACACCTCTCCCCATGCACTCCCCAATCCCGCCCCCACTCTTGTCTATGCCGGAATCTGCAGCCACATCTGTGGACAGTTTAGTTGAAAAGAGTGTCTTGTAACGTTTTTCTTCAGGGAAACCTTTAAGGAGTATCTTAACCTTTCAGGAAGCTCCTAGGTAACTAGGCTACCAATTTCCCATCTGCTTCTGATGCTTCATTACCAAGCACCTTTAGTGTTAAACTTTGACCTTGTTTCACTTTCTTACAAGCTTATCCCTTGATAAAGGAGTTAAAAGGTCAACAAAGGGACCTAAAAAACTGTAAGCCCAAGTTGTCAAGGAATGGCAGATCACAAACAGGTACTTAACTGAGCTTTGTATGCCTACCCCTCCCCCGCCAGAGGTGGCTGTTACCTGGCTTGTGGTGGAGCTATGATTCAATCCAGTCAGAATTACCAGCTTACACTGTGGATCACGTTTGTGTTACATGGGGCCCAACAGAGGGTTCTGTCCTAATGCCCAGTTTTGTTCCCTTAACATTCACGTGGAGCTAGGTTTGTGATTAGTGAGGAGAGGGATTAGGATAGGGGAGTCATCCTTTCCTAATTTTCTCTATAAATACAGGAGAGGGAGCTATTACAGTTTAGCTTTTTCTTACTTTCATTACTACATTCTAAACATTCCATTGAACCAAAAAACAAAACAACCCAAGTATCTCCTATTTCTGCAAGTAGAAAGCTTAGAATTAAGTCAAAGGGAAGTGACTAGATGTGGCAGCCACACTACTGAGCTTTACAGCTCTAATTGAGATGTGGAGTTTAGCAGCACACATCCCTACTCCCTCAACTCCAGCAGGGTTCCAGGCAGAGTCCCAGGTCCTGCAGGGAAGCAAGTGTGGTGAGTACTGGTGACCAACATGCATCTGGGAAAGGAATCCTCTACAGGTGAAACCACAGTTCCTGAAACGTGGAACCCTGAGCAGCCACCATCAGAGGAAGCGGCAGGTGTGGGCTCACTCAGCTGCCACAAACACACCCTGTGCATACCAGAGCTGCACACAACTAGTCTCTTCCCTCTGTTCTCAGGGCTACACACCTTTTGGTGATGAGTGCTATGACCCTCACCCTTACTACTAATTCTGAGTATAATGGCCTACTACCATAGGTATAGAAGTATGCTGAAAGATTCTTTTGTATTCTGACAGTAACAAGACCATTGTTGTTGAACGTTTATTGAACTCTAACAATGTGATAGGTGCCACACAAAACATTAGACACAGTATCTGCCCGGTGGGCGTACAATCTAATCTAAGGACACAGATCATTTTTTGAATGTTGCCATGAGCTTTCTGTTCATGAGAATGAGGTATTAAGCGCACCGTTCAGTGCAGGAAAGGACCCACACAATCACTGACCTTTCAGGACGGTTTGCCTACATAAGTACAACCAACTGCTCATGTTTCTTATTCTTGGGAATTATGGATAGTGTTTTTCGGTCATTTTATGATGAGCACAACAATCTATAAGGACAGAATCACTAAACCCACAAATCTGACAAAACCAGGGTTCAAAACTGGCCTCTAGTCCAAAATAAAATTGTTGTATGTTCAGAAAATCAGCTAAAGTAGGACCTAGAGAAAGTGTCAGGAGCCATTTTTGTTCAGAGTCCCCCTACTGTCCAAACAGTCTCTCTCCTCAAGGCAGCTTTCAAAGTGCCCTTTATCTCAGGTCTTTGTCTGCATAGCCCTGAGAGGCAAACCTTGGATGGGCCTTTTGCTCTCTGCCCCAGGGAGGTGTGTTCAAGGGCAGAACCTTCTCAGTGCCCAAGGACCACAGTACAGGTAATCCACTTGTGGGTCCTTGTCAGCACGCCACGGGAATTTAATTTTCAGTGAAGTAAAAACAGATTAGAGGTATCTGGAATATATCAGTAATTTATAAATTGTAGCCCATTAAAATATCTGCCATTGATACAAATCCTGAACATGCTCTTTTCTTGTCAAGGTCACATGAAATGCTAAGTAGCATTTTATCTGTTAGCACTTAGCACTCTCAATTGACTCCATAAGGAAAGACATATAAAGTAACAATACATTGAAAACAAATTCCCTAGTGATCCATTGTTACTTCTGTCTCCTTAGATTGCAGGATCCTTACTCTTTTCTCTTTAAGCATAGTAAACGGATAATTTACTATTTAACTACATAAATCCTTAATCTTTATTTCTGTGTATCTTGATTTTCAGGCAAACATAGAAGTGCAGACTTGGAATTTATATTATTATAATAACAAATTTTCTGAGAAAATACTCTCTTGGTTTTTAATCCTGCTATGTCCTGTATTACTTTTCTAATAGTTTTTCTCTGTGCTTATGAAAAGTACAAAAACCAAATGAGCCAAGCAAAATTCAACCGTCACATTCTGAGTAGTTTATAAACTATTCCATATAAACAGACGGAGCCCTTGCTGTTCTGTTCTCAAACTTCAATTACGCTGAGCAGTCACTGCCCTAAGTAGACTTCAGTCTGCTTTGGAAAGGCTGCCTGTGTATATATTTGTCATTTTATAATCATATTGCTATCCACAGCCAAGCTATTAGCAAGCTTATCTTACAAACAACCATAGAGCTATTGAGTTACATAAAACCAAGCACGCAAATGAATAAACAGTATATGCTGATGGGCTCTGAGCTCTGGCTTCCAGTGGGCGGTCTGAGACCTTCAATGTTTCTCTTTTAAGTAGCTTATTATACTAACTACAGCTTAAATGTTAAAAACAACTTCATTTGTAACTCAAACCCAATTTATGAGACCCTGCTGAGTGTCTTCATAGTCTTCCTAAAATTCAAATTAGAAAAAGGGGGGGGGGTGTTTCAAATTTTTGTTGTTGTTGAATTGAGCCAGTACTGTTTGGTATTTGGCACTGGACAGGTTAAAAACATACTTTAAAGCAGATACATTATTTGAATAGTTAGATCAAGAACAACCCTAAATTTAGTGAAAGACTATATATTAAGACTGGATTACCTAAAGGTATTATGCCTTTAAGATAGGTTTTGAGGGCATATGGGCTGAAGGAGACAGAATTCATCATTAATGCAAGCGAAGAGATCTTGTCCTTACTGGTTTTGTTTTGTTTTAACGTAAACAGGCTCAGTTTTCTCACATCGGTGCGTCCCTTCATGCCAGAACTGCTTATGTCTACAGAGTCCCTGAAGAAGCGAAAATCTTTTTTCTAGCATTAAACGTAGCATATGGAGTTCTTCCTCAGCTCTTGGCTTACCGTTGTACCTACAGTCCCGAGTTCTTCATAAGAACCAAGGCAGATGAAAAGCTGGAATGAACATACCTCACGTTGTCTCTGACCTGTTATGGAACTGGCGCTTGCTCTCCTTTATCCCCTCCCAGACACGAATACTCACAAGGATACACACTTGCTTTGCAGCATACGTGTGAGTGAAACTACTCGTATTGAATGGGTATATTTTCGGTTTTGAAAGAAAATTAAAGCTGAGAAAGAGCTTGTTTAAGGAAATATATCAACATTTGTCTGTGAATGTGACCATTGATCTTAACATTGTTTGCACACAGTACGTGTGAAAAGTACAACTCTAGTGCCTACAAAAACCATAAAAATGAAGCTATTCAGAAGTGACTAACCATATTCACTATGCATAGGAAAGAATTCAAAGTAGCAGTTACAGGTTGGAGAAATAGCTTCATATGAAATGTATGAGTTGACAATCCTAATATAAATGCCAGATCATCACAATATTTTTAAATTGATTCAAGTGTTTTCATATGGAAAGTGTATTATTTATTGCTGTTTTCAAAATTGCTGTCAAAACTTCTATTGAATGTAAACAGCTAGGATGACACACATCAACTTCATTAGTTGCCTTAATGAACACTTGTTTCATAGGTGGCTGGCTGATTATTTCTCTTGTGTTTCTGTGTATATCTTCAATAAAATTATTTTTTGGTGCTTATGAAGATAAACTTTATTAATTTTGAAGCATTTTATATATACATTTTCATGACAAATTTTGAACTTTTTATTTAAGAAATCTGTGCCAGGTAATGGTGGCACACACCTTTAATCCCAGCACTCAGGATTCAGAGACAGGCTGATATCTGAGTTCAAGGCCGGCCTGGTCTACAGAGTGAGTTCCAGGAAACCAGGGCTACACAGAGAAACCCTGTCTCAAACAAACAAACAAAAAACCTTTGTTATATCTTCCAATTTAAATTGTTATCTAAGTTCTCCATATGTTTTGCATTACAATGAAGATATCTTTTGACAAATTTCATTTTAAAATAAAATACTTAAAATGAAAAAGTACCTTTTAAAGAAAATAGCTGACTTGACAGCCTGTCTTTAACGAATTTTCCATACTTGGAAATGTGTGAGTACGTTGGGGAGCCATTGATAGCTAAATGACAGGAATAAGCCTGAAGGACGGTGATGTCGCAGGGGCAGTAGACTGACTGGTGCATCTAAGCCTCAGAGCCCTGCATCACCTTCATCATCACGACCACGCTGGGATTTAAGTCTTCTTCTGTTTTCTCTTCATGTTCATTAGTTCTTCAACACGGTAAGAACACCCAAAGCAAACAGGATGCACGTAAGGCTGTGTGTAAACACAGTGTCCACTGAGCTGGTGTTTTCTTAGACATGCAGACAGATGCTACGGTTTTTCCCTCCTGTCCCTCCCAGTGTTTTCGATTAACCTAACATCCAGAGTATTTAAAAGAAAAATGATAGAAAAAATAAGATTCTCACCTGCACTTATTCTAATGTCAGTTTGCTGTCCACCTTCGCTATAACACAAGAATTACATCAATACTTCACATTACACATATGGAGCCAAATGACACTGACTCAGGTGTTTACAACCTCAAACCTTACTCCCAGGACACATTCCAATAAATTTATTCTGTAAAAACAATACATTTTTTTGTTGTTTTTGATTTTTTTTTTTACAGTAAACTTTTCGGCTACAAACCTCAGACATACACAAAAGATCTTCCAAGGACAAGCATAGCAGGGCTAGGGAAACCCAAACTGACTAATGTGTTCTCACAGTATAAGCTGGCATAAAAATAAATAAGACTCTATTAGCACAGCAGCGACGATAATGTACACATAATAATGCTTGGTGGATGAATGGTAACTATTCTAATTCTAGTTCTAAAAGAAAAGTTTAGTTTAAAAGTCTATCTTCAAGAGTCAATGCTTTGTTTTCCCATAGTGCTCCTGCTGATTTCAGCTTTCAAGTGTAAAGTGACCATCTTGAGTGATTAGCTCAAATCGTATTGGCTTTGGGAAAAAAATAAATCCTTGCTTTATTTTGGTATGACATAAAAAGACTCACTAAGTTCACATGTAAACTCAGCTTGTGTACACAGGAACATGAGTTTTGAGAAGTATAAGTTTCAACTAGCTATTTCTAATACAGAATAGGTATTGTACAATGTGGTTAAACTTTACACATGGCCTTAAAACTGAAAGATGACTGTAATTTCATCTCCATATACCAACAGTATGTATCTAGGAGTTGGTTCTTGAGTTCTGCTATAAAGAAAATCCCATCCTGAAGTATTATGTTGAGTAATTATCTAAAAATACGAATTACTATTTCGCTGAGTGTTTGATGATGGTGGGATAGAGGCAGAAAGCTGATGACTTGGACTGCCTTGGAAAAGGAGCCTAGACACGGAGAAGTCTGCAAAATCTTGATCATTCTTAGTGGTTAAGGGCAACTTCATGCAACCAAATAACATAAAATTAAGTCAATAACCTTAAAAAGGTTAAAATGTCTCTTTTTTCCCTTCAGCAGAACAGAGAGGAATGTAATGCACACACACACTGGGGCTTTGTCAGTGACAACAAAGACTGTTGGTTCATATCAAATCCAAGAATCAGACAATCAAACAGTTAACCTTCTTGTGGTTTCTCTCAATATGCAGCATTCATTACGGTAGTTAGGTCTGTAAAGAAAGCAAACAGAACAAGCCTTAGATGAGCTAGGACACTAAGCAGGAAGCTAGTCATCCTGTGGGCACCGGATGGACTACAGTTCTCTGGATCTGAAGCAGCCTCCTGGCAGCAGCCATGGTTGGAAAACAGTGTCAGAAGCTTTGCTTTTTATCAACTAAAAACTTACACACCTATTGTTAGTATTCTGCTAAAAACCAAAACACATCCTGCCTCTGTACGCTCAGTGAAGGAAGGGATGGCTGGGGCACATGCTGTACCACTCAAGGATGTGCACTTCTGGTGACACCAGGCTAAGACAGAGGTGACCTGTGCTGTACGACTGGATTGTCTGAACAGATGTAAGCAGCATAAAGCTGAAACCATTTGGGTGCACTCAGACTGTCCTTCATAATATTTGCAACTTTAGTTACTTGTGGCACACATGGCATAACAAAGAACAAAAGTCAATGTCAGTATGTTTCATCTCTGACTTTGTGCTTTTGAAGAAAAAAAAAATAGATGAAACAAAAAAAGCCCAGATTTTCTTTAAAACTTATATGGCATACATGTGACAAAGATAAAATATTCCTGCTTTGTAAAATAATTAAAATCTTAATTTTTATATTTTATCCTTTTTAAATATGTGTGTTTATTTGTGTGCATGTACATGTGTGCACGAGTACACATGGACATGGTACAGTGCACATATGAAGGTCAGATCACAACTTACTGGAGTAGATTCTCTCTTACCATGTGGACTCTGGGAATCAAGACGCAGGTCATCAAGCTTGGTGGCAAGTCTCTACCCACTGAGCCATCTTATAGACCCAAGAATTACACTTAAATTTAGATTTCACTTTAAATTGTGTCAGGTTCTATTTCCCTAGAGAGATGTTATTTTTGTTTTCTGTGTCATTAACCTAAATATATTAACCACTTCTAGTTCTCGTGAGATGAACAAAAAAGAGAACTCAGGCCCCCAATATTTCCCCTAAATCAGCTTATCTCATCACTAACTCAGTCAACACATGTGTGGGTAGATGTCCCTCTTAACTAAAGTCTGTTACACTTCCCTATCAAATCACAGAGGACCTTCCCAAGGAGAAAAGGCATCAAGCTTACCATCCCCACACAACAGGAAATTTAAATTTCTCTGTCCCTACCCCAAACAAGGAGGCTAGTAGATCTTTACACTTTTAAAGGCATTTACAACCTTTGAACTTGAAAAATATAATGCCTGGTAACTGATTGGTCAGTAAACGAAACACTAAACACGATTCTACTCACAGATACTTTGGAGGACTCTTCCCTTGGGAAGAGGAAGATACCCAAATAATCAAAATTTGTTAATCAAAGAAACCTTTAAAATATTTTATTAATATTATGTGAAGGCAATAAATTCTTTGTTTAATGCAGCAAAAAATTCACTTAACAGCTCAATTCATATTAAAGACTATTTAAAGCAGACCCAACAGTAGGCTCAGAGTACTGTCCATGCACTGAAGAGACAGTAGCACCAATCTGAGCACTTTAAGAGCTCACCTCCTTGTTTGAAATAAGGCACTGTCAAATGGGTGCTTGTGGAGCAATTGTAGAGTTTATGAATTTTAAATGTCTACTATAACTACTGTGCTCACATGTATTAATTTTTAATTCATAATGATCTCTATAGACTGGACATAGAACTCTAGGTATCTGCCAGGCCTGGTGCTTCCTCGACTTAAAAGTCCAATGTGGTGGTCATGTTCTGTGGTCATCTTTTGTACCTTGAGGTATTTTAATAAGAGACACAGTGAAAGAGGCTTTAGGAACAGCAAAGCTAATGGACACCCAAAATATGGCAGGCAGAAGCCAAAAGATTCTTTTCATATATATATACCATTTTTATATGAAAAAAGTTGGTATTATGACTTAGATATTTGGTGAGTTGAGCAGTGAGATGGCAATCAAAACTACAGTTAAGATTCCATCTCATCCAGCAGGAATAGCTATCGCCATCAAGAAAACAAACATCAAATGCTGGGGAGGATACAGGTGGCAAATGGAAGCCTAAGGCACTGCTGGGGAACAAATCAGCATAGCTATTAGTATCTGTATGGAGGTCCCCAAGACTAAAATTAAGGCCTGGGAACATAGCTCTGCGAGTGAAGTGTTTGCTGCTCAAGCATGAAGACCTGAATCAAATCCCTGGGTACAGCAGTATACTATGTACAGCTGGACACGGCAGTATGTACTATGTACAGCTGGGTATGGCAGTATACTATGTACAGTTGGGCACGGCAGTATATATATTGGTAATGCCAGTGCTTGTAAGGGGAAAGCAGACATGGGGGATGCACTAGCCAGTCAGCCTAGCAAAATCTGTGAGCATCAGGTTTACTGAGAAACTGTCTTCTTCTTAAGTGGAGAATGATAAAGGATTTTCAATATTTCCCTCACACACACACACACACACACACACACACACACACACACACACACACACAAAGAGAGAGAGAGAGAGAGAGAGAGACAGACAGACAGACAGACAGAGAGAGAGACATCCATACAAATAAAAGGATCAGTAAGAGGATTATTACAGACCATGTTTACCAACCCTGAATATGTATATACAAAGAACCAAAGGCAGCATACAGTAGAGGAACATGCACACCCATGTTTATTGGGCCACTTACAACAATAGCCCAGGTATGGAATTGGGCTGGGCACCTAAGAAATGATAAAGAAAATGTGGCACAGACAGACAGACACACACACAGACACGCACACTCACTTTACTCAATCAAAAGAAACTGTGGTGTTTAAGAAAAATTATTAATACTAGAGATTATTGTGTTAAAACATATAAACAAGACTTAGAAAGACAAATAAGGCTTGTTTTCTCTCATATACATATTGGAAACAGGAAAGAGATAAGCAGGAGGTAGGAGTGGACAAGGACCAGGTTTGGGTAAATATAATAATGCCATCCCTCTATCTATCTATCTATCTATCTATCTATCTATCTATCTATCTATCTATCTATCTATCTATCTGATATATAGATATATGTGATATACAGACATATATATCACATATATATGAAACTTCCTCATGAGTCTGTGTAGTTATATACACTGATAAAAACTTTACTATTGGGCGCTTGGTAAAAAATAAAGTGACTTACTAATTCATAGGGAAAAATACAGTATTTGTTGCCAGTGGTAAAATTTAATTAAGTGAAACTTATAATTTTAAATCCTCCATGTAACAGCTTCTGGACATTTAAAGACTTATGAAAAGACAGCGATATTTAGAAACATGATATTAATACGAGAAGTAGTAACCACAACAGAATAGCAGCGTGAAGAAGTAGTAAGTCAGTAAGTCACATAAGTTATCTGAAGGATCAAGTAGTCTAAGAGAGTTTACTGCACCAAAACATAAAAAGTTCAGATTCTGTCCTTGTTAACATCAGCTGTCAACCTGACACAGCCTAGAATTATCTGAGGGTCTCAACTGAGAGACTACCCAGATTAGGCTATCTATGGCTGTGTTTGATGATTGATGTGGTAGAGCCCAGTGCACTGTGGCCGGTGCCAGGCAGGTGGTCCTGGGCCATATAAGGAAGCTAGCTGACTACAAACCAGTGGGAGAGCAATGTGTGAGCCAACCATCAACATTCCACTGTGGCTCCCTCTTCAAGTCCTGCTTTGCTTGAGTTCCTGCCCTAACATCCCTCAGTAACAGACTGACTGCAATGTGAGCCAAATCAACCCTCTCCTCCTTACAGTGTTCTGGTCAGTGGTTTATCACAGCAGCATAAGGAAAGCAGACATGCAGCGGCCTTTAAGACACTACTATACACAAGAACTAGAAGGACTAGAGATGGGGATAAAGAAGTCATCCTCACATACAGCTGACAGTCCTGAAAGTTCCACCAGAGAATCCACAGACCACACAAACAAGCAAGATACAAAGACCACATACCGACATCAGAACACTTGCTCTACACTGGGAATGAGTTTGTTGAGAACCAGAGAACCATCTCATCTGTAAAAGGAAGCAAAACGACCAGGAATAACTCTAACCAAGGAGGTGGAAGCCCTTCAAGAGGAAAGCTGAAGAGGCTGAGGAAACTGGAGAGCAGGCGATGGAAGGGTTCCTGTGCTTATGGACTGGAAGGATCAATATTTGATCAAAACCGCCTTAGATGTATGTACAAAATTCTCAATAATTTATTTTTACCTAAAAGAACTGAAGAAAAACATAGGCAAAGTATTTTAAGACATAAGCATAGCAAGGGCTTTCTAAAGGCTTCAGCAGCATAAGAAATAATCCCAAGGAGTGATAAATGGGCTAAGGTGAGGGAAAAGCTGAAGAAGGTAGAGAGACAACCTGTTGTGTGTGGGGGCAACCTTCGCCAACTCTACACTTCCCAGGGGATTAGGGCACAGAATGTATGAGAAACTGCAAACACTGAACACCAAGAAATTTAATAAACGAAATTTGGATTCTACAGCTAGTCACCCACCCCCATCCCACTCCCACCCACTGCTCCTTGGCCTCAACCTCCTTGACTGTACTCAAGATGAATTGAATTTCTGCCCTCTCTGTGCCTGCACAACTCATTCTACCTGGAGCGAACCTCAACCATTTCCACTGCTTACTTCAGATGCACACCCAAGAGCCTCAACAATCACCCTCATTTCCCAAGTCCATCCACTCTCCTACTCTTCTAAGAAACTAATTCAAACCTCATTCTTTCTTGTGAAACTTCATCACTTGGCCCCGCACTCCCTCAAGCCATGACCTTATCCCTTTAGAAAACAAGCAATCACACCAGAAGCTTTTATAAGCTGGGACCCCAAGCATCAGCACCTGTGTCTCTGCCCTACTGCACCCTCACGATGTGTACTCGTCTTGTGCTTCTCTGCTCTCTAAAGGCCATGATGCCATTGACTTTTCGTCTTGATAAGTCATATATTGAACCATTTTAGAGAGCTGTGCATCAAGAAAGAAAACAGGCTCTTTGACATTCTACCCAGCTCATGACTTCTAAATATTTAAAATAAGTTTAACATCATGCCATTAGCTTTATGAAATATCATGACTCTTTAGAAAGCTAGTATAATTAGGGTGGGTGGGTTACTGATCAAGGGAGCCCAGGAGAACCCAGGCAGAAACTCATGCTGTGAAACAGACCACCTCAGTAAGATGGCTGAAATGGTTATGCTCAAAGACAGAAAATGCTAGCCACAAAAAGGAAAGAGAATGGTTGAGTATAAATAAAGTTAAGAAAGTATTTTTTTTTTAAAAAAAGCCAAAGACAGTGAACAGATAAGACACAAAAATTAGAGTATCCTACAGAATAAGTGATGTCCTATAAACCAGTACAAAAATAGTCTAATGGGAAAACAGGTGACAACCCTGGAAATGTGTGTTAAGAAGAAACATGGCTGGCTGATAGAAACGAAACAGAACAACAACAAACCTCACCTCATCACTGTTCATACTGCAGTACAAGTTCATACTGTAATAGCATTTTACACCACTACACTGTCAGAGATAAAAGTCAGATAGCACCAACTTAACTACAAGGGCTTTCATATGTTGTTGGCCTGGCCAACTCCTCCATAAAGCAACTTGATAAGGCTGGAAGCCATAAATCTGTACATCAGCATTGTCAGTTCTAGTTACAAACCTAAAGAACTTGAGCATGTACGCTAGGAGACAAAATGCTCATAACAATACCGTCCAAAGCTGGAAAGGCCAGATACCTATTAACAGTAGACTGAATAAACAGGCAGATTCGCATAGCGTCACATACGCCATACAAACGGAAACACTGAAAACTGAATAAGGCCTGGCAAGATGGCACCTTCTGCTAAGTCCATGGCCTGAACTGTGTCCCCAGGCCTGATGTGAAGAGTATGGATTCTCAAAAGGTGTCCTGGGACCTCCATACATGGACCACTGCAAGCTGTGACAGGCTTCACAAGAAATAACTTTTTTAAAATTAGCCAAATGAATAAATCTTAGAAGCACAGTGGTAAGTAAATGTCATCATTAAAAATACTCATTAAATTGTACAATGTTGATAAGACAGATATAAGGATTTTAAGGAAGTATACCGAGATAGATGGAAGGAGCACTCGAGGAGACTGAGGGGAAGCAGAAGAGGATGGTGGCTGTAAGAAAAGTCAGAACAAACTGTCTAATGATACCAAATGCTGCTAGAGAAGACAGGCCAAGTGTGGTGATGCACCCTGCAGACCCAGCACTCAGGAAGGTGAAGCCTGGGAGCCAGCCTGAGTTACATAGTGAGGCAGACAGAGTTATACAGCAAGACTCTGTCTCAAAAACTGAGAGGAGGGAGGAGGAGGGAGTTGAGGAAGGCTAACCTGAGTGACAGGAGTAAGACAACAACTAAACCCACACTTCAAGAGTGATGCTGGGTAACCAAGACGAAGGAAGGAAAAGCTGAGAGGCACCGGGACTGATGAGAACAGGTAAGAACAGACACAGTCAGAGTTGAACACAGTGTAACAATGTACCTGATGGGCATTACCACTCATCCACTCATTCCATCACTCAGTGCAAGCGTCCATCCTTAGCCACTGCTCTACCCCTCAAGTGCTCAGCCTTCCTGGTCATCTGAAGCTGAGTAGTGTACACAGACGGAATGCTATGTGCACAAATGACCTTTACTATAGTTTATGAATGCGGACCGGCCTGTAATGCCAAAGTCAGCAGAAGCTAACAAGAGTCAGGTAAGTAAATCTGTTCCTACAGGTATTTTAAATAGCAGTACTCAAATACAGCTTGAACACTTTTATTCTTGTAGATGTAATGTTTTACCCTTGTTATGCAAGCGCTGGTTTTTCTGCCCTCATATCTTGTTTCAACCTGGACATGGCACTGTAATGTTTATACCAAGAGTCTCCTGTCAAGTTTCTGTAAACCGTTCTTACCATTTATTTTGTCTTGTCAATAAATGCTGATCACCCAATATCTGGGCAGAACAGAGAATAGGGTGGGTAGGGCATCTGCCAGCAGAGTGGGCGGGGTAGATAGCTAGATATGGGGAAAGGAGATCAGCAGCAGGATGGAGGAATTGGAGCCCTGAAGAGGGGGTCTGAAGAGCTGGATCAGTAACAATATGCAAGCATCATGGGGTGGGGTTGGGAGGGAGCCAGATAGGCATAGGAGGTAAAGGTAATCATTTAATTGCTCAGCTATTGAAATGCAGGTTTAAATAAATATTCCTCTTCTGTATGGTTACTGGGGAATAGCATAAGGTAAAGAAATAGCTGCCTTATTAATTCATCCTTTATATTTATATTAAGGGTACTTCATTTACATATTCTATTTTGGACATGCCACTGACTTTGTGATAAAAGAATGATCAATAATTTGCAACCTATTTTAAAATACTCTACAGTTACTAATGTAGTTTGAAAAAGTAATATTGAGAGCTTGAATTTTCCAGGAAGGCATACTTTCCACATGGCCCTCTTTTGTCCTCCGACTCTAAACTCCTGGCCACCCATTCAGGCTTTGTGAACAGACATAACAAGCTAATGGTTAGTGACACTAGCCACAGACACGGATCCCAGAGGAAACGTCTTCTAAGAGATCAACAGGAGAAAAGGGAATCGTCAGCACATCCTCACCCCTTCACCGGCTTTCTGCAAGTCTGAAGTCGTGTTTCTTGTGTCATTGCCAGCATCTCCGCCCTCAGAGCTGCTTTTGTTCTCCTCTTCTTTGCAGTCTTTGTCATCTTCGTCTCCTGGAGATTTCCGGGACTGTTTAGAAGACTTCTAAACATTTAGACAAGTCAAGAATTAGAGTCAAAAGTGGGGCTCCAAATGCACAAGTGTAAGTAAAGAGGTGCACAGGAGCTGTTGGCGTGTAGTGTGTGTGGCTTGACACAGCACAGATAGAGAACACATGCAGTGTGCCAAGGCTGGGCTGGGTGGTGATGGACAAGTCATTTTACTTCTCTGGGCCTCTAATAACTAGCTAGAAAGGAAGCAGATGTGGGCTAGACAACTATCATATTCTTATAAGAAGTGTGATAATAAAAATCAGACTACACAGATACCCACAACAGGACTAAATACAACTGGGCGAGTACCTACTACCTCAGGAGACATTAGAACTGGAAGGCATGCTCAAAAATCATCATGTCCTTCTCTGTCACATATGGTAATAGAAACCAAGGTCCAGAGAAGTGAGGTGAGCGCTCCGAGAATGATATTCACGGAAGAATACTTCCTGCAGCAGTGTGGCTAAGGATAGATACAGAAAGAACCTAGATAAAGCTTTCTGTCACAGCACAACACAATTTAATCTTTAAACTATGAGCAATTACTTAAACACTAAAGCTGTGCTTGTAAAACAGTCTATTTTCTTTGTCATCTTGCATTTGAAATCAAATTATAGCTTGCACTAAAGTCTCCTTGCAGAACAGTACTAAAGTTAGAAAAAGATGTCTCCAATTTTATGTCTTATTCTAAATGATGAAATGTAGGACTTTCTAACATTTTCTTTTAAAAGTTTTTTTGAAAATTTTAAGGATTTATTTATTTATTTAATTTATTTATATAAGAACAGTTTAGCTGTCTTCAGACACACCAGAGAGGGCATCAGGTCTCAGATGGCTGTGAGCCACCATGTGGTTGCTGGGAATTGAATTCAGGACCTCTGGAAGAGCAGTCAGTGCTCTTAACCGCTGAGCCACCTCTCCAGCCCTGACTTTCTATAATTAATGTATTTACTGTGTATGTTTTTGTGTTGGTGTATATACCGACAATGGCATGTGTGGAAGCCAGAGACTAACCTGTGGGAGCTAACTTTGTCCTCCAATCAAATGATTCCTGAGTCTAACTGAGGTCATCAGGCTTGGTAGCAAGTGAATTCACTCACCTTGATGACTGCTCTTAAGTGGTTTGTTGTTTTTTGTTTGTTTTTCTAAGTAAAAAATGCATTCAATTTTAAGCATATAAACAATGACTAATGGCTTGTGTGAAAGACCACTAGGTAGAGAAGTCAGACAGTTTGTTCTAATGCAGTCCCTTTAACATTTTTTTTTTTTTGCCTTTTCATCTGTCAAATCCATTTTCCTCTTAAATTTTGAGGGCTGAAATTATAGCTCAGTTAGTAGTGCCCGCCTAGCATGCAGCAAACTCTGGGTTTAATTCTCTGGCAGTATATATTCTGGTTATGAGGGTGCAGGTCTGTAACCCCAGCCCTCAGGAGAGAGAGAAAGGAGGATCACAAGTTCACGGGCAACCTTGGACTACACGATGAGTTTGAGACCAACTTGGGTTACATGCGACCATTTCTCTAGGGAAAGAAGTCAAAAGGGGAGAGGAAAATTTAAAGGAAATTAATCTTCAAATACTTTGCAAACAAAAACTAAGGTAAATGGACTCAGCCAAATCATTTTTTGGCCTTCCAGAAATGAATTACTAAACTTGAGCCCCTCATACAATCAGATTTTAAAAATTATATCATTTTTGCTTGTGTGTGTGTGTGTGTGTGTGTGTGCGCGTAAGTGCGTGTGTGCACATGCAGGTGCAGGTATAAGCACTTGTGAGCAACCTGATGTGAGTACTGAGAACCCAGCTCTGGTTCTCTGCAAGACAGCATGTGCTTGCAGTCTCTGAGCCACGTCTCCAGCCCCTTACCTACATCATCAGGTTTTGGGTTTCTGTTCTGTTGACTGAAGAGATGGGTCAGTGAATTTACTTGTAGAGAACCTGGGTTCAGTTCCCAGCACTGACATGATGGCTTACAACTATCTGTGACTCCGGTTCCAGAGGATCCATAGCCCCACTCTGGTCTCTACAGGCAATACACACATGTATTGTACATACGCACATGCAGGCGGCACACGCACACATTTAAATAAATAAATGTAAAATACAAAGAGAGATCATCCAGTTACAGGACAGAAAACATTACACCGCTTCTATTTTACTTTACTAAAACTATAAACAGCACTCAAAATATTAGTTTAAAATGCTATCACTTTTAACTTTTAGATTAAAAAAAAGATTTATTAAAAAAGATTGGAGCAGGGTCAGTTAAAGATTCCATACGACAATATATAGGTAACTTTTCATTTAGTAATATCATGTAACAGATGAATGTGTTAAGTGCATTATCCAGCAACCCTCAAGTAACAGTGCTGACCTGCCACTCAGCCTAACGCACACCACAGTATCCATCTCCTGTGCAGGGTGTCTGTGAGTGACACTGAGCACGTGCCCCTCAGCCCTGGGCATGACAAACACGGAGTCTCAGTACTAATGGGAACTGGGCATCACTGTACTTCCGTTAATGGGCAACCATATTTAGTATCTTAGCAGGAAGTCTAGCTGCCAAACTAACTTTGCAAATCTCTTCAGATCATAATCCCTATATGTTTGTTTGAAATTGGTGTTTATCATTTATTTTATTAGTGTGGTTTTGAGTTGGTTTTATATCTAATTGTTACTCTGTTAACTAAAATTCTTGTTCTTTTAGCATCTTTACTAATTTAAGAATTTGATTAACTGTAACCTTAAGTGTAAATCATTTGCATACAAATATCTACATTTTCATTATCTGCTAGTGCTTAATATGAATCAGCCATATCTTTATTTAAAAGATATATAATTTTCTTCGGATTTGTTGTACTTTGGCTTTTTGATTATTGAAATTGTTTTCCCTCACAGGTAAAAGAAATTAGGTAAATAGAGAAGTTGTGAGATAATCCTTTACCTAACTGGGGTGTTGTAGAAAGTTTACTGACTACTAGTTTTTAAGTGCAAAGGAGACTACTCAAAAGAGAAATTCAGCACATTCAACAAAAAGAAAACAGTGGGACTCCAGAAAAAGTACCGGGGTTACAGCAGGAAGCAGTCTCTCCAGTACTATTCCCACACCGCAGACATAGGAACTACATTCCCCGTCCTTTGCTCAAAGTTCTGAATTAGCAGTGCTGGGGCCTGAAAGTCATGTCAACAGTTTTCCACAGGATTATGATACACATGAGACTCCCTATGTCACACTGGCAGTAAAAAGCTGTAAAAAGCTGAGTTCTGACTAGCTTCTGGGCACATACTGCAATCACATCGTTTTGAAGTCTGAGGCAAGAAGAACACCATGAGTTCAAGGCTAGCCTGGGATATAAACTGTGTTTATATCTGTGTGGCCAGAGACTGTTCCTCTACAAGGGAATAAAAAAAAAAGACAAAACTAAAACCCAAAACAACAACAAAGTAACCCTTCCTCCACTCTAACACACAAACGTTATAAAGTTAAATTTCTGGGCTGGGCTGTAGCTCAGGGGGTAGAGCGTTTGCCTAGCATTGTGCAAAACATCAACAGCAAAAAAAAAAAAAAAAAAAAAAAAAAAAAAAATCAAACAGTTCTTAAGAGACAGTGAAAGCAGAAATTAAATGTAATTTAAATAAAATTAAATAGTCATCTAAACATTTAAACTTTAGCCCTCGCCTTCACTGCTGTGAAGTGTTAACTCCATCCTAACTACAAGCCTTCATACTGTTGATCTTTAAAACACGCAGTGACATAATTACATTTAAAGGTCCCATGTTCACTGTTGAAAGTCTACAAACCTTATGTAGCTTTTACATAAATTAGGGTTGCAAACACATTCCATAGAAGCTCAGCAGGCAATCAATTAAATAAAAATAACTCAAATGGATGTTTAAGTGAAACCCAAAATGCTAATAGAAATTCAGTCTAAAAATAAATGCAATGGAAGAAACAGTTTGAGAGGGACTTTTTTTTAACCATTTATAAACTCTATCCCCATCAAAAGTAATCATTCTTGTTTGCTTGCTTATTGTGGTTTGTGTGTGCATGCACATGTATGTTCAACTCCTTCTCTGCCCCTCCCACTGCTTTCCTTCCCAAATGCATGTGCTTGTGCTGTTTTGTTTTGTTCGTTTTTTAAATTTAACTTAATGCCCACTGTGTCCACTTAGCCTGTATGTTCACAGGTATAGGGTTATCTACCAGAACACAGATATCCTCAAAGGGCCTGAATCTACCTTCTAGTTTTAGATGGGGTCTCTGAATGAACCTGGAGTTCTCTGATCGGGCTGACCAGCAAGCCCTCTCCAGGGATCATCTTGCTTCACCTACCTGCCCAGCTAATGAGTTCACAGCCACGCAACACCTTACCCACTTCAGCAATCTCCCCAGCTCCAGCGACCACGTGTGTAGTCAATAAGGTCCATAGAGAATAACACAATCAGGTACATAGGAAATAATGCATGCATACAATTTTACCTGCATGTCAGTAAGGTGGATTTTAAAGATTGCCAAAATCATATTTTAATAGTTGGAGAAACGCTTGGTACTTGTTTTCTCAGATGATTTCTAAATATATTCAGCCACTAAATACAAGAATCTAAGTAGAAGTAATTTCGTCAAGTATTCAATTATGAGTTAGACTCTACTGAATCTTGAACCTTAGGTCTTCCAGGATCCATTTTTCTTGCTTTCAGTGCCTACAGAATAGTTTTCAAAAATGTCACGGGTGTTTTTTGATTGCATATCTGCAATACTGTATAACACACCTAGTTTTTTCTTTTGTAAATCACCATGTCACTGCTGCTACATTTGGAATAAAATCCAGACTCACTGGAGCAGCTTACAGTCTGCCCTAGGCAGCATTTACCTGTCTCTCTTTACTGAGGGCCTGGGCACGCCTGCACTGTGTTTAGGTGTGTGTCAGACTTTGCCTTCTCAGGTTTCCTGCTCTGTTCCTTTTCCTCTGCCGCACAAGGCTCTCCTTTCACCCTTCTTTCAAGTCTTTAGCATAAGCTGTGCCTTTACAGAAAGGCCTGGCCACTTTCCTAGTATGTGTTTTCTTGGTCTCATTCATTTCCTTCAGAACCCCTTTCACAATTTACATTTAATTATTAACTTGTTAGTATGTTCCCTCTCCTTTTTTATGGAGTCGATTTTACTGCTCACTCCTGCACAACCCGTTCAATTCAGTGTCTGGCTCAGCCTATATGCTTAACTTTCCTCCTTCAACTAAGCTTGTGGTACTTTCAGGGCAAGTCAGCCTTGAGGAGAAGTCAGAAATGACTCCCTTACTACCTGGGGGTTTTGGTGTTCTCTCTCAATTTACTACTGCCCCTAAAGTTTGTAGTGTGTGCTGGGGTGGGGGGTGGGGAGTGGGCCTGAACAGTATGTTCTAGGCAGGTACTTTGCCAAAGAGCAATACCTCCCACCCAATCTGAAAGCTTCAGTGAGTATGCAGGAAACAGTAACAGGAGGAGGAGGTTTTCAGTGACCTTTGAAGTGTAGGACTTTTTCCGTTTTGAGCCTCCTTTTTCATTCTTTCTCTTGCCTTTTCCATCTTCTACTCTGTCACCTTCTTCCTCACTGCTTGCATCTGCAGTGTTCCCTCCTTCTCCCTCAGTTTCTGAAGAGCTCTGTTGCTGAATTGTCTAAGGAAAAAAAAATTAGCCAATTACATTTTAAAAAAAGAGTAGGAACACAAACTGGAAAAAACACTATGTTTTAATTTCAAAGACACTGGCCCACTTTAACATTTTCAAAATAAAGGACTACGAGAGCCAGGCACAATGGCACATATATCTAATTCCAGCTACCAGGGAGGCTGAGGTAGGAGGGTTGTTTGAAACCAAGATACTGAAGCTAACCTTAGCAGCATGTGTAAACCCGATTCAATTAATGACTCAAGTGGCTGCCAAAGTCAATTTTTCAATGTCCACTTAACTCAAGCTCTTCTGGGCAAGAGCTGGTACTTAATCAAAGAAGAACTCTGACCTCAAATGAATGGAAGGTTAGTACTAACAGGAAGGACACTTCACAAAGGTGCATAAGAGTTAAAAGCAACGAGACAGAACAAGAGACCGTGATGCAAACTATTACCTGGTACCCAGTAAATTTCACTCCTGGATTATTTTCAATTTCCCATAATCCTTCATTAAATCCTTTCCGTTTGTTTGACTTTCCAAACTTGTCTTTGTATTCCTTATATGGGAAAAGGTCTTTAGGACCTAGAAATGCACTGCAGGGATAGATAGAAATAGAACTGACATGCTGATCTTCAAATACAAGGTATTCTAAATATCAGGATCAAATGTGATGTCAACAAACATATTTAAGTATACACAAACCCTGTGGGTAAGCACATATCACAAGATGCTTTAGAAACATACTTCAAGGCAATACAAATGGGTAACTGAGTGTGTAACCATCAACTCTGGATTGTCCTACTTTGACATTAATATTACACAATGTGCTTTGTTTGACACTGACTCCTAGTTTTACAAGTAGAACTAGAGCTATTTACTTTGATTGCTTCTCTCATTGCTTAAACTAGTATTTATATTAATCTTACTGTGAGTAAGGATTTGTGAGATTTATAATAAGAAATCAAATACTGGGATAACAATTATTTAATTCATAACGTATATTACTTTAGAATAGTTAGCCAGTATTATTTCTGTAAATTGGGCATCAATGTGGGTCGGGGAGAACAAACCAGAAGGGTATACAGAATTGTATCTAATTTAAATCTTACTCTAAATTAATTGTAACCATTAAAAAGTAGTTAAATTCTGTAGCTAACACACTGCTTCAGTCTTAACAGTCTGTTAGCATCATTATCTGTGATCTAAATCTAGTGAGTGAAGCTACTGAGACTCAGCTTGGCTGACACCCTGGAGACCTGATTTCAAACTAAGGTTTATGTATCTATTAATTAAACAAGTACCAATCAAACACCTATAATGTGAGAGGTATCAGTGCAGTTGTACTGGAATTGCACAGAGGATACGGCAACCATTGATACCATCATAAAGTGCAGGTGCTAATAGATTAAAATGGCAAACAAAGCATGCATTTTGTTTATTCAGAGAGGAAGGATAGTATCTTAGTTTCTTTTTCTATCGTTGTGATAAAACACCCTGAAGTGTGTGTGTGTCAGGGGGACCCATGGAGCTTCCCACCCTTTCGGAGGAGAAGGGGAGGGGTGAAAGGAAGGATTGTGGAGAGGGTGACTGGGACAGGGGCAATGAGTGGGATGAAAAGTGAATAAACAAAACAAAAATGACAAAAACACCTGAAAAAAAAAAGCAAATTAGAGAAGGAAAGATCTACTTAGTCTACAATTTAGGTTATTATCTATCATTGTGGGGGAGTCAGAGTGGTAGGGATTTGAAGCAAGTAGACACATTAAATCCACAGTCAAGAGCAGAGAACAACGAATTAATGCTCAACTAACTCCATTCATACACTTAGGATCCATTTTAGGGAAAGTTGCTGTCATTGTGAGTGGGTCTTTCTATCTCAACTGAATTAAGAAATGCCTGCACAGACATACTCATAAACCAACTTGGTCTAGATAATGTCTCAGTGAAACTTTCTGTGGTGATTTTAGATTGAATCAAACTGACAATTAAAGCCAGCCATCACAGATGGATACACCAGGGATCACTTTTGCAATTTTAGCTGTAAAAATTGGAGAAGGCATCACCAGAAAGGGAACACCTAAGAAAAGGAGGAATTGTAGAAAAATCTTAATTCCAATCTGGGATTTTTACTCCACCTTTAACCATTCAGTTTTTGATTAAGATACACAGCTTTTATTATTTCCAATAAGCCTCAATCAGTACGAGAACTGGACAGATAAGTACCCTTTATGCTACTAAAATCTATTTTCTATAGATAACCCTGAGCTATTCCTTACTATGTTTTATCTAGGCTGCTCTTAACTCCAAATGGCCAGCCCTCATGGCCATACTTTCTTGACTCCTAATCCTCAGAGTCTTTTTCCTCTCTTCACCTACTTCTCTCCCTACTCATGGTCAGGGAACATCAAGCCCCACCTATCTCAATTCTGTAGGCATCTTTACTCACCAATCAAAAATAACCTGGAGGCAAGGTCAGAACTTCACTAAAATATAAGGGCAGATTCTCTGGTCTCTGGAACAAGCCTTACCCGACCCCACACTTAACATTATGATACATAGAAACAGATCAAACCTCAACAGGGGTGGGGCGGGGGGGGGGGGAGGAGAAGGACCATCTGTGCTGTAGTGAGAAAGAATAATGTATCTGAGAAACAAAAAAGAGGCTGCGGGCCTAGGGTGAAATTAGTAACAGTAGACCAGTGTGGGATAAGGATGGAGAAGTAAGAGGTTAGCAACACAGATTATTCAGGGTCACTGCAAAGGTATCAAGTGATATGGGAAGCCATGAAGGTTCTGAGATTTGTCAACAGCATCATTTTGGCTGTTGTGTTGGGACCCAAGTAAAGATTAGGCAGGAGGATGTAAGCAAGGAGTGACAGAGAGCTACTGAAGTAAAGTAATATGGGCAAGTGGCCAGGATGGATAACGTAACTGGGGAAGAAATAGTCAACTCCAGAATTCATCCTTAGGAAAGGAGTTTTGATAGAAAAACTGAATATTTGGCTATCTCTAAGTTTCCAGAATAAGAAATAAAAAAGCTAGAGTTGTTATTTACTGAAATATGATTTTTCTTCTGGAGGAAAATATTTGGGGAGAAGCTCATTGTTAGGTGTAGAATCTAAAGTCCCAGTTAAGAAATATAAGAGATGATATCAAGTAGGGAGTTAGAAGATGATTATGGAAATTAAAAAAGGCTGTGAGCTAGAGACAGGAATTTAGAAATCAGCAAAAGATGACATCGAAACCTTCCAGTCAACACGTTACGAGCAATTCATAAATTCCATTTTCTGACAGGGTATAGCAATGATCTCTCACACTGTCCAGTTGATTAAAAAATACAACTAACAAATCTATCTACACTAAGCATGCTGATACACACTCCTAATGCCTTTAGGAAGGGGAGTTTGAACCCGTTCTGGGCTATGTGAGACCCTGTCTGTAAAGAAGAAGGAAAGACAGTTTTATCTAAGAATGTAGCCCTAGTAGCCAATCATATTCTAGGAAGGCCACACATCCAAGAATATTTGGGCAGTACAAATTGCTATTGATGGTTTAAAAAGAGACAACACAAAGTGGAGCAGATAGAGAAGGTGTGGGTCCAGGAAGATTTGGGAGAGGGCAAATGTGTTTGATCAAGAACTAATAAAATGGATTGAGGGTTGTGTAGGTTGAAGTCTTATCTGACAAACAATATGAGCATGAGAGACAAAAGGACACTGTGTAAGGCCAGTTCATTTTCAAAGAAACATAAAAGGAATTAGTACTCTGGCTTGTGACTTTCTGCAAGCATTGACTATGCATACAAAGTAACTGTGGGTTAAGGACCTAATGAAGAAAAGGCACATACAATTTTTATCAGATGAAGATATAGGGCTTGAGTATAGCTTAGTTGTAAAATTCCTGCCTGCCTGAGAACTTGCACTAGTCTAGCAAAATGTCACACACACACACACACACACACACACACACACACACACACACACACACACACACTCGAAGAAAACAAACAAAAAACCTAATACAAAAGTATAACTAAGCCAAACTCAAAACAATATAGAAAAAACTCTTACAAAATGTTTATTTTCTGAAAAATACACAATTATTTCTCACATAAGAAAAAAAATCTGTCTTTAGGACTTTATCCCAGTGCTTTCAAGACCAGAATGAAGTGAAGGTGGCATGGAAGAAAGAGCAAGCTAAGAGTCATGCCGTAGTCTGCCAACATTCAAATGCAAACAAATGGTGTAGTCGGAAGTGTGGCAAGACTGCCAACTGTCCCCCTAGGCATCCTCTTATTTTTTTTATTAGCAGATTACTTCTCCCATATTTAAGAACTGCTCAGCTGGAGGCTGTTTCCCAGCTTCCCACAGCCGAGTGTGGCTGTGTGACCAAGTTGCTGACAGTGAGGTGAACGTAAGCAGAGGTGACCCACGAGCCTTTCTTGCCACTTCCTTATGAGGTATTCCTTGTTTTTCACTCTCCTCCCTTCCCTCTCCCCGGGTGGTGCACAAATAACTGAAGCGTGTTAGAAATAAGCAAACAAGTGACTTTAACTCCAGCACGCATGAGGGAGAAGCAGGGGATCTCCGTGAGATCAAGGCCCCGTCTGCTACAGAGTGAGACTCTCACAAGATTAACACCAAGAACTGGCGGGGTCTGACAGAGAATACTGAGTTCTTAGCAAATTTGACTGTCCACCCTACCTGTGCTCACTTCTGTAATATTGTGGAAGAAGGAAAGACATGTATATGTTACTTTAATCTATATATTAACAGACATAGTTAGAAAACCTTTAAAGGAAGTGCGTTTGTTATAGGCCGAGAGACAGAAGAGTTTAAGAGAACATAACTTTGTCCTGTACATAATGAGTTGAAAAAGCTTCTGTAAAGAGAAAATATGCAGAGTTCCAAAAGGGGATACCAGGATGGTTGGTCTACCGCTCCAGGACTTTAAGTGTCCTGAAAAGAGACTGTGGGTTGATAGCCAACACTTAAAAAAGAAACAGAAGCAATGATGCACTTTCAGTGATCAAGACTTCTATGAATGAAAACTTATTTTATGGCTTGAATTTGAATTGCTTCCCCTACTTCTGTGTTTGGAATGCAGTCCCCAGATGGTGATGCTAATTTGGGAAGTTGTGAAGTCTTATGAGGTGAGGCCTGAATGACAGGCCATTAGAAACCAATCTTTTAAGCTATGCCTATGTCTGTTCCTGTTTTGCCTTTTCTACATGTCCTAGTTCACCATGTTTGGCTACTTTATAAATGAATATAGCAACATATAAACTAGTATACACCACACTTAAGTATATAATCTAGTGGGGTCACATCAGAGCTCTCGGAAGTGTAAGCTGTATTGTGACTTACGTTTCATGGGTTCCGAAAAAGAAGATAGGGTACTTGTTTGCTGGAGGCTTCACGGCGCCCTCTGGGAGTTCATCAATCTAGTAAAGATAAATTCAGTTATGAAATAATGACATGAATACAATGTAAACACCGTCCTGATAACTTACTGCTAATTTCAAAATAAAAATAGTATAATAAAAATTCTAATAGTTTTTTTCCTCAAACCTAGCAAAATTATCCTAACCATTCTAGTTGGCCTATTTAAAACTGTAAATGGTTATATCCATTATAATAATTTATTGAGCCCAAACTATTCATTTTTTTGACTCAAGAGTTACTCCTGGAAATTTGTTCTAGTGAAATAAAAGAGAAACAAAAGCTGCACTTTTTATTAAAACCTCTCAAGTTCCATCTATGATCTTTTTTATTAACATAGTATTTTATTGATTACTTTTGAATCTCATATTATGCATCCCAATTGGACTTACCTCCAATTCCTCCATCCCTCACATCTCCCCCTCAAAAAAGGAAAAAGAAAGAAACAAAATCCAAGTCCATGTCTAAGGAGTATGTGGTCAAATGCCTAATGGCTGCCCCCAGAGAAAATGAGTCTTCCACTTGCACCCCCTGTCAGAAGCCATCAACTGTGGAGAGCTACATCTCAGTGTCCACACACATATTTTGTTTTAAAGTTCTATTTGATGGCTTCCTTTCTAGGCTGTCACTTTTTGGGGGAAGGTTTGGAGTCGAGGTAGGGGTTGTCACAGAAGTCTTTTATGTCCTCTTTTTCAACTATGTATGTGCAGTCATTGTTAACACTGCAAGAGCAGATTCCTTGTGCCCCGGTCAGTGGAGCAGGGATCCTAGGCTTCCGCATGCTTTCTAGCAACAGTACAGTCCCTGAACATCCCCATGGTCTCTGGTTGCAGTATGGACTGAGAACATTAATATGGTCCTCTGCCACACAGGCAACTGGCCAGCATGGCCCTGGGAGAAACATGGACTGTGGAGGTCTTTTGAGGAGGCCCAATCCAGTAAATAGACCATTCTTCACTTGTATGATCCTGTGGCTGGGCAACCTGTTTAGGGGCTGAATCTGCACAAGCTCCAAGCTGTTGCACACCATCCTTCAACCCTACTGGGTGACAACCTGCTCCTCTATCAAGCATGCTGACAAGTCTCCAGTTCTACTGTGCACCCACGGTTCATAACCTCCATCTTCCCTACCTCTCTATCACATATTGGCTAACCATAGTGGTACTGGAAGCTGTAGTACGTCACATAGAATACTCTTTTGCCCAAACATCTTTACATGCAAATGTTTGCTGCAATGAGCTGTTGGTCCGATTCAAAGCCTCTGGCTTCTGCTACACCATTAATTCTGGAACCTCTTGGATATTCTGCTATCGCTCAGAGTCATGGATATCCTGTGGCTATGGTTCCATGGGACCAGTCTCTTCATGCACTCTAGATGGAATAAATGTTGGGGTGGCCAACTCAAAGCCTTGGATTTGGGCCTGGGTGGTAGCTGAGTTAGTCAGCCTGGGAGTCAGTCAGTTAGGAGGAGGAACCAGCCCACACCATTGGTGCTGCCCCTGAAAAATCTGTACTATTTACTTGCTGTTTATTTGTTTGTTTATTTATTTTATGTTCATCAGTGTTCTATCTGTATGTACACCTGCATACCAGAAGAGGGCATCAGACTACAGATGGTTGTGAGCCACCATGTAGTTGCTGAGATTTGAACTCAGGACCTCTGGAAGAGCAGTCAGTGCTCTTAACCACTGAGCCATCTCTCCAGCACACATACCCTCACCCCTGCCAAAGCTGTATATTTTAAAGCAATGACAAACACATATCCATAGAACATGTTTCAACACAGGAGAGTTATGAGAAGTAACTGCATTATTATGTAAACATTGGTCTAAACCATGGTGAGTTTCTCTCTCCATCCATGGAAGCCTTAAAGATGCACACTTACTTTTTCACTTATGTGTTCCAGATTCTACAGCCTTTTGTTGCATAGATCATTCCTAGTTATATATTGGAGCCATTTCTGGGGTTTTTAAAAATAAAAACAAGTCAGCTCTTCTCAAGACCTACCAGATCTTGTGTACACTGAGGTTGAAAACTTCAGATAGGATAAGGTCTTCATTTATTAGATTATTTTAAAAATGGTCATTATTTTCCTCATATCATAACAAAACAACATGAAACTACATGGAATTATTTATAACATGCTATTTTTAATTTTTTTGTTGCTGTTGAGACAGGCTTCACATTGTAGCTGAGGCTAGCCTGGAACTTACTATGTAGCTTTGGCCATCCCGCAACTTGCAATCCTCTAGCCTCTGCCTCCTGCACCCTGAGATTATAGATTAGCACCAGCATATCATTTTCTCTCAGCCTTCTCTGATGGCTGAACTTCCCATCTTTCAGAGACACATGTTGTTCAAATTACAAAAATGAGTATTTGTTTATAATAACAAAATAATCTACAAGACATACATCATCAGCAATTTCTCAACATGTTTATATGGAATTGTTTCTAGTTATAATACAGCCTTCCAATTCTAATTGGAACAGTTTTAGCCCCTGCAATCATGAATGAGGAATTCTGAAGTTTAAGATTTAGTAGCATGGTAAATCTACTGTTGGCCATGCTTTTCTCTGGAAGCCAGATATGAGTACAAGTCATGACTCCCTCACTTACTGGCTAGTTACTCAGTTGCAGTTTCTGCATCTCTTCACATGACACATATTGTTGCCGTGACTATAAAGTGAAAGGTAGTTTAAAATCCCTAACACCGGGTGCTCAATAAATAAAAGTATAGATAATTACTATCACCATCAACCTGTAAAAGTTTCTAGAGCCATATCTTGGTTTTGCGCTTGCACGTACGCACATATAACAGGCCCGAGGAGAACATCAGGTGCCTCTCTTCAATGCTTTCCATCTCATTTTTTGAGACATGGTCTCTTCTGAACATGATGCTTATTAATTCTCCGTGACTGGACAGCTAGTGAGCTTCAGGGCCCTAGCTGCCTGTTTTTACTCCACTAGGATCTAAACTCAGGTTCTCGTGATTCAGTAATCATTTCCTAGCCACTGTAAGAGCTAATCGTATTTAAAATATCATCCCTAATATACTGTTTGAATATGGTTTGAGAATATCCCTCGATGGTTCCTATCTGGAAGACTGTAGTGTAGTGACTGACAGAAGAAGTGGTGGTCCTTTTTGGAGCTTGGCAGGCTATCCTACTGCAGTAGCTCTTATAGGCTCCCTCAACTAGTTCTTGTAACAGTGAGCTTTATTTAAGCTGAAGCCTGACTCCTAAATGACTGTCATTTCCTGTCTCTCTGTAGCATTTCCCTCTTGATACATTTCTACCACTATGCTATCATTCATCTGATGTGATGAAGGAAGGGGCCCTCACTAGAACTAGTGGCATGCTGTCTTGACTTTCAACACCCACCCACAAAATGACTAATTCATTTATCTAGGTATGGCGAATAGTGGTTATCAATCGTTGTTGTCATAATGGTTAAAAAAAATCTAACATGTCATAATGGAAAAAAAAAAACCTCATCACTTCGTTAAGAAAAAAATAAAAACAAATACTTCATGTTCATAATTTTAAGTATGTATTTTGAAAGACAGGAACTAAGAAGGAATAGGAAAATACAAACATTTAAGTGTGAGTTCAGTGTGGTATTAAAGGGGAAAAATTCGCCCTCTTCAATTTCCTTGCTATAATTTGTAAAAATAAATCTATCAGAAGACTATAATTGTCATTACATAGAGAATCTCTTGTATTTCTTTACTGCTGTGGTTTTAATCACACCCTAAAGATCAAAACAAGCTATTTCAGTGTGCAAAAAAATTGCATCAAGTTTATTTCTGAAAATCAAAAAATTTTATGACAAGATTTTCTAATTATAACATGTTCCAAAATTAGTCTGCTGATTGTAAACAATCTTGGAGCTTGTCAACGCATATTTTAGGTGCTGGACAACAGAGAGCACAGGACCACAGTCCCGAGAAATCAGTGTGTTAAGAAGGTGCCAGGCCATTTTGACACACTATAAGACTTGTTAGCTTGGGCTCTTGTAGATGGGCTGTAGTGTTTGTATTTACATGAAAGTCCTCTGAAGGCTTTCTGTATTCAAGATACAAAAATTCAAGTTTGCAAAAATGTATCAATGCAAGCTTGTTTTCCTAGTTCGTTAAGAAAGTACTGTTAAATATGTAGCCTTTTAGACTTTTTTTTTTACAGTAACTGGAAACTCGCAAGTATTTAAAAGACTAATAAAATTCAAAGAGTCAAAGTAAATAATGGAACAGATCAGACTAGTTTGATATAAAAACAGCTATCTGACTATGGTGTGTAAGATAAGCAAATATTTTGCTATTTAAAATAAGATGAATTTGTTTTCCTGTGGTGACATTAATTCTGAACTTTAAAAATTTCTTACACTACTGTGAAGCTAAAAATTTCCACATAACGTTTAAAATTAAAGAGAATATAAACAAATCACAATTCTGAGTTTTTTGTTTTTTCTTTGTAGGTCTCACTATGTAGCCCATACTGGCTTCAGATTCTTGACTCAGCTTTCTGAGTGCTGAGATTACAGGCATGCTCTATCACACTTAGCTTTTCACAACTATTTCCTGTGTATATAATTATGCACATCTCTGTAGAGGCAGGAGGCCACTGGGTGTCTTCCTCTATGGTTCTGTTTTACTCCTTTGAGGTAGGGTCTCTTATTTGGGGGGAGGGTTAGGATACAGTGATTTCTCTGACCCACCCCCATGCTGGGGTTACAGGTATCATTTGGTACACTTGTTCTTTTGTGGGTACTAAGGAGTACACATTGGAGTATTACTCAGCTGTTAAAAAATGGCATTGTAAGATTCTAGGCAAATAAATAGAACTAAGGAAAAAAAAAGCACTGTAACTGAGGTATAGTTATAAAGTTATAAACAGGAGACGAATAGATCTCATTAGAAAAAGGGAAAATAATACATGGTTAGGATGGGGGAAGGGAGCGAAAACAGGGTTGATTAAATGGGGAGACAGAAGGGGAATGAGGGAGGGAATGGGGGAGAGAGCTAATCTTAAGGGCCATTTGAGGGGTAGTGCATGAAACCTTATAGAGTAGAAGCTTCCTGGAATATTTACATATAAGAAGGTGATATAAATTGCCAAATAATGGGGAGACAGAGCCCTAACTGGATATGAAGCTTCCAGTACTAGGATTGGGTTACATCTAAGTTCTTGGCCAAAGGCATCCTGTGGGAATCCCCAAAAGGCCCAGGCCATTGGCAAGATTACAGGTTGCTCTCCACAAACTGATGGGAAGGCCTCATTGCTGAAGACAGCTACAACTCATTGAACGTGGAGAAGTTCAGTGTTCCAGTGTCTTTGGCACATGAAGGAACTCTGCATGCTACTATAAGATATGTAAACTCCGACCCAGCCATGAAACCTTACAACGATGTCCTGCCTGTAAAATATGCTAGGGCAATGGTGGCACAAAGATTGTAGAAGCAACTAACCAGTATCTGATTTGATTTAAGGCCCACTCTATGAGGTGGAACCCATATTCACTGCTTGAGTGACTAGGCCTGAGACTAGATAGTCCAGGGACCTAGGGTGAAACCAACTTATATATGCAACAAAATGACTAACTAAATGAAAAAAAAAAGGAGAAGAAAGGACATGATTGATATGGTCAGTCCTAGATAGTAAAGGAGGTTTACTGTACATAAAAGGGAGAGCATAGTCAGAGGCAGACATATCTGGGACAGTTGAGAGTAGACATGACTAGAATGAGCTGTGCCATGTAGGGAGAGGATTGGAAGGAAGAATGGTGCAGCAGCCAGGCAGCCCAAAGGTACAAAGAGAGCAGGCAGGTAACCTAAATGGTTGGATTACACAGGGAAGTCTAGTCCAGCTCTCTGGGCTAGAGAGTTCAGGGTAGAGGGCAGGGCATGCCAGCCAGAAGGGCTCTATAACATGTATGGAGTTGGGGATTGCAGGGAGAACCTGGTGGCCAAGTCCAATATATGTTAGATAGGCACTTCCGCCATCTGTCCTAGGCTTAAAAACCTAACACCTAATGATATTCTACTAGACTTGTACATCAGTGTCTTGTCAGCCATTGGAGGAGAAGCTTCCTCCTGCAACAGACAGGAACAAATACAGAGACCCACAGGCAGGCATTATAGAGAGTGAGAGACTTTGGAACACTTCAGCCTTAAACAGGATGTCTCCATCAAATCCCTCCTCTTGGGGTTCAGAGAACCCTGTGGAAGAGGAGGCAGAAAGAGTGTAAGAGCTAGAGGGGATAGAGGACACAGGGAGAACAAGGCCCTCTAAATAAAAATGGTAAAGCTCATGTGAACTCACGGAGCCTGAGGCAGCACCCACAGCATGCGAGGGTTTGCAGCAGGCCTTGAGTATATATAAATTACGGTTTCTGGTTTAGTTTTCATGGACTCTGTGAGTGTGAATGAGTGGGTCTCTGTCTCTTGTGCTTTCTCTCAGGCTCTTTGCTTTTTGCTTGCTAACACAATCCCTGTGTGCTAGGGTTTATTTTATTATATTTTAGTATAAAATGTTTAAAGAATTTTTATTTCTAGAAACTTTAACCTCTTTTTCCAGGTCCCCAGGCAGGATTCTTAGCAGGTTCTTATTCAGCAAAAATTTCTTAACCATAGTCAAGATTTTCTATAGTACATTTTAATAGGGGAAAGAACCTAAACCTGGTTTTCCAGTGCCCTCTCAGTAAAAACTTTAAATAAAGATGAGCACATGAAGTTAATTGTTTGAAACACTTGTAAACCCGGGTTACAAGATAATGTGACAATCTGCAACACCCCCTTTGATGTCACACAAGTACTGTCGTCTTTTTGTCTCATCTAAATATACCTTTCCAATTCGGGACTGTATTTTGCTTTCTATTCTCTGTTAACTCAGTCTTTTATAAGGGTTATACTGTTGGATTTTACTAGTCCAAATAAAAATAATAATTATCTATCTTTTAAACACCAAACTTTTTTTATATGTATCTCTTTTCCTGTAAATTATAACTTAAACACCTCATTTAAAACTCTTATCAGCAGTTAAATTATCTCAAAAACACAGTATTTATCTCACCTAAAATAAGATATTTAGTGCCTTCTTCTTACCCTGCTCTCCCTTCCTAGGTCTTTATTAACCTGCCCCTCCTCTTCGTTAGGTTTCAGGGCGAGGTTTAATAAATTAGTTAGCCACCGCTTTTCTTGTCAGTGACCCTGAGGGTAAACAGTGCCAAATATAAAAGCTGCAGGAAGATAAATACACAGGCCGGGGTGTCAACACAGAGCTACCCAAGTGCCAGTTGTAGCTGAAGATCCAAAATAAAAAATAGTGTATTCCACAAAGAGTGTATTCCACAAAGAAATAGTGTATTCCAAAAAGAGGTGAATAATCACCCACTGGACGAGAATGCAGTCAAATCCATGTCTATTTTACTCTACATAACAAACAGAAGGGTTAGAGGGAAAGAGCTGGAGAAGATTCTGGTATGCTGGGACTCTCTCTTTTCCCAAGGACTTCAACCTACAGACAGGTCCCTTGAGAGCTAAATTTTTAGATGACTTAAATCTGTGAAATCTTCGAGAGAGGCTACAGACAGAATCATTTGGTTATTCTGACGGCAGAATGAAATCAAGGGAGAATGCCAGGAATTCCTGTGAAAGTCAAACTCCATGGTTCACCTACAAGAAGCAGTATGAGATTCTCTGAACTCCTGTTTAAAAGGCCGCCTGGGAATAAGGTGGTGACTGCAGGGAGGCTGATAACACCAGATGACCAGGGAAAAGCTCACCAAGAGGATGTACATTTATTTGTATTAAGGAAATAAAAACTAATCCCAGGAATGTTGTTGGTATGAGAATTGTCAGTTGCTTTAAAAATGGTGCCTAGTACAAGACAGAGACCTGGGATAAGAGAGGTGCCCAAGAATCAATGGGGGTGACCTTAGCTGTGACTCACAATATGGAACCTGAAAAGGCTACCTCCTGTAGCCAGGCAGGAACCCCAGTGGAGCAATAGACACACCCATCCACAAAACTTTCAACTCAAAATGTATCCTGTCTCCAAGAAATGCAGGCACAGAGTAAGGAACAGAGACTGGGGAAATGGCCAACCAATAACTGGCCTAACTTGAGACCCCATCCCATGGGCAAGCACCAATCCATGATACTATTAATGATACTCTGTTATGCTTACAGACAGGAGTCTAATGGCTTTCCTCTGAGAGGCTCCACCTAGCAGCTGACTCAGACAGATACAGACACCCACAGCCAAACAGTGAATGGAGCTTGGGGACTCTTAAGGAAGAATAGGAGGAAGGATTTTTGGGCCCCAAAGGGGATATGAACTCCACAGGAAACCAATAGTCAACTAACCTGAATCCTTGGAGCTCTTAGTCTGAACCACCAAAAAAAGAATGTACACAGGTTGGACACAGGCCTCCCCGCACAGATTTGCAGCTTGGTCTTCACGTGGGTCCTGAACAACTGGAATGGGAGCTATCCCAAAAGCTGTTGCCTGTACATGGGATATGTTCTTTTAGCTAGACTGCCATGTCTGGCCTCAGTGGGAGAGCCTCACAGAGACTTGAAGTGCCAGGGTTGGGCAGGGGGTGGGGCAGGGATACCCAGAGCACCCCCAACCTGCTCAGAGGAGAAGGGGAAGGGATGTGGGGAAGGTCTGTGGGAGGGGTGATTGAGAGGGAGGTAATGAGTGGGATGTAAAGTGAATAAGTAGGAAAATAAAATTAAATATTAAAAAAATGGTGCCTACTGATACCCATGCCTGATAGTCATTGTTTTGTGTAGAATCTCCTTCCTACAGTACAGGCTAGATCTAGCTATATACTAGTAATGAGTAAAACATGACAAACATGATTGGATGACATGTCTAAGGTTAATCAGACAATGACTTTTGTTTTACTATGAACTGATATTTTAAGCCTGCAAAGGTGGTGGTGGTGGTGGTGGCACACACCTTTAATCCCAGCACTAGGGAGGCAGAGGCAGGTGGATCTGAGTTTGAGAGCAGCCTGGACTACAGACCAAGTTCTAGGACTGCCAGGACTACACAGAGAAACGCTGTCTTGAAAAACTAACTAACTAACTAACTAACTAACTAACTAACTAACTAACTAACTAACGAGGGGAATAAAAGAATTCCTTGGGTCAACAAATCATGAAGACCTGAATCCTTCCAACTAACTAGTCATATGTCTGACAAGTGGATTCATCCTATATTGAGCCTCAAGATAACTGTGCTCTTCTGAAGATTCAGAGCCGAAGGACCCACATCTACAGAAACTGTTAAACAATGTGCGCTGTTTCAAACTAAACTTAGAGTAAGCTGTTATTACGAAGGTGTTTAGTTTGGAATGGGAACATATTATAACAGATTAGTAAGTAATATAAAGGCAATTAGGGAGTAATTAAGAAGAAACTGCATAGAATTCACAAGCAAGGAATTAGCTTTAAAGAGTTGCCAAGTCCAGGCAGCAGAAACACTAGTTCACCAGTTGTTAGTCAAGTGTGGGCAAGAACTTTCAACAGCAGAGGAGCTTAGCATTATAGAAAGCCCGGAGCGCAACACTCTGTACCCAAACAAAACCAAACCTTCCCTGCCATTTCTACCTCACTTCCACTGAGGTGACTGAAGGCTGAAGAAAATGGCAAGTAAGGCTGTGGGGAAAAGGGGTCTGTGAGATAGGAAAGGTCAGAAATACTAGTTGATTCCTTTCCTATTGTAATAGGTCACCATTCAGGAGGCATGCACAAACTTCTTTAGACAGGAGAACTGGCTGAACAGAAAACTCGAAGTCTTCAATCATTACATAGAATCGACTATATTAATTATTGATGTGTGTGTTTAACTAGAACTGACTTCAGGACTTTTCATTAGCAGACCTTACTCAAGGTGGCAGAGAAAAGGCCAGCATCACATAATTAGAAACAAAACATAGCTTCAACAGAGCAAAGTAAGCAAACAAACAAGTCTTATCAGTTGAATTATAGCCCCACACCAAATTAAGGACACAACAGAAAACTAACAAGGTTAGATATAATAGTTTATAAATGGTAAACACACAGGTACCCAACACACTGACAGATTTTAGTTCACTTCCATTTAAAATTAAAAGTAAATAATAATTTACATATTTCTTCTCCAAAACCTAACAGTAGGTTACTATGTCTATTGAGCAAATATGTTTAACAGTAGAGGATATCAGATAATTGTATTCACAATTTACACTCAACTAATCACTGCGAGC
This sequence comes from Rattus norvegicus, assembly GCF_021556685.1. Lineage (NCBI taxonomy): Eukaryota > Metazoa > Chordata > Mammalia > Rodentia > Muridae > Rattus > Rattus norvegicus. The sequence goes on from NC_141534.1 coordinate 148,362,197, forward strand.
TATTTGTGACTTCAACTGTTAGACTGTTCCAATGTTTGTTATTATTTAGTTTATACCCAAAATGAAGGTGATGGTTAAAAATGTAAAGTTATATTAACGAAATGAACATGGAAATAAAAATTAGTGTAAAGCACAAAATAATAACATTTCTGTATATTTCTCACAAGTAAATTAATATGAATTGAACCTTGACCAATGTAAAGATTTTTTTCCATCGAAACCAACATCGAAAGGTTAATAAAGAGTTAGTACTTACCAAGGAGCACTTTATCTTTAAAATTAATTATCCCTGAGATTGTGTTTGTTTGCATCATCTACATGTGTGCATCCATGGTACATAAATGGGACATGTTTGATCATGGAGTTTCTTTTCTTAAGAGACAGGCTTACTTTCCTCTCTTCTCCTAGACTTGCCCATTCCCAGGTAATGCTATTTGTAACTCTTAGCTTGGTGGTGGTGGCGGCGGCACACCTTTAATCCCAGCACCAGGAAGCAGAGGCAGGTAGATCTGTATTCGGTGGTGTGTGTGTGTGTGTGTGTGTGTGTGTGTGTGTGTGTGTGTGTGTGTGTGTGTGTGTGTGTGCCCGTGCGCGCGCATGCACGTGCGCTTTTCTCCATTTCTATACACATAGTCAAAAGCAAAAGCAAATGTTGTAGACAGTGTTGGGCTGGTTTAGGGGGAGGGGAGGGGGAAGTGTGGTGCCTCTGATACTTCTCACACAAAAAGAAACGGAATTTTATTTTATAAAATTTTCTTCACTATGAAAATTCTTAAAACTGGCAAAGACCAATTAACTTTTTTAATGACTAATAATAAAATGATTATAGAACCTATATATTAACCTTCCCCTAAGAGATGGACATGTACCTTGCTTTTCAGGGCCTTTTTTTCTTACATTTATGTAACACTGTTTCAATGTCAATGAAATAGAGGATTGCTAGGATTTTGTTGACTCATAGATAAAATTGTTTTCATAGGGCTATAGTAACTCACATTTCTACCGAAGTATAAAAATGGCCTCCTTTTCCATTGTTGATAGTATCTGGGTGTTACTTTTGTTTTAAATTTACATTTTTGAATGATGGGGGAGGTTAAACATCTTTTCATAGCTTTATTGGCCATTATAATTTGCCCTTCAGCAAATTGCCTACTCATATAATTTTTTTCATTTCCCTACAGAATTTTCTTTATTTTATCATTCTCTGCCATGTCTTAACCCTACATTTGTTATTTCCTTAGTACAAAGCATTCCCAAGACAGTCAGTGTCTTTGGAGACATTTTCTTTTTCTGAGTTCCAGGACTGATTGATCATCACTATCATCATCTATCTTATCTATCTATCTATCTATCTATCTATCTATCTATCTATCTATCTATCTATCTATCCATCCATCCATTCTCCCCCACCCTCTGTTCCCACACAAACTTCCTCTTCTCATGAGTCATCTCTATTTTTCACTTACTCTATTAGTGATCCTCATGGCTTTAAATGTCATCTATAAGTTGATGAGTCTCATTTTGTAAATACCCAAATGCCAGAGTTTTGTAAGACTCTGATCACATACTGAGGTTGTCCTAAAAAAATGTGAGCTTGTGCCCTAACCTGCTGGTCATCACATAAGTAAATGGCATCACTGTCTACTCTGCTGTTTCCTACCAGATACTGGGAAGATACGTGTTGATGTAATCTTCAAAGACATTACACCTTGGTCATCACTAACTTCTTCCAATTATGTTGCTAAGAAACATCACCAACTAGCCACTTCTTCCCAAGCCCACTGATCTCGTCCTTGTCAATTATCTAAAGCCCACACTCTACAAGCCTCCTAAGAATGCCTTTCATTCAACATCTCCAGTCCTTACCCTTCCCAACTGTGCACCTAGCAGTCAATTCTTCAGTACCTAAATATAAATCAGATAGCCACTGCCTGCTCAAAATTCCCCAGTGACTCTTTACCAGTTACGAAATTCTAAATAGGCTATAAAATCTAAAAGCCTACATAGTAAGGCTTTTTTGCCTACCTTGCAGAACTCATCGTCTGTGTCTTTTTACCTAAGGAGAATTTGTACGAACCTCGCTCGCCTACTTACTCCTTCTTGACTATTCCATCTACCATCATTCTACCAACTAAGCTACATTCCTGGTCCTCACTGCCACCTTTCCTTCAGGGTGCTGTATGGATTTCTACCACTCAATAATAAGAACTGCCGGAACATTGGCATTTGCAGAAAGTTCTTCCCTTTATCATACAGACACACAGGCTCTCTCTCCCTGTCCTCATCTCAGCATCACATCATAAGCACCCTCTTTAACTTGATTCCTCTCCTAGACACTGGGAAGATACTTGTTGATGTAATCTTCAAAGGCATTACACCTTGGTCATCACTAACTTCTCAGAGTCACATTAAATTACATGTGACTCTGCTTGCTGGCTTATTCATTAGTCCCTTCTAAACTAAAACATCTCTCAAGGACAGAAACATTTTCATACTGTTCAGCATTTGATCTGTAACACCCAGGACATGTAGTGTGTAGTGTGTAGTGTGTAGTGTGTAGTGTGTAGTGTGATGGCTAATCTTGGTTGCAACCTGACTACATCTGATCTGGTATCAGTCAAGAAGGTGGACACCTGTGGTTTGAATGAATTATCTGAGGTACGAAGGCCTATACTAAATCTGGACCACATCTTCTGGTGGGAGCCCAGATATAAGGACATAGAAGAAGGAAGTTTTGCTCTTTGACCAGTTGTCCACACTCTCACAGGCAAATTCATCTATCATGCTGGTGAGGCATTGCTTCACTAGTATTAGCAGCTCTTTCTTCAGGATTCTAACATAGACTGCAACTCTCTGACTCTTGGAGAGTCTAGCACCAGTCTGAGACTGCTGAGACGTCCTGTCTTACAGACTGAACAACTGCTGTATCCTTGGTCTACTGGGAAAACCCATTATTGACTATTTGGATGACAGCCTATGAGCCACTCTAATAAATCCTCTGTGTGTGTGTGTGTGTGTGTGTGTGTGTGTGTGTGTATGTACTTCATTCTACCAACTAAGCTACATTCCTGGTCCTCTAGAAGTGGGAATTTATGTGCCATGGAAATTATAGATGCCGAGTCAGAAAGCATGCAACATTTTAATTCACAATATAAATTGTTTTCCAAAGTGGTGGACCCTTACCCAATATCAGTTGTGTTAAAGAATCTCTTTTGAGTTACATCATCAATAATTTATGATACTTACAAATTTCAAAATTTCTGGCATCCCCATAGTGATACTAATTTGCATTTCTATGAGCACTTTCATAAACTTGTAGACATTATGTATTTCTTCAGTGAAATGGATGTTCGTGCAGCTTTGCTCATTGTTCTGTTGAGTGTCTGTCTTTGTCTTCTTGACTCATTAAACACACTCAGGCCTTACAGGTGCCATGTGCAGTGAGCATCCTTTTCAATCTCGTTTACCTTTGCAATTACACTATGGGATTGTCTAAAAGTGACTTTAATGAGTTCTAATTCACCAGTCTCTCCTCTCACAGTGCATCCCCTCTGCTTTCTTGTCACACAGTTCTTCCCTCTCCTAGGACACAGGCTCTTAGGGTGCTCTCATACATCCTAAAAACTCCTCACTTTCATCCAACATTTGTATATGGTGAAAAATAGACATTTGGTTTTACACAGATGTTATGACAGCTAACTCATCTGAATATCTGATGTGATATTAGTCTTTTCCACTTGGTTAAGGTTAAATATGCCTACAAAATTAGTGAAGAACTTCTCTGGGTATGCTTGTGAGGGCATTTCAGAGATGATTAGATTATGAGGCTCTGCCGTAATCAACACATTAACTATGGGAGCTAGCGGAAGTGTAGGTCAGCGAGAGGAAGTGGGTAACTGGAGGCATGCCTTTGAAGGGTTAACTTGTCCTGGCCCCACACCGTTCCTCCCCACTTGCTTCTTGCCTACAGTGAGTAAGCAGAGTTCTGTTCTCTCATGCCTTGTACTATGATGTTCTACTTCTTTCAGGCACAAGGGAAAAGAACCAGATGACTACGGACTGAAACATCTAAAGCTGTGAACAAAACAAGCGCTGTCTAACTGTCTCAGTTATTTGTAAAAAATAAAATAAAACTCTGCCACAGTGCATATGACTAACCAAGCATGTCAGCGTCACTTTACCCCACCCCCATTTGTAACCCCACCGTCACCTACTGTGAATCGCATCTTCTGTGGACCAGTTCCTGAATTCACTTTTTCTGAGTCTAAACTACCTTACCCTATCTTTAATTACTCTTTGAAAATTTCTATGTTTTGCTATCTTATAAAGTCCCATCATTTTAATAGTGTAGAAATGTTTTGTCTTGGCCATCTCTTATTTTTATGTATATTTCAAAGAGAAGAAACAAAAAAATAAATGAAACACACATAACATGAGCAAGCATTATAACAAGACTAACATGCATTTAAAACACATGTGCAGAAAATTACACAGGCATTTAAAGGCCTAAATGAACAGAGAAGTAAATAAACTACCTTCATGGGTATGTCAATTCTTCCCATCTTATCATGATGGGATTTAAATCCAATCAAAATCCAAAATCCCAAGACAGTTCATTGACTGGAAATATTCAGAATTACAAGTCTAAGACTTTAACAGTGTGTTTTGTAAAACATGTTGAATGCTACCTGATTCTAAATTTAGACCTTTCTTTTAAAGTAGCTCTAGAGCTTTTTCCTGGTAATCTTAAATGCTTTGCTCTGTCTGTTGGCATTATTGTTTCAGAAAGTTGACTTTCCCACAGTATATTTCATTATCACTTTTATTGCTAATAATTTATCTTTTGTTTTGTCCATATCCCTCAAAGTCTAGCTCTGTTGACTAGCTTATTTTCTGCAGCACTGATTCTACTAGGTGTCAGAATTTTATAGAGTCCATTCTGGACTTTCTTATTTTATGCCATTGTTGTTAACATTCTAATTTTCTTCACTGATTAAAAACATTTTAAGAATCAGAGATGTGGGTAAGACCCCAAAAAGAATGGCTTTGGATGAAGACGATATTAACACAAAAGGACACAAAACTGGGCAAGAAAGAAATAATGCAAAGACTGGTGAGAGAGATACTTTATATAATTTCAGATTTAGGATTGAACAATTATCTTATTTCCCTCTGAAAACAGGAATATATGTACTAGATAATGGCAAAAATCACTGAATCAATGCACACATTTCATAGTCTATCAAATACCTCAAAAATTCAACCAATAGTAGTAATAATACCATTCAAAGGATTTAATGCATCCCTCTATAAAGTATCTCTTTTTGAGGATAAAATATAAAGCTTTTGTTATATTTCAAAAGCTTTAACACAAAAATAAAAAAAATAGGGGTTGGGGATTTAGCTCGGTAGTAGACCGCTTGCCTAGCAAGCTCAAGGTCCTAGGTTTGGTCCTCAGCTCTGGGAAAAAAAAATATTTTGATGGACATATGCTTTTGACAGAATAAGTAAGCAGCAGGAAGGAATTATCAATGTAAGTTAGTTTTAAACCACATGGTTGTGAGTACTGTGATTAGAAAGTTAACGTCATTACGGATGAGGTCATATAATGCTAATAAATAAGGTATGTGTCGGGGAGTGCAATGAGGTAAGCAAATAAACCCTTTCTCTCCGACCTGCTTTCCATCAGGGTGTTTTATCACAGCAATGGTACGTAATCCCGATTAAGAAATACTTAACCATAACGTTTGCTATTTGGTTTTTGGAGGGCAAGTGGCCATACCTACTAGCCTTCACTAGAATATGGCCTCTGTCCTAGGACTCCAATTCTTCATTCACACAAAGAAACATTATTTGGTCTTTTTTTTTTTTTTTTTGGTTCTTTTTTTCGGAGCTGGGGACCGAACCCAGGGCCTTGCGCTTCCTAGGTAAGCGCTCTAACCACTGAGCTAAATCCCCAGCCCCACATTATTTGGTCTTTAAGAGAAGAGAATTCTGGGGCTGGGGATTTAGCTCAGTGGTAGAGCGCTTACCTAGGAAGCGCAAGGCCCTGGGTTCGGTCCCCAGCTCCGAAAAAAAAAAAAGAACCAAAAAAAAAAAAAAAAAGAGAAGAGAATTCTAACATGACATGAATGAATCTTGAAAACATTATGCTAAGTGAAATAGGCCAGTCACAAAGCATGTATAATGTATGATTCTTCTCATGTGAGACACATCACACACATGCAGACTGCAGGAGTTAGCAGATAGGAAATGGAGAGTTACTGTTAAAAGGACACAGAGCTTTATTTTTATAGGAGGAAATAAGTTCTAGATCTAAGGATAGATAAAGTGATATCACATTACTAACCTGTCCACTTCTGTGAGGTTATTAAGCTGGTACATGCTCCATTAACAAGGAACTGATGTAGAAAGACTAAAAGTTCTAGGCCTGAGCCATATAGTATAAAAAATTAAATATTAATTTTTCTATCAAACACTGTAAAATTTGTGTTTCCAACAAGGAATTCTAGTCTTTTTTTTTATCTCCTCTACCTGGTAAGACTTTAGTGCAAATTTTAAAAACACTCCCACTGGGCAAAACCTTTGTTTACACAAAGGTCACACTGTATTCTCAGAACTTACTGGACTAAGTATAAGTAGCACAGCTCAACCACCTTTCCTCCATCTCTTGCGTGGATTCTTTTAAACCTAGCCAACTGTGAGAAGACTGTGAGATTGGACTCCAGCCAACAGGGGAACGACACAGCCACCACCTGTACTTCCTGACCCCCTTGCTCTTCCGCTTTTGTGAGTGGCATACCCTCCTGATTAAGAGTAAAGCTTTGCCTTGTTGAGACTCAATTGGAATGGTGGTCGTTTTCTTTGCAAATTTCCACACTGCTCTAATAATAGCAAAATCCTGGAACAAATAAGATATGGTTACGATGGTTTATAGTAGTGTATTATGCCATGATTTCTAATTGTCAAAGCCAGAGTGACTTCATTTACCTGCACTTCCTCCCTTATGTTGCACAGGTAAATAAGAGAAATCAATTTTAGCAAAACACTTTCTATTAATTGAGTGTAATCTAAGCAACTTAGTTAATTGCCTAGATTAATACATTTAAATTTTCTCATCTTCTCTAAAACAACAAACCTTAAACCTTATATTTCAGAAAGTACCACCATTTAACTTTTTAGTAAAGGTTTCAAAACTGCCTGCATGCAGGGAAGAAGCAATAGAACAAAACGTAAAAGTAGGTTTGTTCAGGATTTAGTGATCTTTCTCTAAGGGTCTCTATTTAAATGCCATTGTATTAAAGGACTTTCTCAGATATTCTATGTAACACAGAAACATCTACTCTGTACTCTGCATACTTGGTAGCACACACCATCTCCTCAGCTATTTAAGCAATGCCTGAAGACAGGGTCTTTGTCAGAGTCCAAACATATAAACCCTGCCTCTAGGCCAGTGCTTGGTGTACAGGCACTCAATAGCTTTTGAATGAAAAGATGAATAAACTGGGATTGCTAGACGTAAACACAGAATTCACTGACTAGTTTTACTAGTAAGTACTAGAGACAGCTTTCGGTATATCAATTATTATAATTAGGCAACTTAGGGGAGACACTTAGAATCTCCCTAGACTTTAGTTTTCTCCCATTGTAAAAGAAGGGGTAATAATACTTTTTATATTGGTCTTCTGTGCTGACTAGTGGTGCACAAATACTATATAAATGCTTCAAATTTTCTCCTTTAAACATTTTCTCTCCACACATTTACTTCTTTGGTGTGTGAGTGCTCTTGTGCTTACTGAGGTAAGAGAGTAACTGCTGGGAACTGGTTCTCTCCTCCCACCATCTGTATTCCACAAACTCGCCTTTTGTGAACAAAACAGAAGTCTTCATCCTTAGTCACAGATGGTCTCACACTTTAATAGTTTAGCACTGTAAACTCAAGCAAATTCCAGAGCCTCAATATTAGCCAGGGAACATTATATAGTCAGACTCTGCATAAATAGCAATTAGTAAACACATAGTACTTTTTACCCTTAACAAGTGATATACATAAAATTATAACAGCTTTGAGGAAGTTATAGATAAATTACAGTTAAAAAATTAGAAAGAAGAGGAAAGTAGGAAAGTTTGAGCTTGTATTTTAAAGTCTTTTGAGAACACAGAATATTATAGGCCTGGATGATTAAAATATCTAACACAGTATCATTTTCATTTCTTCTATTTATGACTTTAATATAAGGCTGTAGTTGCATTAAAATATACAATTCAGGAATGTTAGTAAGCCATTATTATTCTTAAAACCTAACAATTATTCCATATAACACATATAACACACAACTCCAACTTGGCCCAACAGAAAAAACAAAAAAACAAAAAAACAAAAATGTGCTTTTAAATTAGTAAAAACTGATTCACTGGTATTTAACCTAACTTTAAATCAAATCAAATATAAAACTATCAGGCTGCATCACATGTAGAAAGTATGGATCAGAAAAAAATTCTAGTGTGTGTGTGCTGGGAACTAGCATTTATTCTTCCTATGGAATATAGCAAAAACAACAAAGCAAAACAAAACAAGAAACCATGCTAAGTGAAGCAGCAATTACTCATTTTTTAGAGTCTGCATCTTCAAAAGCAGTGAGTCAGTTACATAGCAGTCCAGTGAGGTAGAACGTTTTACTTTGTTTGACAACAGTTGGTCTCATTGAAAATCAAAGACAGGTAGAGAAAAATTCATTTTCAATCAATTCAACATGTAAATTCGAAAATTCACTGAGAATTTCTAATACTGTTTCCCTCTAGATATATATTTCCTTTAAAATTAGAGATGTCATTAGTACAAAGTTTCTACCTCAGAATCTAAAAGGAGAGTCTAAAGCCGAGTTAGTTTCTGACATTCCTGCCTACATAAATTTCTCAATCTTCTGTGAAGCTTATTTTCATATGTGCTAAGCACTACTGAACCAAATTTTTAATACCTTTAATCTTAAGCATATTTTGCATTAGAAATGACTACTGTAATATCAAAATTTTTCTAGTGCCCACACAAGAAACATTATTGCTATCACTGACTATACCATTCTGTGGAAAGTGGACATCACCTCTGGGTAGCCTTAAACTACTGTCAGCATTTTTATGAAGCTTGAGTGCCAGTGACCAAACAGAAAGGCTGATTTGTTCATTCACTGACCCATTTTGCACCAAAATGGCCATATGTCTTGCCCCCCAAATTCTGAAGCTATGTGGAATCTCTAGAAATGGTTCATTGCACTTGAAAATCTTACAATAGGAAGGTCCCATAATTCCCAGAACCTAGTGTCAAAATTATTGTTATAAAATCACAAGGAAATTGTTGAAAAATATACCCACCAAGCCATACAAAATATTTACTGAGATTTTCACTAGCCCCTCTTATTGCATTACTAAGTAGAGAGTTGGGTGCTTTTAGGAGGTAACTGAATAGTCACTTAGTAGTTTAATAGTGAATCCCTAGGAGCAAGGTTTGAGACGTTATCATCCTTCTTGTTGTAAAAGGCACCTAAACAGTGGTGGAACAGATGCTTGGCTTCCTCAGTGTCTGGAAGATGTTCCTGCAGGTTTAAATTTATCTTCCTTTTCCTTTCTCCTTCCTTCCTTTCCTTCTATGTGGTTCTCTGTAATCACATATTTACCAGTCTAACTGTAATCAATTTGTATTTGGGCAGGGAAGAGATAGAAAAGAAAATCATTTAACTCACTATATTTTACTTAGGCTGAAAGGTTACCATATAGATGGCAGAGAAATTCAGGAAAATGTTCTCAGGATCAGGTTTGCAGTAAATTGGTAGAAATTACATTGGCTAATAGTCTTTCAACTTGGGCTGGAGAGATGGCTCAGTGGTTAAGAACACCGACTGCTCTTTCAGAGGTCCTGAGTTCAAATCCCAGCAACCACATGGTGGCTCACAACCATCTGTAATGGGATCCAATGCCCTCTTCTGGTGTGTCTGAAGACAGCAACAGTGTACTCATATACAAAATAAAATAAATAAATCTTTAAAAAAAAATAGTCTTTCAACTTAACTTATAGGCTCCTGCAAACTAAATATTCTTAATTAGCCTACCTGATGTTCAGAGAGTACCTATTCTCTTACACATGCAGGTTTTGAAGCCTTCGCCTAGGTAAATAATACTGTGCAATTAACTCAGAATTGATTTTAATAGTTCTCTAATTTGTCTAAACACATAACTACTACCTTATTTGTTTTTATATTCTCTTAAATAAAAGGGCTTTTTAAAGAGATGAACTAGAGAAATATAATACAAACCACCATAAATGAATGGTCTATGATTTAAGATTGCCAGCTTCATATATACTGAGAATCAATCTCTCTCTCTCTCTCTCTTTCTCTCTCTCTCTCTCTCTCTCTCTCTCTCTCTGATCTTCTTACATATTTTTAAATGTTTCTTCAGTCCTTTCATTTAATCTGAATCCACACTTGTTAGCCTCTTGAGTTATTCTTTACCAGTCAGGGATGAAGACAGATGGCAGAGTGCTTGCTTAGAGCTCCAGTTTGACTCCCAGCACTCTATGATTGAACATAGTAACGCACACGCATAGTCCTAGTACTCAGAGGGTTTACAACGGAAAGGGCAGAAGTTTAAAGTCATTTGTTACTTCATTAATGGATTTGATGTCAGCCTGGAAAGTAGGAGACTCTATTTTAAAACAATAACAAAAATGGGGTTGGGGATTTAGCTCAGTGGTAGAGCGCTTGCCTAGGAAGCACAAGGCCCTGGGTTCAGTCCCCAACTCCGAAAAAAAAGAACCAAAAAAAAAAAAATAACAAAAATAAGATCGTCTTTAATTGGGTAATTGTTAGTGCAGTTAAGATAAGTCTTGGGAGTAAAAAGTATTATCATATTTACCCTATCCTATTATAAAAAATATGTAATATATAATATATATATATATATATACTCTCAGATAATTAGCCATAATTAAATAACTTGATTCAGGTACATGTGGGCATTTATTAAATTGACAGATTTATTTATTTATTGGTGCTGAAGGTAGAATCTAGAGCCCTATGTATGCTAGACACTTTAAAAAGTCAACTTATTTATTTTTAATTAATTAGAAGGAAAACAGGTATTCATTTTCTTTGCTAATAAACATGTGGGAGTCAAAATTTCTGCTAAAGCAATTTTAGAAATGTAAATCCAGAGCTCTAAAATGCATACACATCCCTTGACCTAAAAAGAGAATTTCTAGAGGCTCATCAAATAAAATAACAAGTTAGTAAAAAGAATGTTCCTGAGTTGTGTAATACAGTTATAAATTGAAATAACTTATTGCATAACAGGAGCTATTATAATTGATAACCATTCTCAGCGCATATATATTCAGGTTGGTTATAACTAGGTACAGTGGTATTAATCGTTCTACAATGAATATAATTTGCATAATACAACATTTTACTAGGAGAAGCTAGTACCTACAATATAAAATTCAATCTATTTTCTTTTTAAAAAGTTGACACTAGTAGAAGTAGTTTATAGTATTAAGTCAAATATTTTAGAAGAGAAGGACACTAGTAATTTGCCTTTAAAATAGTCTTTTATAAATAGCATTTCTACTTACTGTGAAGGACAGTGGTATTTTTTAAAAAGTCTACTGTTGTTTATAAAATACAATAAAGATGAATAATTTAAAAAGTAATAATTAAAAGGCATACAAAATTAAGCCTTGGTTTAAGATAATTATATTCACAAACTAAACTACCTCAAATGATTTTCGCATATATTTTTGTTTCTTTTCCAAAGCCTTGGCTGTTCTGGAAACTTTCTCTGTAGACCAGGCTGGCCTCTGCCTTCTGAGTGCTAGAATTTAAGGCATGTGCGCTACATTTTCACATTATTATACTTTCTTTACCAATGACAGCTGACAATCTGGAGCTCATGCTCCCAATAACAGGCTTGAAGTGATCAGAAAGGCCTAAACCAGTAACCACATCAAGCAGACCAGAGTCTGGTCTAACCTTTGGATACTCTTACACTAGAAAAGGATCCCCTGATGACTAGCCTATACTGCTTTGAGACTGATGGGCACTTCTAATAAAGTGGTCTACAGTTCTAAACCATCAGTCACCTTCTAAAAGAATCATAAACAGTATCTTGGAGATTTTACATCAAAGAACTAATGCACAGATTGGTATTAAGGTTAAGTTGCCTATTTGCTCTCAGTTTATGTAAAAGTATGAGACAGCCCACCTATTTCTTGGTAAGGTCAATGCGGCCCTTTGGGGAAGAGGCCTGTGCTGTTTTCTACCTTAAGATAACTTCTCTGGGCTCATGTGTAAATAGTGAACATTATAGACATCTTTCTTTATGCTGAGATTTACTCAAACTTAAATTCTTGGAAATGTGTGGCCTGCTTTCTAGAAATGAAGTCTTATATACCAATGCTTTACTGCCAAAGGCAAACAAACAAATGCATGACCACCACCACCTGGACAATGCTTATGATAAGCAACCAAAATGCTCCAAATGTTTACATTTGTAAAGTTTATAAAAATACTTTATATTTATGGTTTTATCTTGCCTCAAATTTAATCTAAATTTTAAACTGCACCAAGTATTATGCCCTACACAGAATACCCAACAAAATTGTCGTAAAAGTTCAAGCAATACAGAAGGGTAAGGCAAATGCTTTTTCTGTAAAGTTCTATCAAGTGACAGAGGTTGAAACAGATCCAAAACATGATCCAAAGTGATTAGTAAGAAAGAACAAAAAGACAAATGCAAGGAAAGAAACGAAGCTGAAACCAGAACTGAAAGGAGACCTGAGAGAAAGTTGTAAAGTGGCAAATGAAACCTTTTTCTGTCTTCCAGGGCCTTGGGATGGAACTTAGGCTTCACATTGCTAAGTGAGCACTACCATTGAGCCAAATCTCCAGCAGTAAAAGGAAAACAAAACACTGAACACTAAAAATGGCGAAATCTAATCTATGTAGTTTATACAACTAGTTTCTGTCTCCTCACCTCATATAAAATGTGAGAGGTTGCTATACCACATACTATCCCAAAATGTGTTTCTAAAAATTAAGACCGAATTCCACTACAGTACAATTGGACAAGCTTTCTGTGAGCTCAGGCTCAACCAGCACCAGGAGAGGAAGGCACAGGACAGCTGCAGTGCGGCTCACGGTCACCATGAAGCTTTGTGTGTTCCTGAACATTATGTAAACAGGTTTTTACTCACTATACTGTCATGCCTGCGTGCTCTGCCTCACCTTCATATTTTCTGTGGTATCAGTATCAGTAATGCATAACACGGAACAGAGTCTCTCTCCTCTGAGGGGCATTTGGTTGTTTCTACTAGTCTATTATGAATATGCTGCTGTATGCAGACACTTCTAGACTTCGTGCTGGACGTAAACATTTAGCTTTTCTTGATTCTGCGACAACAAACTGCTAGGCCACAAAGTAGGTTTGTGTTCAATTTCAGCAGATAAGAAAGGCCAGATTTTAAAAGTGAAATAGCAATTACTTACAAACAGCATTTAAGAGTTCATATAAGGGGTTGGGGATTTAGCTCAGTGGTAGAGCGCTTGCCTAGGAAGCGCAAGGCCCTGGGTTCGGTCCCCAGCTCCGAAAAACAGAACCAAAAAAAAAAAAAAAAGAGTTCATATAAAAATATATTCACTGAAACTTTGAGATGGGGAGGAGGACTGTGTCTCACTGTTACCCAGACTGTCCTTGAACTTGAACTTTCTGGACTCAAGCCATCCTCTAGTGGTAGCCTCCTAAGTAGTAGGACTAAAGGCATGGGCTAACATGCCTGAAAATAACTTGGGGCAGAGGGGAGGAGCCAGAGATTAAACTCAGGACCTCATGCATGCAAAGCACATGATTTACCACTGAAGTCCATCATATCATATTTTCCAACCTAAAAAAGCTCCTCAGTTGAAGCACGAAAGCTTTGAGACTATTCTCTGTACTCGGTAACATAGAGTGCTCATACCTCACACTCTGAGCGAATGGGGTGGGTGTGAGGAAGGAAACACTTTGTTTTCATTTCTTTTATCTAAAAAGTAAGTTTCACTGTCATTGAATATATAAACATTCATGTCCTTACTCAGGACGGTTGTGTTTATTTACCTCAGGCTCACTGCAATTTATAGCTGGGAAAGCTTAAGAGAATTATTGAATATTTAATTCAAGTACCTTTCACCAAACAGACAGATGACTAAAAAAGGTCTACACAGGTAATGCTAATGAATACAAGCAAACAACTTTTAAAAATGGCTCAATTGGCAAGTGTAATCTAAAACAAAACAAAAAACCCAAAATCCAACAAAACAAAACAAAAAAATCCCTCAAAATCCAACAAAACAAAAAAACGCTAAAACACTTTAGAAGATTAAAAACTACAAGGCCATCATCAATTGGGTTCCACAAAGTGCAGGCCAGAAATATTCTAAGGTTTAAAACTATGGCTCTAATACATTACTGTTACTATTCTGACACTAACACATTTAAACCATAAAATATCCTTAACTCATCTCCTTTGGATCACCTGGGTGTTTATTTTACAATGTACACAGTAGTAGTATAAAGTAAAGAATATATTATATTTTAAGATAGCGTTACACATATTAGGGATGTGTGCTTCAGTTTACCAACAGGACACTCAATCAAGGGTTCAGATTCTTGTTTAGTGTACTTTTTTTTTTTTTAGTATTAAGCTAGCAAATCCTTATGCACAAAGGAACTGGTTTTTAAAACCATATGCAACGGTCAAAGAAATAGTTGTTAAAAATAACACAGAAAATGATGGAAGAGACACAAGAAAAATTTCCTAGTTACTGGAACTAATTTATATCTTGGTAGGTATTTTTATTGTATCACATATAATCTAGTGTATATGTTGGTCAAATTTAAGTGAATACACATTTAAATTTCCTCTGTGTAAATTTTACCCATAAGGGGAAAAATCCATTAAATATATTGACCTCTAATTAATGACAAGCATGTTTAACTGTCTAAGAGTAAATTATAATGATGTCTACAAATTGCATTGAAATGTATGAAATTAAGGTAGACTGCTATATGTATAAAAGGATTGATATGTGAATAGATATGTGATAAGGTAATTAATACAAATTAATACAGTGTAATTAATACAAATTTAGGTAAAAGATACATGGATGTTCACTGTATAATTGAACTTCTCTTATCATTTCTCATGATAAAATACTGAGAAAATCATCACATCTATGAAAGAGCTGAACACTGCCATATATGAATTTAAATTGTATGATGGTACAATGTAAGTTATAAATTTATAAAGGAAAAAGTAGGGACATTTGCTCAAGCACATTGCTTTGGTAGTTCCTTATCTTCATAGGCTTCTAGATTCACAGTGGGTAAAATGAAGCAGTACAAAATTCTATAAAATTGGTTTTTTTTCTTGAAATGCACATAACTATGAAAAAGTTCAATTTAGAGATTCGGTAAAGGGAAACAATAAAGCAGAATAATTAAAAACAATTTACTGCAATAAAAATCACTTAAATGTTGTCTTTTCCTATTTCTCAAAATATTGCGTGGCACTGCACTGGCCTTTTGGACTCTAGGAAATGAAAGCACAGATGGAGGAGACTATCAGGCTCTCCGTGGTGAGCATTTACTAGTCTGAAATGCAGAGGAGACTGCAGAAGCATAGCCAGACCACTCAGCATCAAGGCCTGCCAGGAGTGCAATCCAAGCTTTCCTCTTGCATCCTCTTGACCCACATTTCTCACAAGGTGCTTCCCTGAACCAAACATCTTCCTCAGAAGCAAGGAAATTATTCTTCCATTGTTGTATGGACCAGCTCTGGCTTTTCAAAGCTCCTTCCTGCAGTATGAAATAAAACCTATCTTCCCACCTTAGGTTTGACATATACATATGTCATACTATATCTTTTATATATAGTGAAAGTATTGGAAATGCAAATACCATTCATTTTCCACTTAGTATTTTAAATATCAACCTTCAAGTTAGAAGCAGGTATAAAGGGAGGGGTACTGCTGCTAAATTGAGATGAAAATGAGAACTTGTGCAATCAGGCACATGTAATCAAGAGAAGGCCTCAAAGTACCCTCTTCTTCTAACCTTTACCTTTCCTTGAAAATGTAAAATGTTGCTGTAGTCTTTGTGAGCCTCAGAACGTTCCTTAAGAAGGTAATCGTGAGCACATGGGCTTTTCTTCCGTGTATCATTTTAAATCTGAGAAGCCAATGGCTTTTGCTTTCTTGTTTCCCTTTTTATATTGGTTTGAATTAAACCTTCTAGGAATTTTTTTTGTTCAACTAGCAATACTTCGGTAGCAGTTTTGTTTCACTAATGACCACAGGTGGTCAACCTGTGAGAGCAATATGTTAATGAGATTGTATTTCCCTTCTGACTCTCAGAAGACACTTTTCAATGGCAAGATTCTATGGCCTGACTGTGACCTTTCACTTTTGAGTATATACACACAACCTCACAGAGCCATTTATTTACTTGACACAGGGACTCCCTAAAGACCCCTAAAGTTGCAAATCTTGCCCTTTAAGTATTATATACAATTTTGTAAGATTAGAACAAACAAAACCGTAACAACCCGTACTTCTACTCTGAAACCTTGCCTTATTTAAGAACTTGAAGTTTATACATGAAGAACTTATCACAGCCGAGTGGAGTCTGAGTAAGACTGTTTTTTCCTCCCGATGCCTGAGGTTGTTAGTGTTGGAAGGAATCCTAGAGATGATTATTTTAAAGTTACAGAAATGGATGTGCAGGCAGTTAAAATGATTAGTTCCTAACAGTGCCTGAACCACTCTCCAGATCCCCTAAATTCCTGGCCCTATGTCCTTTCCATTTTTAAATCATGCCAAAACAAACGATTTCAAAATGATTATGTCTACCCATTACCTCAACTTCACCGAGTTTCAGCCTGCCCCTCTTGATGTCACTTCCTTGTGCGAATGGGTGTATTTTCCCCTTGGTCATGTTATCTTCACTTCATTACCACACAACACATGAGTTCCCGCTTTCTGTCAGCTTTTCCCTTGACCATTTTTGTTCCTCAAGAATACCAACATTGTCTCCAAACTGCCTTAACTATCTTTTAACTATATTTATTTCAGTCAGTCAACTGCCAACTATTAAATTTAAACAAATTAAAGGTAAAAGTGATTGATTTTTTTTTTCCAACATAAGGTGCGCACACATGGTAATGCTTCTTCCTCAGTCAGGGAGCATAATAAAAATACTGAATGCTGTGTATTAAATGCAGATGCTTTCTAGAGAAAACCTAGGGACAGCCTCGCTATTTAGGAAGAAGAGAGCTGTCGTGGGTTTGGTTGGAGGCCAAGAATAAGGTTCGGAAACCGACCTAAAACAAATATGGAGGTGAAAAGGCACAAGGAGCTCCTTGAACTCACCAGTCGGTGACAGGCTATTTGCTGTCAGTTTCTAAGAACCAGGGCACCAGGGAGGCAATGGACAATGAGAGGGCAGGTGGGGCACAGGCAATCGATCCCAGGGAACACTCAACAAGTCTGGAAGATGAAGGATGCTCTGAGATCGAAGATAGCTGCCACGAGGCTGCCGCTGGTCTCGGCACGACTAACCCCTTTCTAGGACTGACCGTCACCGGCTCTAGCCGGCTGGGGAGCAGCCTTTCGCTTTCCTACTTGCCTCGACGTTCGCCCCGGACTAGGGCGTCTACCCAGGACAGTGCTGGGAGCCGGCGCCTCCACCCCGGGCCCGCTTCCCAGTCACCTTCTTGGAAGTCGGCGACGTCGGGCCTGTCCGGCCGGACCCGCCTTCGAACGTGGGCGTCAGGATGGCCGCCGAGCCGGTGAGGGCGCAGCCCGGGACCTTCGCCTCGGCTCGGAGCCCGGTGCGCAGCCCAGCCGCGAGGCGGGCTCGAGCCGAGGTGATGGGGAAAGGGGGCGGGCGCGCCATCATGAAGGGAAAATGGTGGGCGGGCGGGCCCGCGCGCGCGGCCGCCGTACTCACCCGGGCGGGCCAGTGCGGGTAGCCCTTCATTTTGGCGAAGACCAGGTCTCCCGCTTTGTACTCGCGGGGCCGCGGACGCGCCATCCCGTTGGTTCCCCTGCCCGCTGGTCCTTGGTCGCCGCGAAGATGCCGGGAGGCCGCCCCTCCGCGGGACGACGGACCGCGCCGCGCTTCCCGCGGGCCTCGAGCCGGGCGCTCGAGCGGCCGCTCCGACGAGGGAGAGCAGCGAGGCAGAGGCCGAGGCAAGCGGTGGGCGGGGGGCACCGCAGGCCTGGCAGATCCCCGCCCGGCTGCGGGGGAGGGGAGCCCGTGTCCGGCCGCGCCGAGTCCCGCCGCCGCCGCTACCACCGCGCGCTGCTCACAGGAGCCGCGTCGCCAGCCTCATGCAGCCGCCGCCTCCCCGCCGAGCTTCTGGGTTCCGTGCGAGCTCCGGGCCTCGCGCCTCCTCCGAATTCCTCCTCGGGCAGCGACCGCAAACACGATCTTATTATTGTTCTCGCGCGCGCTCAGCATTCCCCCCTCCACCCCTCGCCCGCCCCGCTTCCCTCCCCTCGCGCGCCGGCCGGTTAATTCCTAGGTGCACGGCCGGCTTTCTCGGAGAAACCACGCGCGCCGCCTGCCTTGCTCCGCCGGCTGCTAGTGGGCGCGTCCTCCCGCAGCAGCGAAGCCGGTGCCCGGCGGGTGGGAGCGCCTACTCCGAGGACGCCCGCCGCCTGCTCTCTTTTGTTCTTGGCCGGGAGCTGCCTGGCTAGCCCAGCCAATCACCACCCGGCCGCCCCTCTTTCCCCTCCTGCTCGCGCCCACCCCCCACGGACTGCACCCCCCTTCTGGCTGCCCCCCACCCGCGGGTCACTTCCGCGGATGCTCTCTGGTGAGTGGGAGGGACAAAGGCGCCCCCGGCATGGGGGATAGCTGAACTGGGGACTCGCTGCCTGGTCAGTAGGCAGATGGAAAGAACAAGCGACCTCCTTAGGTTCTTGCCCCAGGTCTGCCTTAACAATGCAACGTGACCCACCTAAGGCGAGCTACTTCATTGGAGTCAAGACCGGTTCTCACAGACAGGATGGCACAGTTGGGTTTCGAACATGGATGGACCTATATGGTTCAGTGCCCATAGCCTAAGTCATGCTTCTCTGTGTGGGGGCTTCATGGGCCAATAATTTTGGGGCAAAGGACTTGCCCTGACAAGTCAAGTCAGTTGTTTGCGATTCTGCTAACATGCTGGACAGCAGCTTCTGGAGATTTCTTTATACAGGTCAGTAGGTCTAGAACCAACGTGTGCATTCACAGTTGTTTTATTTGGATTTCAACTGGCTGCTTTGAAAAAGACATTTTGGGAGTGAGAATCTTTATAGCATTCTCCTTTGTGAGAGGTAAATAAAATAACTTGCTCTTTTCTGAATCTGCCCGTGAACAAGTGAATGCTGCCTCTTCCATCCCTGTGAACTTGCCTTTAAAATGTCCGCTGGTACTGCACCTAGTTTAGAAGACAGCTCTCTTTTGTAAATTACCCTCTGCCATTTCTCCCCTCTACAGAAAGTGGATTTTCCAAGTATCTGCCTCACTCGTGCTGGAGAACTGCTTTTTAACATAGCCGTTCCGTCCAGTGACCGGGTATAGAGTCCTCTTCCTGAGAGGCATTTACTTTGTTCACGGTACTTGGCGGTTTCTTTTTGCATCCCAAATTTCACCTGCACCCACCTCCTCACCTTTCCTGTAGGCTCACCTTCTCTCCTTTCGGGCAAAGTTAGTCTAGATTTTTTGCCCTGACTGTGACAGCCTGAGAATGTGCTTTTCACTTGTAGACATAACACACACATCGTAGTGTTTCCTAGATCCTTATGTCAAAGCCTCATCTCCTGACAGGTCACCAAAACCCTAATTGTCCAAAGCTGGAATGCCCAAGGCTCCCAGTGGCCTCAGAGTGGTCATGAGTAGGGGAGAGAATTGAAAGAAGGAATCAGTGTGGAAGCCATGGAAGGAAGCTGGGAAATAACGAGATCATAGTTGGGTTTAGATAGAGGACTCGGGTGGCCTGTATAGAGGTGGCTCTGGGGGCAGGGGAGGGGGCTGGAGTGGGACTTTCACCAGGAGAGAGAAGACATGGTCTCAGGCATCTTGCCAACTCATGAGTGACAAGTAGTAGGAAGAATGGTGACTAAAATATGAGTCTTTGGTTTTCAGCTTCTGGAAAGGCTGTGAGGAACAGGCAGGTTTGCAAGATAGGGCCATGAGTGTTTTTGATGGATTGAGGTTTCTGTGGGTCATATTTAGCAGGCTGTTGGTTGAGATGGACTGTAGAGATTTGAGTGATATCAATTATGAGTGGTGATCGAAGAGTCTGTAAAACTCGAGAAGCGATGGACCGTTTGGAGACAGGTCACCAGAAGTTTAGGAAGAAGTGGAAGATGTTGGTCCTGGGAGGCCAGAGAGTTAAAGCATCTCTAGAAGACAGGAAGTGTCTTGGTAGATGGCACAGAGAGGATATGTGAGTTTCTGAAGGAGATGTTCCATTTCTTATGCTAACTGGGAAGTTGCTGGCGAGCTTGTTGGGAACTGAAGAGCTGTGGAAAGAAAGCAGAGCGGGAGGCTTGAGGTGCGTCCGAGGCACAACTGTGGAAGCAGGAAGTTCAGACAGCTCATTCTCAGCAGTGGAGAAAAGTCAGCAAGGAGGCAGGGAGAGACTGTTTCAGTGTTAGTGTCTGTAGAAAGGGGAAGCAGCTGGCCAAGCGGTCAGGGAGGCTGACGGGGATAATTGACAGGACTTGGGTTATTTTGAGAAGATGGATGTTTCTCCCAGTCTTAGTCTCGTTTTCAGTTGAGCTTGGCCTTACCGCTCCCGCCATATTATTGGCCCAACTCTTGTGCCCTAACCAAGCTGGACTTAATAACACAAAAACAGGGAACCCCTCTGGGTTGTCTTTGGATGCTCATCAGGACTGCCTCATGCCTGGCTCAGAGCCAGGTTGGATGCAGACCTGCTGGGGTGAAACACTGTCTTGCAGTATCCACTCAAGCTCCGACTGTGTTCTCCAAAGGACTGATGCTGTGGAAATTCCAGAACAATGCTCTATTCAATATTTAGCAGATAATATGAAACCCTTTAAAGGTTAGGTACGGTTAGGACCATCCAAAAAGAACCTGATGTATTTATTTAGTCTGTGTGGTCCCAGAAGTTGGTCTGTTTGTTACATTAGCATTTGAGAGGCAGAGGCAGGAGAATCAAAAATTTAAAGCCGGCCTTAGATACAAAATGAGTGTACATACAATCTGGGTTGTATGAGACCATATCTAAAAACAACAAAAAAATTAGTTTTATTTCCAAAACTTGGAGGGCAATACATTCAAAAATTGTAATGTTATCCATGTTCTTTGATTACTTTTAATTTCAGTATTCTCAAATACCCAGGGCTAACAATTTCTCTGCCTCTGGCTCTGAGATTTATTTTTGCACACCCTTATTTCACTCATATCTATCCATGTATTTGAGCTGATCCTGCTTTTACCATCTCCTTCATGTTTAAAGTTAGCATCCAATAGAGCTCCAGTACTTTCCTCACATCTTGCCTTTAAATTCACCCATTTCAACTGACAAAAATCTATTCCTCTGCCTGAGATTATGTGTGAAGTGGAATATATAGATAATTATATAAAATTATATATAAATGTAATTATATGTTGCATATTTATAATCATATAACATGTATATTATATGCAATATATCAATTTTATATATTACTATATATTTTTATATAAATATAATTATATATATATATACACACACACACATATAGAGAGATATAATTTAGACAGTGCTGAGCACACAGCAACTGCTCTTTAATTGTTAACATGGCAAGGGGAAAGTAACTGAAAAAGGAGTCTGGGAAAGGTGGGCCTAATCCAACATGCACCGTAACTATGTTAGAAGAAAGCTCGTGTGGCCTTGCATCAAGCCATTTCAACTGATTTTGCTACTTGAAGCATCTCTTAAATGCCTGCAACCCATCCCTAGGTCTTACCCTCCTTGAGAGAAAATTGGCTCGTTGACACTGACATCTTGAAAGTCATAGCAAACTGCCGGAGAGAAGCCCCTCATCGGGCGTGCATTGGAAGCAGTGTTAAATGGGCAGAAGGCGCCATAAAGCCTACACGGGTTAGGGTGGGAGAAGCTAGGGCCCGACAGTATTAGCGTCTGAGCATTAGAGAGTGGATGGGTAACATAAGAAACCACACTGAGGCCAGCAAGCAGATAAGCAGAGAATGCTCTCGCAATGATCTAGCACATAGTAAAAGCCTCTGAAGATGCAGCATGGACTGCCTGAGATCATTGTAGGTCTCAGGAATTCTGAGACACAGCTATTTCACCGAGGTCAGTTCCACTCTTACTTCTTCACCGTCCTGTTCCACACTGAGGAAGAAAGTGGATAAGTTTAATAAATTAGTTGCTTCTTGGGGAGAATAGATCCAGGTTGTAGAATACATTAAACACTCTAGAATCTGCAAAATTGCCTGCCATGTTTGCTAGTGTCATTCCAGTGTTAATGTGTATGGTTATGAAGGAAGCGCTAGCTCAGGACTAGTGTCCACTCCTGGAATGCTGGAGCGCCCCAGTCATATTCTAGACACCTACGACCACAGAGAACAAAGACCGATGGTGCCAGGGGCCAAGCCATGAAAGCAGTGCTACAGGATCCCGTGACAGCTGAGATTCTGGGTCTCTCAAGGGGATGTGGAGTGAGGGCCGTAGAGGAAATGATATGTTGGAAGTTCCAGGGTTAGACATCCAGAGGCTTAGTGCTTTCGCTTTTATCATTGTAGAGTCCCAACACCATGTCAAGAAGTATGAGTATGTTGAGGCTGTGGAAAGGGCATATAGGGAGAGATGGTGTCAGCTTTAACTGTCAACTTGACACAGCCTAGTCAGTCACCTGGAAAAGGAGTCTGAGACGATGGATTGTGAGATCAGACTGGTCGGTAGGCATGTCTGTATCTGTGGGGGTCGTCTTGATTGTTACTTGATGTCGTAGTGGGGAGTGAGAGCATTTTTGGTGGTAGCATTTCTGGGGCAGATGGTTCTGGGACATGTAAGCAAGCTAAGTAAGCAAGAGCCTCCCATCGAGTCAGCAAGCAGCATTTCTCCACGATGGGTAAAAGACAAAGTGAGAGAGTGAGGAGAGAGAAGACTGAACAGCTCCGAGTTCTTACTGTCTTCCACATTTGAGTCACCAGCCACATGGGTAAGCCATAATGGATCCTCTAAGAAAATTCACAAAGGACCTTCGTGGGGTTAAAAAATAAGTAAAGCAAGTGCTTATATAAGCAGGGGTGAGCTTCAGTGGCTTTCCAGCTGCCTTCGAAAGTCCTCTGTTACAGCAGCCTAAGTCGACTTAGTAACAAAGACAAGGATTAAAAAGTATTCTGAATGCCAATCATGACGACAGCTTAATCTTATCATAAAATCATTGGGACACATAGACAAGATGTGTCTACACGAAAAAGATGTGCAAAACCTCATTATCTCCAGAGATACAGCACAAGACAAAGTGCTGATTTAGCAACACAAAGAAGTAACAGCCTAAAATTCTAAATCAATTTAGCTTTCAAATAAAGGAGAAATAAAGACTGTAGATATAGAAATCCAGAGAACTCATCAACATCAAATTTACACTAAATGAAATACTAATGAGCGATCGTCAGGCAAAACCAAGGTGGTCCTAAATTGAAGCAGGAAGATACAGAAGAAACAGACAATTGAGAGAACAAATATCACAGTAAATCACAGTAAATCAAGTGCTTTGATTGGGCAGTGGTTGCTTATTTGAGCTATCTATGGTGAATTAGGAATTCATAAGAAGGTGGCAGTGGAGATGATTCAGAGGTTAAGCGTGTTAGCTGCCTTTCCAGAGAACCTGGGTTTGATTCCCAGCACTCACAGGACAGCTTACAACCATCTGTAACTTCAGTACCAGGGGATCTGACACCCACTTCCTCTTCTGGCCTCTGGGTACTAGGAAAGCATGTGGACACAGACATTTATAGACAAAACACCCATGCACATGAATAAAATTAACTATAAGTATTTTTGAAGAATTCCCAAGGAGAACTGAGAGGGTGCCTTGGTGAATGATGTGCTTGCTGCCCAAGCATGCAGACCAGAGTTTGTGTCCCTAGACCCATGTAAAGGCTGGGTGCATTTGGTGTCTTGTCTGTAGTTACAATGCTTATGTTTGTAAGGTAGAGATGGATACCCTGAGCAGGCTGGCAGGTACACTAGGTATTAGTCATCAAGGTGAGCTCTAAGTTCATCTGCGAGACCCTGCCTTGATGAGATGTTGCAGAAGCGAGGACTACTCTCACGTCAGCCTTGGGCCTCCACATGCGTGCACATACACCTCCATGTACACCCACACAGAACACACACACACACACACACACACACACACACACACAATATAACTTTATTAATATACTTAAGATACAATGCCAAATATGCATCTGGAATATTTACCACAATTGATCATATGCAAGGTAGTAAGATAATTTCCAACATCTTACAATTTTAGTGTTTACACATGGGTACTGGAGAAAATTTACTGAACAAAACACCAATGGCTTATGCTCTAAGATTAAGAATCGATAAATTGGATCTCATAAAACTGCAAAGCTTCTGTAAGGCAAAGGACATTGTTGTTAGGACAAAATGGCAACCAACAGATTGGGAAAAGATCTTTACCAATCCTACAACTGATAGAGGGCTTATATCCAAAATATACAAAGAACTCAAGAAGTTAGACTACAGGGAGACAAATAACCCTATTAAAAAATGGGTTTCAGAGCTAAACAAGGAATTCACAGCTGAGGAATGTCAAATGGCTGAGAAACAACTAAAGAAATGTTCAACATCTTTAGTCATAAGGGAAATGCAAATCAAAACAACCCTGAGATTTCACCTCACACCAGTGAGAATGGCTAAGATCAAAAACTCAGGTGACAGCAGATGATGGCAAGGATGTGGAGAAAGAGGAACACTCCTCCATTGTTGGTGGGATTGCAGACTGGTACAACCATTCTGGAAATCAGTCTGGAGGTTCCTCAGAAAATTGGACATTGACCTACCTGAGGATTCAGCTATACCTCTCTTGGGCATATACCCAAAAGATACCTCAACATAAAACAAAGACACATGCTCCACTATGTTCATAGCAGCCTTATTTATAATAGCCAGAAGCTGGAAAGAACCCAGATGCCCTTCAACAGAGGAATGGATACAGAAAATGTGGTACATCTACACAATGGAATATTACTCAGCTATCAAAAACAATGACTTTATGAAATTCATAGGCAAATGGATGGAACTGGAAATATCCTGAGTGAGGTAACCCAATCACAGAAAAACACATGGTATGCACTCATTGATAAGTGGATATTAGCCCAAATGCTCGAATTACCCTAGATGCACAGAACACATGAAACTCAAGAAGGATGACCAAAATGCGAATGCCTCACTCCTTCTTTAAAAGGGGAACAAGAATACCCTTGGGAGGGAATAGGGAGGCAAAGATTAAAACGGACACAGAACACCCATTCAGAGCCTGCCCCACATGTGGCCCATACATATACAGCCACCCAATTAGACAAGATGGATGAAGCAAAGAAGTGCAGACCAACAGGGGCCGGATGTAGATCTCTCCTGAGAGACACAGCCAGAATATGGCAAATACATAGGCAAATGCCAGCAGTAAATCACTGAACTGAGAACAGGACCCCTGTTGAAGGAATCAGAGAAAGGAATGAAAGAGCTTGAAGGGGCTCGAGACCCCATATGAACAACAATGCCAACCAACCAGAGCTTCCAGGGACTAAGTCACTACCCAAAGGCTATACATGGACTGTCCCTGAGCTCCAACTGCATGGGTAGCAATGAATAGCCTAGTAAGAGCTATTCACCAGTGGAAGGGGAAGCCCTTGGTCCTGCCAAGACTGAACCCCCAGTGAACTTGATTGTTGGGGGGAGGGCAGTAATGGGGAGGCGAACACCCATATAGAAGGGGAGAGGGAGGGATTAGGGGAATGTTGGCCTGGAAACCGCGAAAGGGAATAACAATCAAAATGTAAATAAGAAATACCCAAGTTAATAAAGATGGAGAAAAAAATTAGACATGCGATACAGTCTCTGATCATAGAACTATGCATCAATAACCAAAATAGTAGGAAATTCCTAGGAGCCTGGAAATTAAATTTGTTTACTTCCAATTTTAAATAATACATGACTCAAGGAAGAGATAACAATGGAAATTAAAATATATTTGGAGTGAATAATACTGGAAACACAATGTATCTGTACGTGAAAGCTCAAATTAAAGCTGTTTAGAGAATGCTAAATTCATAGCATATGAAGAAGGCTGAAAAGCAGTGATCTCAAAAAGCCAGGGAAAAACCCAAAAATGACTCAAAAAGGAGAATAAATAGGGGCTGGGGATTTAGCTCAGTGGTAGAGCGCTTACCTAGGAAGCGCAAGGCCCTGGGTTCGGTCCCCAGCTCCGAAAAAAAGAACCAAAAAAAAAAAGGAGAATAAATATATGATAAAAAATATAGTGATTCAACAAAGTCAAGGATAATAAATTGCACATGCCACTGTAGAATTTGATCAAGATAGAAAGTGTAATGAACAAATATGAGCGTTAAAAATGGTACATAACGTCAAGTCCTATGGATATTCAACATAAAGGACCTTATGGACAAGTCAATGCCCATACATCTGAATATTAGTTGAGATAGAAAACATCTTGGGGGGCTGGGGATTTAGCTCAGTGGTAGAGCGCTTACCTAGGAAGCGCAAGGCCCTGGGTTCGGTCCCCAGCTGCGAAAAAAAAAAAAAAAAAAAAGAAAACATCTTGGGAAAATACAGCTTACAAAGTTGACACAAGAAGAAAGAGAAGTGAGAGTAGTCCTATATCTTCCAGAGAAATAAATTTCATCTATAATATAAAATCTGTCGAAGAAACTCAGGCTTAATATTCAGATGAGCTTCTGCTTCTGTTGAAAAGGATGCTGTGTTTGATTGTGGTCCGAAGCTTTGAAGCACTACTTGGCATCTCGTTCCTTGGAGGTCTCACTGTTTAAACATAACAGATTTGATAGCTTGTTGGTAAGGTGAGGTCCAGCTTGTCTCCACTAGGTCATCTTCATGTGAATCCGGTGGTTATACAGTTTTGTTCTAGGGATATTTCATTTTTTTAATAACGGTTTTAGCTGACATTCATGGAGAGAATGAATCCTTAGAACTGTGCCACTAGTGAAAGGAAATCCTGTCTAGAGTATGTTTCTTTACAAAGCTGTGTCACACCATCCTTTGGGCCCTCTGCTGGAAAAGTAGAATCAAGTCTCAAATAATGCCTTTTAAATTGAATCCTCTAGTATTATAGATGTAGGACAGTACTGTATCATACCTCTGTGGATGTAAAATAGCTTGTACCTGCTTTATGATACGTAGTAGTGACCGTGCTTTATCAGAGCTGTTTTTAATGATGTTGCTCAGAATGTTTTCTTTCCAGATGATGATTGAGAAGCTAATTTAAAAAAAAAATGGTGCCAGGTACCACAAGAGTAACAGAACTGTGCTGTTTTCTCGGGTTTTGTTTTTTTACTTTTTTTTTTTTAATGGAGTGTGCTGGATGTCTCTACAGTTTTGTTCAGATGACTGCAGAACCTGGAAAAGCTGTTGCTGCTGTTGATGCATAACACACTGCTATTATTGGTCTTTTTATATAAATATAAATATATATACAGATATATAATTTGAATTTTTTGAAACTTTAGCTGTGCTGTCAACTTTGGAAAAAAGTATCCCCGTTTACTGTGTTGAGTTGGCACTGTACAGAAATTAACAGCCATATTGGTCTAGAAATGTTGAACATAAGTTTTTTTCCATTTGTACAGGGGTAACACACTGTATTAAATATGTAAGGTCTTATCTACGTGGGTTTGATTACAAAAACTAATAAAGTATTCTCTAAATTTAAAAAAAAAAAAGAAACTCAGGCTTATATAGGTTTACTAGCAAGTCATACTAAGTATTTTTAGGCTTAATAAATGCCAAGACCATACAAAACCTGAGCCTACAAAGAGGGTGAATTTACCAATTTTTTTTTTCAGAGCTGAGGACTGAACCTAGGGCCTTGTGCTTGCTAGGCAAGCGCTCTACCACTGAGCTAAATCCCCAACCCCAAATTTTTTAAGGAAACAGTGCAATATTAATATCAGCATTTGACAAGTATAAAATGAGAAAAGAAAACTTCACACCAGTTTCTCATAATATAAGTGGAATATTGTCAAACCAAATATCAAACTAAATTCTGCAAAAAGGATTATCCAGCACAGCAAATTAAAATAAATCTAGAATGCAAGTTGGCATTTGAAAACCAAACTATCACCGAACTGTCTCAACCTACCAGCGGCCCAAGTAATGAAGAGATCTTTTATTAATTTTGAAAGCTTGGCTTAGGTTAGGCTTGTTTCCAACTATCTCCTATAACTTAAATTAACCCATTGATACTAATCTACCTTCTGCCACAAGGCTTGTTCCCTCTCCTCAGTACTGTCCCGTTTCTTTCTCCATTTCTGGCTGGCCATTTTTCCGTGCCTGATTCTTTCCCAGAGTTCCAATCTCTGCTGGATGTCCTGCCTACTCTCTCCTGTTCTGCTATAGGCCATTCAGCTCTTTATTAAACCAATCAGAAGATGATGGAGAAGATGTTTACAAAACACTGAGCTAGGTGATGCTTCTTTAAAAATAAGAATACCAACGTCTGGCCTGTTCTCAACTCTCTGCTGGTACAGAAATCAGTATTTAAATAATAAAAAGACAACCTTTGCACAGAACATAAGGCATTATTCTAACACCAACTGTTGTCATCACATTAATATATTATAGGAGAAAAAAAGTGACTCTTTAAAGGGATTTCGGGAAAGTGTTTAAGTTTAAAAAAAAGGTATAAAATATCCTAGAAAACTAGAAATAGGGATTTTCTAACTCAAATACAAGATATCCATAAAATACCTGAAAAAACATTCCATTTAGTGGTAGAATATTGAAAACTTTCTCTAGAATTATGAGCAAAAAGGCATCTGAAACTATTTCTTGTATTTAAGACCACTCTAGAGTTCTTGGCCTCTGAAATATGGTAAGCAAAACCCACAGGGTTGGAAAATATTAAATCCACTTTTTAAACTTAAATTTTAATTATGCATGTAATAATTTAAAAACCTGGTAGCTATTAGAATCAAGAAGTCAATTCAGCAAGGTTATTGGTGACAATATTGCTTCAGAAAAATTAACTGTGGAGGCTGAGAGCATCGGCCACTCTTTTAGAGGAGCAGTTTCGGTTCCCAGCACCCGCATGGGGATCTGCTGTTCTGTTCAGGCTTCTGTGGGCAGTGCATTCACATGGTGCACAGACACACATGCACACAAACACTCATACACATTAACGTAATTCAAAAGAAAAATAAATGTATTTCTTTATAATAGCAACAGTTATAAAGTGAAATTTTAACTATGTCATCATTTGTAATAATACCAGAAACCAACTACTTATGAATAAATCAGTGAAAGATTATAAGAACCATAGACAGAGTTTAGAGCATTACATAGAGCATTATATAGGCAAATTAAAGATAATACCAACATATCAATGGATTTGTGCACATATCCTGGAACTTAATATTATAAATATATTATTCCACCTTAAACTAATCTATGGGTTCTAATTAAGCCAAATTAAAATCCCAGTGCTTTTTGAGGTATGTTTAGAGGACTAAGCTCAGGGCCAGTCTGACTCCATGACAGACTGCAAACTGACAGTTCGGGAGACCAGGCCTAAGTTTCTGTTTCCTAGAAATGAGAATCCGGACCCAGAAACCTGTGGGTCAGCCAACCACAGTCTTGGGCAGCCAATCCAAGGGCAAGTTGTCATCTGGCCTGAGGTAAGAATGGGTAGCTAGAATGAATAAGTGACAACCTCCCCTCCCCCAGCCACCCCAGGGAGGTCTCCAGAGCCCCAACCAATTATAGAATTAGTCAGGCCTTAGAGATAGAGCTAACCAATCAAGGTAAAAGGGCACAGATCCCTCCCAAATTCCTCTAACTGACAAAGCTGGGCCTGCTAGGGGTCTCCATTCCGGAATAGAGGAAATTCCCTGCATTCATTCAGCAGGGAATGCTCTTCGCTTTTGCATACTATTTGAGTCTTGGCTATAATTCTTCAGTGATTCCTGGACCCTAACAATGTGGATCTTGCTTCTAAAACATATATAAGGGGTTGGGGATTTAGCTCAGTGGTAGAGCGCTTGCCTAGGAAGCGCAAGGCCCTGAGTTCTGTCCCCAGCTCTGAAAAAAAAAAAAAAAAAAAAGAACCAAAACATATATAAAATGTAGTAAACCAGAGTAGAAACTTGAAAATATTAAAGAACAAACTGGAAGGACTGATGCTACTAGGTATTAATATTTTCCAATATTAATTCAATATGCAGTGATCAAGACAGTAGGTTTTAGAATGAAAGTAGA
This sequence comes from Rattus norvegicus, assembly GCF_021556685.1. Classification (NCBI taxonomy): domain Eukaryota; kingdom Metazoa; phylum Chordata; class Mammalia; order Rodentia; family Muridae; genus Rattus; species Rattus norvegicus. Next base: position 148,392,795 of record NC_141534.1, read on the forward strand.
CTAACAGACTGTGAGTTAAAACTGCAAGATCAGTTACTAATCCACATGTGTATTGCCAAGCCTGGTGTGGCCCTGAAAGGACAGAGTGACAGGGTTCCTGACCCTGGGACAGGGCCCCGATGTTGATGGCTGCCATGGGTAGATGGCTTGTTTGTATACTAATGTACATATTTCTCATCCCTCTGAGGAATGTCCTCCCTGCTAACGCTAATGACTCCATGAGAATTAGAAACAGCATGAGTTTGAGGTACTGCTACTTCTCAGCAAAATGGTAAACGCCAGGACCTCAGGACAGCCCTTAAAGCTATGGGAAGGAGCTGTACATACAGGAGTTAGAAAATATATAATTTCTCAATTATGCAAAAAATAAGGATGTAATATGAATTATTTGAGGGGCCTGACGGATCTAAAGGAACATAGTCCCCATACACACTATGACAAAGTTTAATTTATCAATTAGGCATAGTGAGCAATTAATAATAACAATCAAAGAGCAGAATAATTCTAACACTGTGATGTGATCAAGGTTGTTTCAACAAGAATTATTTACTTCTGAAAATTGTCATTTAATTTTTCCAACCACAGATGACCACAGACTAAGAAAGGACTCCACCAGAACAATTTGAAATCGTGTGCTCATGTTCACTAAAGTTGGAGCTGTCACCACAGTTGAGGTGGCTTAGTCTTCCATGTGTGTAAATGTGAATGACCAAGTCAGGCACAGCAGGTTGATGAGAAGCAGTATTCGTGTAGTCAAGAGCTGGAAATAAGCCAGCACTGGAGTGGGTAAACGTACCGTGAGGCAATCACATTATAGCTCATGAGAATGGAGAGAGCAAATGGACACTACATGCAGTAGCACGGATTACATGAGAATGTCAAACAGGGAAGCCAGGCATGGGGAAGAGCGAATCCCACGCCATTCCTGACACCAAGTCCAGAACTTGTCAATGGCATTGAAGCAACAGTGGTTGCTTTTATGAAGAAAGATGGAATTTGAAAAGGCATGGGGACTTTGGGGTGCTAAGTGTTTATTTCTCACAGGGGATTGGCTGCACAGCTATGTTCATTTATGCTAATTCATCAAGCTGCATGCAAGATTTTCTTCACTATAACTATTACGCTTGAATAAAGTTTACTTCAAAATAAAAACATTTATTGAGTTTTGGAGCCGTGACTTAAAAATTGTGACCTGAATGCCACACATGTGCTTGTATGCCTAATGTTTCCTTCTTTAAACAAGTCCCTGAAGGATGAAAGGGAGTTGTCACTTTAGAAATGACTTCAGGAATGGGAGAGAGAATTCTTAGATGAAACTCAGAATCTTGCTCAGGTCATTAAAGGTCACTTGTCAGTGACATTTAAACTTCCCCAAAGGGGAGGCTCTTTTATTCAGTTAGGCGCACTAGAGAAAGGCAAATAGGTTTCACCCACTGTGCCAATTCCAAACCATTGGTAATGGCTCCCTGGAGCAGTATAGAATGCATCTTGAATCTGCCATAGGATCAGTAGGACATGCTCTGCCTCCCCTGAGCAATGCATGTAAATACTAAACAGTGATTCACGGGCCCATTTTAGCCATCTGATCCCTAAATCCCACAACCATCAGATGCTGACAGATAATGTGAAACACTGAATTATAAACCTCATTGGTCAAGAATCTCACAGTTGGGGGTTGGGGATTTAGCTCAGTGGTAGAGCGCTTGCCTAGGAAGCGCAAGGCCCTGGGTTCGGTCCCCAGCTCCGGAAAAAAAAAAAAAGAGAAGAATCTCACAGTTGGAGCAAAAGACGTCGGGCTAATCCTGCATATTATGACAGAAACGTCAGTGAACCAATCTATACAATTACTGTGAAGATAATAACGTTTGAGGGGAAAGAATAGTGAAAGATGTTGACAGTACATCATGGTGAGGTGAAAACAGAATAGGAAACCACACTGTACATCAACTTCTCCCAAACAACTGTTCCAAGGAAGACTCTTGTAGGCTCTTCATAAGTAAACATAGGCCTGCTCTGAACATTTCCAAGACCCAGGTCAAGGGTGTAGGCTGCAGTGGCACCGCTTGTGAATCATGACAACACACGTTAGATAAAATGGGTACTATTTACCTACTTTGACAAACATCTTCAAAAGGACAAACTTCTTTATGCATCCAAAAGATGGTAGAAATCAATGATGATGAATTATCAAGCACATGTGACCAGGTGTGGTACACAGCTGTAACTCCAGGCCTTGGAAAACAGAGGCAGGAGGATCAGGAGCTCAAGGTCAGTCTTGGCTACATATCAAGTTGGAGGTCAGTCTGGACTACAGGAGACTCTGTTTTTATTTCCCCTCAATATTTACTTCCTATCCTTTATCTTAGCAAAATCGAGATTTAAAAGATGCATTTTATTGACAATAATGTAAAAACAGATATGACTAATGTCTATAATACCTTATTGCAGTTCTTCAATAGTATGTTGACTAGCTATTTATCACTGGGATGAAATACTGGACACAAGCTACTTCTGAAGAAGGAGAAGTTCATTTAGCTCACATTTTGGAAGTTCAAGTACATGGTGCTGACATTAGCGCAGTTCTTGGCTCCAACCCATCATGGCAGAGAGCAGTGGTTGAAGTATGCATGAGCAAACAACAGAGCTGATCCAGGATGAGACAGAGAGAGAAGAGGAGTGGGGAGGAGCTGGTACCTATCAGCCTTGCCGAGTATATTTCTCAGTGACATAAAGACCTCCCATGAGGCCCCACTTTAAAAAGTCCTATCACCTGGCCACTTCTCCTGGGAACCAGGTCTTTAGTCACAATGGGCTGTCAGGGAACACAAACCCTAAGAGATGTTTTTAAACAGAGTACAACACAGTGGCACACACCAGAGTTCTCAGCTATTTGGCAGGCTGAGGCAGGAGGATCACTTAAGTCTAGGAGGTCAGGGCCAGAATGTGCAACAAGGTAAATGCCTGTTCTTAAAAACAAACAAGCAAACAAGCAAACAAACACATACCTAAAAATAAAAGGCAGACTGGAGAGAGAGCTCAGTGATTAAGAGTACAATCTACTCTTGCAGAGTACCTGGATTTGGTTCCCAGTACCCACATGATGTGTACCAACTGAAACTCAAGTTCCAGGGGATCCAATGCCCTCTTTTGGCCACTTCGGCCACCAGGTTTGCTTGCAGTGCACAGAAATACATGTAGGCAAAACACTCAGTAAAAAAGAAAGCTGGGAATGGTGGCACATGCATTTAATCCCAGCACTCAGTTAGGGCTGTTACAGAGAGAAACCCCTGCCTCAAAAATCCAACCAAACAACCAAACAACAACAATAAAGCACTCGTAGACATGAAATTTTTTTAAAAAATTAAAGTAAAAAAAAAAAAGCACTGCTTTGCCTGAGCTGTAACAACTTTAATTGTGAATAATATTTTCAAATAAGATTTAGAAACAAGTCAGCAAGTTTACATGCCATGCATATCATTATAATGGGTTAGCTTATATAAATGATCATTATCATAGAACGTTATAAAATACTTCAATTTCACTACGTATTATTTTCGGTATCATGACTTTTATTGTCTCTTAGCTAGCTTTCTGTTATCACACATAGTATCCCTCTTGTTATGAGAGTCTTCAGTCCAATTAGAGAGCCATTGGTTACTGCCAAGGTATGTGTGCCACTACTGTACCTATAGGATTAAACAAAAATGTTTATGAAAAGTTATTTGCCTTTCTAGCATAAAATATCCATGTAGTGACAAATACAAGGTATTGCTGTCACCTGTCACATGGTTTTTAAAACAGTTTTCATGGCTGAGTCCACAGAATGTTTTGCAACCACCCTGACTCATATACAAAGAAAGAAGAGAAAAAGAAGTCTCTCTACACCAGGGAAAGATGCTTGGTTATATAAAGATGGATTGTTTCCAGCTATCTGAGAAGGGTTTTGCACATTCATTTTTCTTTTCTCTTACCTAAGTGCTTCGCCCACTTGGCTCTTCTCCAAACTCCTAGCCAGCTCGGAGCATCCACACTCCAGCAGAGTCACCCACACACTTTCATTATGTTTTCCCACAGTCACCTTGGAGTTTGAGGGTGCAGAGGCTGGAAAAGCAATAGATGACCACCTTTCTCTAGTTCCTAGGAATGTTCCTTACATGTGGGGTCCAGGACAAAGGCTTCTGCTGCTAGGGCTTGTGACCAGGACAGCATATAAATGTGAAGCAAAATGAAGTGCATAGTCAAATTAGTTTGAGAAATGCCAAATTAAAGCACAGACAGAGACATCTTAGGGAATCCTCGGAGCATTTAATATGCTTACAGAATCTAATAAAAGGGGGAAAACTTCAAGAAAAGGGAGTCAAGAGAAACAGAGTATGGCATTCATTCAAAATGGATTCACTCACAGTATCCTTTACTGTTGAGACAGCTCAAGAACTTGCATTCCAGGGAGCAGAGTTAGAAAACCATGGACAGTCTGGGGCACAGGGTTTCTCACCCACAGAGGTCTGGGAAGAAGGAAGGCACTGTCTGGGCCATGTAGTCTTGGTCTTTCCACTACTCATCTATCAAAGGCAAGTCAGGAGACCCAAGAAAAGAACCTCCTCTAGCATTTGGGAGCGACTATAGGGAGAGGCCCCTGGCGTTTCTGGCTGTTGATTATGAGCTTGCTCAGTTAGTTGACCCCTCTGCTGTGAGAGAAACATGTGCCAGGGCAGAAGGACGAGGGCAATTTGCCCTACTTGACAGCAGCTTAAAAATGGGAGAGAGAACCTGTGTATACCCAAAGGCTCATGGATTGCCATGAGAACAGATGACATAGGGAGGGTGAGTCTTGCTAGGACCACCACAGTGAGCAACGACAAGACATAAGACATCTCAGGAATGTAACATGACATCACTAGCTGTCAATCACCCTGAAGATGAGGCTAGTTCTCCTAATAGCACAGTGCCCATCACCAACAGGACTGGTTGGAGTTACCACTGTCCACATCATGTTAACAGACAATGATGTAAGGCAGGCTTGTAACATGGAAGGCAGGGTTCTCCTAGCTCTCCTCCTGCCCAGGAGAGGGGCATTACCAGGAAGTAATAATGCAGATCCTTTCTGCTGCTTTCTGTGGTGACTCTATGCCCTGGCCATGGAGTGAAACAGAGAGGGAGGTTTCAATCACATTTTCAAAAGACACATTGAATATACTGGACTGGACCTTAAGTTTAGGGAATTTGATTGAGAAGAGAAACTATCCAGTAGTAAAAGGATCTCTTGAGACAATAAATAAACAAAACTATTTCACTTTAATGATTTAAAAAACATGAAATTTGGAGGCAGATTGAAAGGTTGGGTTTTTCCTTTTTATTACTGAGTGATTTTTTTAATGTTCATTAACTTCTCTGTGTCTCAATTACTTGTACAGAATGGAGGTTACCAATTCCATGGGGTCATTATGAGTTACTATTGTACCGCTGGGCACATAGGGAATGCTTATACATGGTTGTTAAATGAATTAGCGTTTTGTGTCCTGTCACACATATGAAGTGCAGAGCCCTGCCCTGTGTAGCACATGGGAAGAGCTGCCACTCATACCATGGGACACACTTGAGTTTGAATGGTAGTTTTGGTTGTTGCACTTTCGGTAATATTTTATTGATGGCAAAAATGTTATGACACCACCCCCTATACAATTGAACAACCGATATAGGGAACTAACCTACAGTATAAGACGCTTGGCTTTTTGATGATGGCAGCTTCTCAATGGACCCCAGCCCAGAAATGTCCAGTAGAGGCATGTATGAATTTTCAATCTGTAAAAATTATTAGAGACAATGAATACTTACAGTTGTCAGTCATTTAAAATCATTCTTCAGTTCATACTGATTCTAATAAGATTTGGTTGCTTTTTCACAGGCTTGACGAGCATTGCTCTTTGATTCGATGATTTATTTAGATTTGTTGTACTGATATGCAGGGGATGGTCTTTTAACTGAGGAAACTAGTCTGTTGCTGCTTATATACATTTTACATATATTTTTAATTTATATATATTTGACATTTTTACATTCATTTATGCAGAGTGTGTGTGTGTGGGGGGGGAGAGAGAGAGAGAGAGAGAGTGTGTGTGTGTGTGTGTGTGAGGGGGAGAGAGAGAGAGAGAGAGAGAGAGAGAGAGAGAGAGAGAGAGTGTGTGTGTGTGTGTGTGTGTTGGGTCGGAGGACAGTTCAGGAGTCGTTTTTCTTCCTCCACCACGTGGTTTCAGGGTTTGAACACAGGTCGTCAGTCTTGTCAGAAAGCTCCCATACTTGCTGAGCTGTCTTGCTGGCCTCCGCCAAAGTTTTAAAACTAAAAGTCAACCAGTCTTTCCCATTATACATTTAAATTTTTCATTCTTAATTTACTTGTTTTTTCATTCCATAAATATGAAAGTATTCATCCATGCTTTGCCATAGAACTTTGATGGTTTATTTTTTTTATTAACTTGAGTATTTCTTTTTTACATTTCGAGTGTTATTCCCTTTCCCGGTTTACAGGCCAACATCCCCCTAACCCCTCTCCCTTCCCTTCCTTATGGGTGTTCCCCTCCCCACCCTCCCCCCATTGCCGCCCTCCCCCCAACAGTCTAGTTCACTGGGGGTTCAGTCTTAGCAGGACCCAGGGCTTCCCCTTCCACTGGTGCTCTTACTAGGATATTCATTGCTACCTATGAGGTCAGAGTCCAGGGTCAGTCCATGTATAGTCTTTGGGTAGTGGCTTAGTCCCTGGAAACTCTGGTTGCTTGGCATTGTTGTTCATAAGGGGTCTTGAGCCCCTTCAAGCTCTTCCAGTTCTTTCTCTGATTCCTTCAATGGCATTTTACTACTCTAGGATTGTCATGATGGAGGGAGGGACAACAACCTAACTTATCAATAGTTAGGGAGGGACTGAAGCCTTTTGCCAGCAGCACCAACTTGGTACTTGGAATGGCCCTTGACCCTGTGAGTCCAACTCACTAATTCTATTGGTGAAGTTGAGTAAGCCATAGTCGTCCTGGTGGACAGTCTTAGTGGTCCCCTTGCCCTTCCTTCTGGTCTACCATCTTTTTCATATGTCAGGCTCTGTCTACTTCTGGGTTGGCCTGTGTGCTTGGCTCCCTTCCGCTGCTGCTCCGTTCCTGTACACATGCTGCTCTTCTGTTTCTGGACATCCTTGGTGTTTTCACTTGATAATTGTTCTACAGTAATTTTGAAATCAATTTGAACCTCAAATGAAAAAGTAAATTAATTGTGTGTGTGTGTGTGTGTGTGTGTGTGTGTGTGTGTGTGTGTGTGTGATGGTTTGTATATGCTTGGCCCAGTGAGTGCTGCTATTAGGAGGTGTGGTCCTGTTGGAGTAGGTGTGGCACCGTGGACATGGGCTTAAGACCCTCATCCTAGCTGCCTGGAAATAAGTATTCAGCTAGCAGCCTTCAGAAGAAGATGTAGAACTCTCAGCTCCTCTTGCACCATGCCTGCCTGGATGCTGCCATGTTCCTGCCTTGACGCTAATGGATTGAACCTCTGAACCTGTAAGTCAGCGGCAACTAAATGTTGTTCTTATAAGAGTTGCCTTGGTCATGATGTCTGTTCACAGCACTAAAACCCTAACTAAGATAGATATAGACATAGATATATAGATATGATATAGATATAGATGATTGATATAGATGATATAGATATAGATGATATAGATGATATAAATATAAATAGGATATAGATGATATGATATAGATGATATAGATATAGATGATATAAATATAAATAGGATATAGATGATATGATATAGATGATATAGATGAGATGATATAGATGATATAGATGATATAGATATAGATATAGATGATAGATATAGATATAGATTATAGATATAGATATGATATAGATGATATGATATAGATGATATAGATAAGATGATATAGATGATATAGATATAGATGATATAGATGATATAAATATAGATATGATATAGATGATATGATATAGATGATACAGATGATATAGATGAGATGATATAGATAATATAGATGATAGATATAGATGATATATATAGATATAGATTATAGATATAGATATGATATAGATGAGATGATATAGATGATATGATATAGATGATACAGATGATATAGATGAGATGATATAGACCAGTTTGACTTCAAACTCAAAGATCTGCCTACCTCTGCTTCCCAAGTGCTAGGAGTAAAGGCATGTGTCACCACTGCCGCCTGGCCATTTTGTGGTACTTTTATTGCACCCAATTTTTGAAATAGAGTGTCCCTACCAATGGGTAAACTGTCTTTCTATTGGACTCTATTTATTTTATGTGTTTTAAAAGGAGAAAAATAAGTGTTTGAGAGTTTCTTCGTATAGGTCTCATGTAGTTTTCATTAACTTTATTCCTAGGGTTGGGTTGAAACAACTGAGGCATAAAAGATGTTCAATAAAGTATGTGGGTTTAAATGTGTAATTTACTAGATTTTGACAAATGACATGATCATGGAGTATCAACAAACCAAGAGGACATATGGACCCATCTGCAGTCTCCAAAGCCACAACCACTTGCTTATCCACTCATCTGCTTGTCAGTCTTTCATTACTATAATGAAATACTCAAAACAGGCTGACTTTATAAAGTAAATAGGTTTATTTAGTTTGCAGTTTTGGAGGCTTAAGGTCATAGTGCTGGCATTGGCTCAGTTTTGATGGTGGCCTTCTTGTTAGCAGAGCCTTGAGACAGGATGTGTCATAGAGAAAGTACATGTCCATGTCTGCATCTGGTCTCTGTCTCTCTGTCTCTGTCTGTCTCTGTCTGTCTCTCTGTCTCGCTGTCTCTGTCTCTCTCTCTCTCTCTCTCTCTCTCTCTCTCTCTCTCTCTCTCTCTCTGTTGTTGGGGTTTCACCCTGTTGTCAAGATTAGGCTGGAACTTACACTTTAGTCTAGGTTGGCCTTGAACCTGCTTGATCCTCCTGTCTCTGCTTCTCTGGTGCAAAGTTGAGTTCTCTTCTTTTAAAGCCACCAGTCTTGGGGTTCCACCCTAATGACTTTATCCAAACCTGATCAGTTTCCACATCCTCTAACACTAATTTCTACACTCTCAATGCTATTAACATGAGCTCTGGAGATTTCTATACAAGGTCAAGGAGCTAGGCCCTAGTTAAGCCACAGCAGGTGAGATCTAGTGTTTAGCAATTCCAGACGAACCTGCATATATGTGCACTTGGGTAATATGGACAAGAGCTTTCTTCTCTCCATAGTAGGTGCCTGGGAGTGAGAGATCTGGACACACAGTAGTCGTGTGACTGATTAAGAAACTACCAAAGTAGATACTGCAAAGTATGGTACCATTCCGCGTCCCATCAGCAGTGTGTGAGCATGTCTGGGTCCCAATTCCCACCTTCACTGTGTCTCAGCAGCATGCTGGGTATGCTTTTCTCATACTTCTTTGGAATGGATACAGGTTTTGTTTTGGGCCTTACAGAAGGCTGATTTTTATAAATATGTCAGTACTGGAAAGGGCAGCACTCACTGAGGAGGTTAGGTTGAATTCAACATTACTGATTATGAACCAGCACAGACCTGTTCATACTACTCAAGTTCTGATTGATGGCTTGTCACGTGCAGAGAGAAATGAAGCACCGCCTCCTCCTGCTTCTGTGTATTTGTGGGATGCTAATAACTTCTGCAGTCTTTTTTGCGACTTCATTTGTTGCTCAATGATTCCTGGTGGACATACCTTTATTGCGTGTTGTCTCCCTTAACATTTTAAAACCACTTGCAAATTATATTATGTTTTGCAAATAACTTCCTAATTTTATTTTATCTAATTTAAGTAATAATTTTTTTTTTAGTATTTCTTTGTAGTCTAGGCTGTCCTCAAATTACAATACTCATCCTGCTTTAGCTTCCCGAAAGCTGGGATTACAGGCATGTGCTACCAACCACACATGCCTGTATATATATATATATATATATATATATATATATATATATATATATATATATATATATATATCAAGTACCCAAGAGATTTTATGCCACAGAGCAGAAGCTGTGGACCACCCAGGTATCAAGTTTGTTGGGAGGACCCGCTTGGTCTTAAAACGAGCCAATGGGTGGGCTCTGCTCTCCATCAGAGTCAGATGGGATTTAGCACCCTTATCCTTTCTGTTGCTCTCAAGATGCTTGCAGACAGCCACTTCTTTCTTAGGCAAATGGTAGAGATCATCCTCGGGGAGGCACGGCCTTAAGGATTCTCAAGATTTTATTACCAGTCACAAAACAGACTAGGGGCACACCATATGAGTCCCTCAACAGACTCGGGGCACACCATTTGAGTCCCTCAACAGACTCGGGGCACACCATGAGTCCGTCGGGATCACACTGATTTAGGGGGAGTCAGGTCTTTCTTGGCCAGTATGTTAATCCTTCACGTCATCAGATGTCAACCTCATCCAGGTGGGGATGCTACAGGGCAGTGTGCAGCGCCCAACTGAGACAGGCCCTTCCCTGGGGTGTGCACATGCGTGACATTGGAGTTTTGGCGGCAAAGAGGACACGGTGAGATACCTTACGCCTTCCAGAACAAATATTATCTTAAGGTGAGAGGCAACAGGTTTTGATGAGAATGTGGAGAAAAGAAAACATTTGTCCATTGTTGGTGGGAATATAAAGTAGGCATGGAAAAGGTGTGGAGGTTCATAAACACTAAAAAAAGAATTACCATGTAAACCAGCAATTCTACTTCAGAGTTAAAGTTGGTATGAAAAAGAAATGGACACCTCCTGTGACTGCAACATTACATGCAATCACCAAGCTATGGCACCAGTCTGAGTATCCATTACAGATAGGTGGATAAAAAGTGTGGTGTAGGGGGCTGGAGAGATGGCTCAGTGGTTAGGAGCACTGACTGCTCTTCCAGAGGTCCTGAGTTCAAATCCCAGCAACCACATAGTGGCTCCCAACCATCTGTAATGAGATCCGATGCCCTCTTCTGGTGTCATGAAGACAGCTACAGTGTACTCACATACATAAAATAAATCAATTAATAAATAATTCTTTAAAAAAAAGTGTGGTGTACATACACAATGGGATACTACTCAGCTTCTCAAACGAAAGAAACCTTGCAGTTTACGACAGCAGAGAGAGATAGAAAATATCCTCCTTAGTTAATTAACTAAGACAGATATCGAGTGACCTCATTCTCCTGTTGGATCTAAAACAATGAAGCTCCTAGAAACTGAAGGGTAGTTGCAGGGCCCAGGGAGTGGGAAAGGGGAGGTGCTAACCAAAAGCTACTGAATCTCAGACAGGATTTGAGGCAAGTTCTCAAACCATTTTTCAGTTTGGTGGGTATGGCACTGTGAGCCAGGAAGTGGTTGAGCACACCTTTGATCCCAGCGCCCAGGAGGCAGAGGCAGGTGACAGATCAAGTTCCAGGACAGCCAGGGCTACACAGAGAAACCATGTTTAGGAAGAAAGAAAGAAAGAAAGAAAGAAAGAAAGAAAGAAAGAAAGAAAGAAAGAAAGAAAGAAAGAAGAAGAAGAGGAGGAGGAAGAAGAAGAGGAAGAAGAGGAAGAGGAAGAGGAAGAGGGGAAGAAGAAAGAAAGAAAGAAAGACAGAAAGAAAGAAAGGAAGGAAGGAAGGAAGGAAGGAAGGAAGGGAGGAAAAAAATCTACTGTGTATTTCAGAACTGCTGAAGGACATTTCAAAAGCTGTCCCTATAAATAATTGCTATCTGAGGTTATGAATATATGAATTAGCTTGATCTCTCTAAGTCTCCAGCTTAGGCCTCTCCTGGGTCTTACTGAGTAGTCCAGGTTGGCCTTGAATGTGAAATCCTTCTGCCTCAGTCTCCTGAATGCTCTAATTACAGGCATGTTCTATTTACCTTACATATGAAGTTGCTTTTTAATGTGTGAATGTGTCTAAGAATATACGCATGACTTATCAATAACATTATGAAAACATTGAGGGCTGGAGAGATACCTCAGTGATTAAGAGGATTTGCCTTAGTTAGAGAGGACCTGCGTTCGGTTCCCAGAATCCTAGAGGTCACTCATAGCCACCTGTGACTCGAGCTCCAGGAGAATCCCAAGCCTCTTTTGGTCTCTTCAGGTCTTTTCAGGCCCCTGCACACACATAGCACACATACACACAAACTCAAACAAATAAAGTTGTTTTTTAGAAAAGAAATTATTAATTTTTGAAAAATATTTACTTTATTTTTCTTGTGTATGAGTGTTTTGCCTGCACATATGTATGTATGTGTACCATGTGTGTGTGTGTATACCTGGTATCTGCAGAAGCCAGAAGAGGGTGCTGGATCCCCTGGGCCTGGAGTTACAGACAGCCATAGTTCCTGGGTATCAGGCCTGAGAACTCTGAAAGAGGGTGCAGTGCTCTAACCATTGAGCCATCTCTCCAGCCCCTGTGAAAATGTTTGTTTAAACAATAGTTGTGCATGGCTGTTTCTGGAGATTAGGAGCATAGTTGGGAGGCAATGGGGGACCAGAAATTCCTAGTGATCTTAAGAGCAGCCCTAGCATTCGAAAATAGAATATCGATATTTTGTAAAATTAAAACAACAAACAAACAAACAAACAGCCTGGGGTGGAAAATAGCATAGAAAGAGAAACAAAATAACCCAGCATCCCCTTTCCAGCTCCAAAGCCAGGAAGGGAGAGTCTCCTTTCTAAATGAGCAAGGCGAAAGCTCAGCGCCACTCCTAGCTCTGGAGTTTTGTGGCTTTGAGGCTTGAACAGATGACGCCCCCTGAGATCCGCAGAGCTGCTTGTTTCTGAAAAGGAATTGACTTCATTCAGAGCTCTTTTGAGAGGGACCCTACATGGCTGAATTTGGGCTACTTTAGGAGCCCTGCACGCCCCCATCCTGGGGACACCAGATACCTCTGTATCAGCTTTACAGGTGGCATCCTCAGAAACCAGACCTGGCTTGTGGCTCAATGCTAACACAGACTTCCAGAGAGTGCTACTATAGGGAGGGAGACTGTGCAAAGCAGAAGGAAGGAAGGCTGCCATCTAGAGGAAGCAAGGGGTAGGAGATGAGCGCCTACTCACTGAGTCTACGGACAGTTTCCTGTGGGAGTCAGGACCAGAGTGGTGGCATTGGCAGTTGTCCTACTGTCAAGTATAGGTGTTTATATCAATTACAAGATGCAGGAGGAATTATTAGTTTCTACTAATTCCAACTCCCAGTGGAGTGCTGGGGCTGTCCAGGATGATGGCTGTCTGGTTGTCACCTTGACTACATCTAGAATTAGCTAAAACTCAAGTGGCTACATATACCTACCTGTGAGGTACTGACTAAATCATGTGAGGTGGGAAGGTCCATTTTTAATCATGGACACACCTTCTGCGGACAGCCTCTATTAAGGCTGTGGAAGAAAGAAGCTTGCTGGATGTTCAAGACCTTGCTTGTGCTCATTCTCACTGGCAAGTCCATTCCTTCACTGACATTAAAGCACACTGGATTCCAGCACCTACTGAAGACCAGCTAAGACGTCAGCTTTATGTCTGGAACAACTACTAGATTCTTTTTTTTTTTTTTTTGGTTCTTTTTTTTCGGAGCTGGGGACCGAACCCAGGGCCTTGCGCTTCCTAGGTAAGCGCTCTACCACTGAGCTAAATCCCCAGCCCAACTACTAGATTCTTGATCCTTCAGTTGGTAGACAGCTATCTTTAGCTAGCCCACAGCCTGTAAGCCATTCTAATGAATCCCTCCTGTATATTTTATAGAGCCACTCCTCCAGCTCTGTTCCGCTAGAGATCCCTGACTAATACATCCCGCCTAGATGATGTAGCCTTGCTCCAAACGCACAGCCTAAGAAAGTCCAGTAGCCCTGGTGTTGGTGGTGTCTGACCTCAGGCTCTTCTGAGAGCTCCTTGGCTGACAGGAATTTTGCCTGGAGCCAGCTGCAGCCTATTCACTACTGATCTCTGGAGGATGCTACAAGGAAAGAAGTGGGAGAAAAGGTCCTGGCCAATACTTTGTTTTCAAGCATATGTGCCAGGGAGGCCTGAGGTCGCTTGTGGTAGCAGCAGAGTAACATCATTTTTATTTTAACCATCTGTGAATCTACGTGGGTCCCTACAGTGGGTGTCCTCATGCCTTGTCTGACCAGGCACCACTGACAATACTGAGTATGAGTGTCCCAGAGGGGATGCTCTCAGCTCTGCATGAGGCACCTGGATCCGCCACCAGCATGTATCCAGAAGGCAAGAGCTTCAGGTGCCTTACTACTACTGGATAAACCAGTCCTGGTGACCCTTTTATAACAGAGCCAATAATGACCATGCCTAAGGAAACTTCTATCACTCCCTCGATAGGGAGTAGACACATAGTCCTCCCTCCCCCCAGCTCTTCCTACTCCGGCCTAAAGAGCCAGCCTATGTTGCCATTGTGTAAGGCCCATTGTAGGATGCTCTCCTCCAAGGATGGCGGCGATCACCATCATCATCACGGCAGCTGTGACTACTCACAAGTGGCCTCCAAGTTTGGCTGTTGCTGTCCCTACTTAGAAGGAGGTGAGGAGGGTCATTAAACTCTCACCAACACCCTGGCCACACTGCCGTGAATGCCTGTGCCAGCTCTATGTAATTCTGCCCCCTTCTGGATGCTGTTTCCGGAGCGGCTGGATTATATATAGCATGTGGAGGGTTGAGTGGAGTGGGCTGAGAGATAGCATTTCTGCAGCTCTGAGGAAGTTATCATCCATGCTGGGAAAGACGTTTTAGTGATATCGCTGTTTGTGTGGGGCAGGGAGTGTCACTTGTAAGTAGGCCGGATAAACTCATTGGCTCATCCACCTAGACTTGGGTGGAGTCTTATGTGCCCTGTAGTTGGTGCCCCTATTCTGTTTGGGTGAGTAGACGTTTGTTCACATTCCCCCAGGAGACATTTCCACAGTAGGGTTTTTCCAACTCTGGTACAGTATGCGCTGTGCCCAAACTCACTGATCACAGCCAAAGAGGCTGCTTGGAGATTACACTGGGGTACAGGCAGGAAACACTCTTGGCCTTGCATAACAAGTGAGTAAACCAAGATGAGCTTCTAGGAGAAAGTCACCTTAAAAAAGTAAATTTGTTCTTTGACAGTTTCATACATGACTTTGGCGAATCCTGCTTACCCTTTTCCCCCCGCCATTACTCTCTCCCCCACGCTGTTCCACTCTCTCCACCCCACAGGTCTCCTCACCTTCGTGACCATTTGATTTACAGCACATTGTTTTTAACCAGCACCCTCTGTTTTGGCCATGGGTTTACAACTACCCTTTGGAGCTGAGCGGGCAGGTCACTGTTTGGTTCACAGCTAACTGAGGGCAAAGGGACGCTGGCACCCCAGTCTTGTTGCTGACCCAGTGCAAGCAGTCACAGCTGCTGTGAGCTCCTGCCTGCCATGGCTAGGCTGTGCCCTGAAAATAGCAACGCTCCCCGGCCCCTATCTTCTGGCGCTTACCCTCTCTGCTTTCTCTTGCAGCGTTTCCTGAACATTAGAGGGGGTTTACAAAGGTCCTGCTTAGGGCCGAGCACTCAACCATCATATATTTTAAGCATCTTGAGCAGCTGTGAGTCTCTGCATTCACTGCAAAGACAAGCTTCTCTGATTAAGAATGCAAGGAGTGTCTGTGGATATAAACACTGATATTTAGACTGCAGCTTTTTACCATGCCGACTTATCTAAACAACAATAATGAGTTCCCAACTAGGGCCTATGACCTACCTCCCTAGCCATGGGCCTTTGACTGGGTTTACAGTCCTGGATTTGTGGTTTCTTGAGGTACTTGCCTGGAGGGGCTCATGTGAAGTGCTCTGAAAATTATTTGGTGCTTTCCAAAAACCCAAGGAATTATTCTGTAGTTTACAATTAATCATGAAACAGTGATGTTAGCTTAGTTCATTCCTGAGCTCTGAGCCTGGGACCTCTCAAGTATATAAAAAGTGGGGCTTTCCCAGAAGCTACTGTTGATTCAAAGAATTCTACTGGGCCTAGTAAGAATTTAAAAATCTCATCCATTTTACGAACCCGGTAGAACCCAGCTTCACAGTGTCTAGAATTCGGGTGGCCATTAGTCGGACCTCTGGAAACAGCTTCTGGTGCTGGAAACAGCTCAGTGGCTTGTGTATGCTGGGCAGATACTCTACCACTGAGTAGCACCCAAAAAAGGGCTTAAATGTGTGTGCATGTGCACGTTTGCTCGTGTGTACATGTGCGTGTACAACTCTCGGGAGTTGTTCTCTCTTGACGTCTTGTGGGAATTGAGATGTGCCCTCACACCTGCCTGGCATTTACATGGGCACTGGGATTTGAACTCTAGCTTTCATGCTTGTAGGGCAAGCACTGTAGCCTCTCAATCATCTCGCTATTCCTGGGGTTTAGGTGTTTAAATGTGAATATCCATTAAGCTTCCTCCCCATTCCTGGGGGTTTCACATCTTCCATGTGAAACTTTAGAAAGGTTTTTCAAAGGATTGTGTCAGCTTCCCCTGCACACGCTATAGTCACAAGTCTTCCTGACAAGCTCAGAGAGGTTGCATTTGGTCGAACCAGTTGCTTCACAGAAGATGCAGAACAACCCTGGGTATGAGACAATTATTGAGCTTGTTAGGAAACGGATTTTGGAGGGAACCAGTGTTGTCAACAGACTGAGAAACTGGCTGCAGCTCACTGGGAAAACTAGGTCATCCTTGCTCTCACTGTGTTCTCCATAGCACAGCTTGAAAACCAGGGAAGGGGGGAGTGTAGGGCAGGAATCAGAGAAAGATGGACTTTAGATATCATTTTCTGAATGGTTTTGGAGAAAAAAGTCTTTCTTTTTTTAGAATCAATCCACACAATATTAAGTGATCTGTGGCTTTTATGATGGTGCGGAAGTGTGCCCATACAATGAGACAGTCAACACTTTCTATCGGGAAGGCGTGTCAGACGATTGTGTACCGCTAGGCTAACGCAGGTGTTGAGCTAAGCTGGGACAGGTCTCCTGTGCAGTTCAGGAGGCTGGCGGGTTTAGAAGCTGGCTGAATCATACATTGAAAAGCATCTATGAATAAAACCTGGTAGGCAGGGAGATGGGAAGGTAGGAGATTAGGTAGGAGTACAGTAACTACTGTCTAGAATAATCTATGTTGCATTACAAGATAACTAGAGGCTCAAAGGTCACCGGAACAAGCATAATTGATGCCTGAGGAGGGGAAATGCTTGATTGGGTCATTGCATGGTATACATCTGTACTGACTGGGTTTACAATAGACCATACTTGTGCAGTTATGTGTCCTAGAATGTGCTCCTTTGAGCAAGACAGCTGCCATTTTCACCAAACCAGTCGTTCCTGCTTGCAAGAGGCCCTGAAGATCTAGTCGGATGACTGTTGGCAAGGCACAGAGGTCCTGCCAGGTTCTCTGGTGCCCCACCAGTGATTCCAGCCATTTGTATTCCAATTTGCCTTAATCGCCTGCAGCCTCAGAGACTTCAAGCCTTAGGAGGTGCTAGAGAATACTGGGAGGGGAAGTGAGAGGGTTCCCTTTCTTTGGGAAGCCATCACCAATGCTGCTGAAGAATTTCCAGTACCTCTGTTTTGGGGTAACCCACACTCCTTACTCACACTCTGTGGTAAGCCCGTCAGTTCCCCAGGAACTTTGATGGATTCATAGTTTGTTTGTTGCTGGGACCTGACGAGGAGGGTAGACGTTGTTCATATTTCCCCATAGAAAGAATTCTCACCACAGATACAAGCAAAGAACAACGACCCCTAAAATAACCAACCTTGGAGAATATAATCTCACACACTCCAAGTCCAGCACTTGGAGGTGGAGGCAAGTGCACCAAGAGTTGAAGGACAATCTGAGCTACCTGTTTCAACCTCAGGGACTGTAACTGAAAACCAAAACCTCAGCAAAATAAGCTCGACAACCCCCGCCCCACCCCAAGGAAAGACCTGACCCCTAGTAAAACCTCAATGGATGGAAACTGAATTCCATCTCCATCGTGGAAGCAGAGGGAGCTCCTTCAGGGTAGCTTCTCTCTACATCCTCTTCTCTGTCTTTCAACAGTGTCACACGAGGCACTCTAAGGTCCCCCCAGAACACCTCGACATGCAATCTGGGGCCACCATGTCGCGGATAAGAAGACGAGGACTCCAGAGTTGATGTTTAAGGTCTCATAGCCAGGTGTGCTCTGGTGGAAGATGGTGCCAGGGCCAGGGCAGGAAGCAGGATAGGTTCCTATAGTCAGGAACTGCTTCCTGACTTCCCCATGCTTTTGTTTCACCAAGGAAATGCCATAGGTGTGGAGGCTAGAGCCCTGGATTGAAGTTCTATCTAAGACACTTACCTCCTGGAACAGGGAGTGTGCAGGGAACAGGTCTCTTCTCAGCTGCCCTTAAACTGGAGGGCAAGTACGGTAGCCGCAGGGGAACTTTCCAATTACATTCCTAGATCTGGAAGGATTCCAGAGTAGCACACAGCGCTTATTGCAATAACCCACAAATTCCGGCAGAGGGCACTCTTCCCTAATGATCCGAACAGCTAGCAGCTTTCTTTGGAAGCCACAGTATTCCTTTATAATTTTTTTCTTTGAACCCCTAGTATTCCTGCATTTCTCTAAAGATTAAGTACCATAATTATAATTAGAGAAAACACATCATTTAAACTCATAAAGGCGGACTTTGCATGTTTTCTCTCACTTGTGAATCCTAGATTTTATATAGAGACATACACATACATGCAGACATCCAGAGACCTACACATGGGTACACACACACACACACTTCACACACACACACACACACACACACTCACACACACTCACACTCACACACACAAACACTTCACACACACTCATACACACTTCACACACACATTCATACACACTTCACACACACACACGCGCATACACACACATACACACATAAACATGACAGTAGGTATATCAAATGATGTTATACATACATGTAAAAAATTACAAGTGAGATTGGGGGGAAGGAATGGCCATAGCAAGAAGGAAGAGAGGGGGAGGTACAGAGAGGACATTCAGCCAAAGTATATGGCATACATTTAAAAACGTCTTTATGAAATGTACCACCATGTACAATTGGTATCAGTATCTACCAGTATAGGATCAAAACTTATCAATGAAACAGATTTATAGTGTAAAAGCATCAGGTGGCCAGAAGGAATCCTTCCTCTGAGGTTTCTGAAGCAGCTCTTTTAAAAGAGTCCTGGAAAAACTGGCCTGAGTGAATAGCTCTCAGAAGACATTGTGGATGAAAGGTAGAAGGTGACAGAGATCAAACAGCCACTCAGGATGGCACGGCTGGTGACCAGAAACTTAGGAACACACTTTCCTCCTGCTCTTGCCATGGTCAGGCAGCTGGGCCAGGTCTCATTTCCTGCATGGAGAGACCTGTGTCTACAGGGTTGCTGTCTTGGGTTTCCTGTTCCTCTGTAGCCATTTGATCATCTGTGTCGTGGGGACAGGCAGAGAGAGTCTGCCTGAGCCCGGTACCCACTATACTGTCCCTGTGAAGGGAATGATCAGCAGAACCCATGCATGTCAGGCCTGTCTAACCTGATGCCCCTTCACACGACCCAGGATGGCCATGAACAGGGCTGATATTTACAGATAATGACATCATGTCACGATATCAAAAGGTTGGATGCTTCTGGTAGACCATTAGCTCTCAACTTGGAGCTCTTTGTCTCCATCCGCATCAGGGAATGCTTCGTAGTCATAATGTAGGGAACTACTGGGACATCTAGTGAGTACAGGGCAGGGCAGCAACTGAACACTCCAGTGCACAGGACAGGCCGAGTGCCCTAATCTGAGACGTCAGTACTACTGCTGAGTTTGGGAAAATGGAGTTTAGGCCTGGGACTTGAGATTCTTAAAGTGTGGTCACAAGACTTAGCATGGGGGCATCATCTGAGGGCTGGTACACCCGTGGAGTCTTGGGTGCCCTCTCAGACCTGCTACGTCAGAGCTGGGAGCAATGGCCATGCAGTAGCAATGTGTCTTTCAGATGATCTGTAGCAAGTTCAAACCTGAGAGACCTGTCTAGGGAGTATAACACCCGAGGCTGGCAGTTTAATGGTGTACTTCTAAGCTAGTTTGCTTAGAGGAGGAAAGTGTGTTGCTAAGTTTCTGGTCAGCAGTCATGCCATCCTGAGTGAGCTGCTTGATCTCTGTCACCTTCTACCCCTCACCCACAGTGTCTCCTGAGAGCTATCCACTCAGGCCAGTTTCCAGGAATCCTTTAAAAGTAGCAGCTTCAGAAACTGATGCTTTTAGACTACAAATCTGTGTCACTACAGAACTACTAAGATACAGGGTCTGAGTTATTTAGTGGAATTTACATCTCTTACAGGTTTCAGGCAATGCTGTTAGTGTTTGTCTAGGACCACATTTTGAGAAAAACCCAAGACATTGCCTCAGATTTGCCTGTGTGAAACACAAAGTGTTTAGGTCCCAGGCTTCCCTCACTCCCAAGAAGGAGGGCATCTCCAAAGGAAGGACCTATGGCTAGGTTTGATTCTTTTCATTTTATTTTATTTTATTTTATACTCGTTTTTTAAAAAATGAGTGTATCAGAACATATGATCAAACTGGGTTGAAAATCCTGTGTTGGGAGGTTAAATGCAGGACTTATTGACTAAGGACACAATCTCTGGGTCTCTCAGGCCTACAGCCGACATTTTTGAGTCAGGATGGGGAGAATCATCTGGGAGTTTCTAAGTTTTTTACCAAGGTCACAGAATGATGTAGGCTACATCAGAACTTCTGAAGATCGGACCTAACCACCAGTCCTTTAAAAAGCTGCACAGAAATTCCAGTATAAAGCCACTTAGGAATCAGGGACCTTCAAACAGACTAGCATTTTCTTAAACATATACTTACCATACGATCAGTAATTCTCCTAGATAACCACCCAAGAGAATTGAAAACACAAACCTACACAAAAATTTGTTCCCAGGTGTTCGCAGCGGTAAAGTGGGACAAGAGATACCTATCAGCTGATGAACGGATCAATGCATTAAAATAGATGTGTTCTATGGACACAATGGGATGTTGTCTAATGATATGAAGAAATGACATGCCATGACATGGATGAACCTTGAACACATAAAGGAAACGAGTTTCAAAAGGTCTCAAATTGCATGAGTCCATTTCCATGAGGTATTAAGAATGAGTGAATCCATAGAAACAGAAAGTAGATCAGTGGTTGCTAGGGTTGGTGTGCGCTGGGAATTTCCGTAGATTGAGTATTTAGTGGACACATAGTTTTATTTGAGGAGGCTGAGATGTTTTGGAACTAGACGGAGTGGTACAACACTATGAAAGCCATCAGAGAGGACACTTTAAAATGGTAAGTTTTATGTTACACACATTTTATCTCAAGGGACAAAACACACAAGAAAGTCAACCTCAGTGTTCTGTAAGCTTTCCTAAAAGAGGTTTTAAGAAACCAGGGACAATGTAGATTTATTAGCTTAGTCTGGGGAAATGCCCTAACCTAGACAACATGACAAAGCTGTACTCCTGTGATTTTGAACACTTGACCAGGATAGGGAGTAAGATGCTTTTGGAGTTTGACTGAAGTGTATACAATCGGACCCTGTGATTTAAGAGCAAAGATTCAAGTTTCCTCCCGGAGGCTGTGATTTAATATTTGAAAGTTTGTCTTCAGAATGAGGTTTGTGCTTTTCTGACATTTAGAAGCTAATGGAGAGAATCATTGCTGAGACAAATTTTTCTTCCCGTGTGTGGTGGGGACTCAGTTATTTAATATGAATATAAGTGGAAGGATGGCCTTAGAAGATTCAAGGTCAAGGCCACTATAGGCAATTGACACTTAAGTTACATGCGTGTGTGCAGCCATTTATGTAGCTAGCCTTAAAAAATATCTCTGTTTCTAGGTAAGTGCGTGTGCACATGCTCTTGGAAGCCAGGACCTCAGATCCGCCAGAATTAGAATTGCACACACTTGTGAGCTGCCAGACACCAGTGCTGGGAATGAAACTTCGGTCCTCTGCAAGAACAGTGTCTCAGTTACTTTCTTATTGCTGTGACAAAATACCATGACCAAGGTAACACAAAAGAAAGCATTCAATTTGACTTACGGTTTCAGAGGCTTAGAGTCCATGATGGTGGAATAAAGACAGGACCACAGGGACAGCTGAGCTCTCATGTCTTGATCCACAAATAGGAAGTGGACAGAGTTAACTTGAAATGTTATCTTTTGCAACCTCAAAGTCTTCCCCCATTGCCTCCTCCAGCAAGGCCATACCTCCTGATCCTTCCCAAGCATTTCAGCATTTGGGGACCAAGTACTCAGACATATGAGCCTATGAAGGTCATTCTCATTCAAACCACCACAAACAGTATGAGCTTTTAACCTTTCTTAAAGAAGAGAAGCCATGGGAGGTGTCCTGACGGTAGCCCAGTTATTTACAAATGGGTATCTATGAGAGGGACTATAGCAAATAAAACACACAGTAGAATTGTCTTCTAACAATTTAGCTTCTATTACTTTCTTGTTTTAATTTTTGGCTTAGAATCTTTCTTTTCTTCCTCTCTCATACTTTACAAACTGACTGTAGTTTCCCCTCCTTCCACTCCTCCCAGTCCCTTCCCCAAGAATATGCCTTTCTTGATGGACTCCAAATCTCCTAAAGGTAGGGACTAAGTGCTTAGTGACTTAATACTATATATTAGCAGTTCTTGAGTTTTCAGTCTCTCTCTCTGTTGAGGAACACCAACCTGAAAGGCTACCATCGAGATTTGTGAATAGAGGACCATCACCCAGGGCCATGGGGTAAAGAAATCTGTGAGCCAACCCTGAGAATGTGGTTCTCAACCCTGCCATGGAAACAGTAGGTGTCAAAAGAGGTTTCCTACAAACTATGATTGCTGAGTTGAGTCTCAAAAACAAAACAAAACAAAAACAAACAAAAAAATCCTAGACAGTGGGCCAGAGCTGGAAAGGCACCCTCTGCAGAGCAGGTGTCATATGCATGGCCATAAGAGGCTGAGCCCAGACAGAGGGACAACTGTAGAGGTCAGGCTTTGGAGCATGGTTGTAGTCATAAATGACAGGCTTGGTGTTGCTGGATTCTACTTGAGGGTGGTGGATGCAGCTAGAGGTTGGGACACAGTCAAATGTGTGCAGTGGTGGAACTTCCTAAGATTGCTCGGTGAAGGCTGAACTTGAGCGTCTGAGAGCAAACAGAAGTAGTTTACTGGAATAGTCTTACACAAAAAAGGAAAGCATTATCTTTATCCGTGTTTCTCAATCTTCCTAATGCTGCAACCCTTTAATACAGTTCCTCACATTCCTGTGATCACCTCCCCCAACCATACAACTGTTTTCATTGCTACTTCATAACTGTAATTTTGCTACTGCTGTGAATCGTAATGCAAATATCTGTGTTTTTCAATGGTCTTAGGCCCCTGTGAAGGGCTCATTTGATCCCTGAAGGGTCACAACCCATGGGGTTGAGAACCACTGATCTTGATAAACAAAATTTCATTATGGGTATGAAGTGTGTGGGGAAGGTAGTTGTGTTGGGATGTTGTGACTGCTGCCTACTAGGACTGAGGAAAAAGAAGTGCTAGATGGTCTGCAGCACCACAGACCACATGTACTGAGCGCTTATGTACCTGGCTGTGAGCGAAGAGCTACATGTCCACTGTCATTAGGGTCTTCTTAAGATCCCTGAAGTAAGGGGTTGGGGATTTAGCTCAGTGGTAGAGCGCTTGCCTAGCAAGCACAAGGCCCTGGGTTTGGTCCCCAGCTCCAAAAAAAAGAACCCCCCCCCAAAAAAAGATCCCTGAAGTAGAGGCCATTTTTTATGTTCATGGTATTGATGAGGAACTATGAGTCAGAGAAGTCCTTCCTTCCTTGAAGTCACCTGCTAGAATGTGGAGTAGCCACTTGACCTTGGACAGTTAAAGATCAATGTCCTTGACTAGAGTTGATGTTCTTCCAGGTTGGAGATGTTCATTGGTAACGATACATCTTTCTCTAACATGAGGAAACACTGGGGGACAGTGGTCAGGTAGAGGAGAAACTCAAGTGCCACTGAACTGAGTGAAGGAGGTGAACCAGAAGAGCTGAGAACTGGCTATTCTGTGACATTTAGTGGGTTATTTACTACCTGAGAAGGCGCTAGCTATGCGTGAGTCAGCTGTGGAGATGTAACAACCTGGGAAGAGGAGACAAAGTTCAAGTCACGACCAAGACACACCAAATAACCAAACATATTCTTTGAATGTGACCATGAGAAAGGCACCGGGAACCTTCGTGTGTGTTGGCTCTTTAATAGTGTCACGGAAGAACCATGACTGACTTGGTTGCAGGAGAATACCACAAGAAAGGACAAGAGTCCAGAAGGCCTGGCTTGGACATGGAAGGGCTTGAGTGAGCTGGGCACGACGGTGCACACCTGCAATCCCAGCAGTTGGGAGGCTGATGCAGGAGCATCTCTAGTTCAAGGCAGCCTGGGCATGTGGGGTGCTCTTGTCTTTAAAAGATAAAGAAGTAGTGGAGGTATGGGTTAGACACCGAGTGAGACAGGAAGAATTGATGGTTTCTGTCCCACAAAGGGTGGGGAGATGGCAGACACGGGGAAGAAGCCTGCAGGGTGCGTTGAGAGTAGCATCCTTCAGACAGGACACTTCTGTGGAGTCTAGAAAAAGGATAGGTGTGAACTCGCTTTGACCAGGACATAGGGTCATCTGGCTAAGGTGACTGTGTTCTGAAGTTCACCACTACATTTACACGAATCGCCCACAGATGCCTAGACTGTGGTGATCTTGGGTGCTCTCAGTAGATCTTTCCCTTCAGGATAGAACTGTACCATGAATACTGTCTGTCCATCCTGCTTCCCCTTACTCTCTTTCTGACTTAAAGAAGTTCCTCACAATAAAGTCCCCCTGTATTTTAAATCTGGTTCATGGAGGTTCCAGACCTATATGCATAGCTCCAAATGGGGAAAACCAAAAAGCCAGATCGGTGGAGCAACAGAAAACTGGATCTTTTGGTGACAGGCGATTCTAGAAGACTGAGATGGGACTGGGTTGTGACAGAAAAATGGGTGGTCGGGGAAACCCACTCACTTCTCAGAGATTTGCAGGTCACTCTGATGCCAGACACAAACTGGAGGTGTAGACAGCTGTGATCACACATGAATGTGAATATAGACACCGTGACAAGGGCAGTGCACAAATGGATTCCTACCTCGTTATCTGAAGAAAGAAGTGTGGCTGCAATGTGACTTGTGGATGAAGCTGCTGCAAGAGGAGGAAGAGAAACGGTGTATGCAAAGAAGGGGGTGTAGTGGGCAAGAGGATGGATAAGTTAATAGAGGAAGAAAGATACTCCAGGTCTTTGTGAACCTTGGGGATGCTTCTGGGTTTTCTATTAGCTGTTGGGAAACCCATTGAAGGGGGTTTAAACTTGAGCTCATGATCTAATTTACAACTAGTCAAGACCGTCATAACTGCTATTGGATGCAAGACTAGAAACAAAAGACCGTTTAGGATCCAGGAGGGATGAAAAAGTTTAGGCGTAGGGTGGGACTAGTATCAATGCTAGTAGATAAAGCTTCCCTCTAATGATGTCATTTATGTAGAAAATATGAAAGGCATCAAATAGGGAAGGGAGGCTGGATGGACAGATGTGTTCAAGTTCTTTCTCTATGGGTTCACTGTCACTCACTGCTTTTCAGAAGTTGGCGTTCACCAGGAAACTCAATGTCTGCAAACTGGGAATATGTCGTTTGCAACTTTGCCAGATACTTTATGCCAGTTTAAGTGGGACACTAGATTCATGAAGGTGGACAAAACGTGAAGAAGTTAAGTTGCATTCAAGGAAAGAGAGGCTTATTGTTTCATTACACCTGTTCTATGTATTAGGTAAGGCTTAGCTTGGACAGCACAGGGTATATGAGACATCATAGTATGTGGTTTTTTCTTTAAAGACCAATACCCAGCTCATTCTCCCAATGAATCAATCACTTCATCTCTTTGACCTTTTTATTGCAATCTATATTGGTATAGGAAGTCTTGTCATCTGTGGACTTTCAGCTCTCTCAAGTCCACAGTGTGTCTGTGTTTGTATGTATCAGAAAATCCACTGATTGTGGTGGTGCATGGCAGTAGGACTTGCTGAAGGAGGCAGAGGCAGGAGGATCACAAGTTCGAGAAAATCCACTCGAGAAAATACAGACATATAAACAAAACCACTCTTATAAACATTTGCCTTTTAAACAAAAGGTATGCCATATATTTTTATTAAATCATAGAAAACATTTGCATACAAAATTTTCCATTTTGGGGAAACTAGAATGTTAAACATCTCAGTAACAAAAAAGCTTGAAAGATACATCTCTCCTTAAGCAGAGACGACTTTTAAGTAATTTTTTAAATTGAAATAATTGCTAACAGGTTGTTGGCTCTCTCTATCTTTAAGCCAGGGGGATAATATCTCTTATAACCGTCAATTTCCTTTAAGGATTTTTAAATTAAGTCAACATGAGTCAAACAGTTAACTTGAACTCTGAATATGAAATCAACTTCTTTTAAAGCTGCATAGATAGCCCTTTGACTACTGTAAATGCCCAATTCCAAGAGACATTCTCACTTCCCAGGGCTGATTACAAATCCTTTCTACCATGGCAAACATGTTTAATGGTGGAGAACAGATCTTGGAATAAGTTAAATATTAAGACATAGAACAAGGCAGTAAGGTCTCTACTTTCTACCAAATAAACTTCAAAGTTCATCCAAACCTTTTATGTTTGCCAACAGGTGAAGCCTGAGGGATCCAGTGATATTGAAAATACACAACAGCTATAAGAACCATGTTCTCTAAAGAGCTTGGCGGATATATACAAATGACTTCGTCAGAATCACATTCACACTCACCCCAATGGGTCAACAGACTCTGCAGTTCACCACCTGAAGACAGGCTGTGGTTCTGAAGCATAAGCTGTCACTTGTTCTAATTCCGAACAGAGATTCAGAGGTGACAGGGACACGTTTGCACTCGCACCAAATAGTTACATAATATAAACTCAAGTTAAATATTATCAAAATAACTTTAAATTAAACTGAAGACCACTATTCTGAAGTACAGGAAATATTCTCCCTCTGGCTTTTTAACTGCATGTTACAGATCAAGATTTGACAATAAACGGATTTGAGGTGACCTAGCTTCCTGGAGAACTCCCTGGAGTTCCATGAGACTGAGGAGTGGTTAACAACTCCCATTGGAGGGATGCTCTCTGAATGTCAATTCCCTAGACGCAAGTCTCGGTTTTGGATTAACCCTGCCAAAAGGGCGGGGGAGGACCTGAAAATGCCATTTTTGGGACTGGTGTCATGCCCATGGTGACTGTGCTGTATTCCAGGGAACTTCTTCCCTGATACCCTTGATACTGCAGGCCTCACTGGGTCTGGTTCCTGACCCCCTACTCCCTCCTGTTAATCTGTAGACCTGGAGGTTTCCTAGGAAAAATGTAAACAAATCTGGGGAAACTGGCTTTCTGTGTTTTCCTTGTGTCTGTGGAAAACCTTGTGGGCTAAGAAAAGAGAAATAATAGGAAAGGCTACCCCAGGGCCGGCTTCTCACAGGTGTATCTTCCGCTCATCCTGCTGTAGAAGGCCGTACAGTGGAATCACTTTTGCTTGGCTTTTGAGGGATGGTACTAAACAGTCCTGCTACCTTATTCTTTGGATTACTTTATTCCTGAAATACGTCAAACACTTCTAAGAGTCTTTGGCTTGTTACTGGAGGTGGCCTGGAGATGAAGCCAGGCTCTTGTGCAGGTTGGGATTCTGACTGTGTCTGTTTCTACTGCGGACAGATGAAAACATCGTGTTGCAGCCTGGTACTTTGCACTTATGGAGCTGGCGGAGGTGCACGGTTTTGTAATGGGCTCTGAAGGTCCCTTTGTTACTGTATATCTTTTGGCAGAGATGACAGGTTATTGGCAAACCAGAGGGCAGACTAGCAAGGCTCTGGTCGGCCTTCTCCATCAGGACACAGATGGGGTACTCATCTTCTGCAGAGACAAGGCTCTGTCCTTCACAGTTGCCATCACTGTCCTCCATAAGGGCGGTACCTTCCTCGCTCACCCCGTCAGAGTCCCAGGAGGAATGACTGCTGCTCTCTGACTTCATACTTGAGGTAGTGCTCAAATCCAGGATGGTGCCCTCGCTAGGGGGCCCAGAGTTGTAGCTCTCCAGGCTGGCACTGTGAACTTGGGATATTGGGTAAACCAGACTGCCCATGCCGCTTGTTCCCTTGAAGATGACAGATGTCTGTGAGGCTTGTGGTGTGAAAGCCACATCCTGATAGGCCTCTTTGGCCACATCTTGAAGAAGGTAAGCTGCACGAAAATGGTCCTCACTGGTCTCCAACGCTTCTTCATTCAATACTTTCTGGTGGAGGCTTAGGTTCGAGCTGTGTCTACAAGAGGGAACAGACAGTCAGACATGAGTTGCTTTGGTTGTTGTTTCACAGCCATTATTCTGAGTAGAGAGACTCAACAGACAGTAGGAAATCCTGTGGTGTGGTGGGAGTACCAGCCAGGGTTAGCATCCTGTGAGCCAGGCTATGTGGTCAGCAGGTACTAGACTGCTGTGTGGCTACCTATCAGAAGCCAGCATTCCCTCAGGAAAGCCAACAGTCTGGAAATTTCAATTTTTACCACCAGATTACAAGTAACTGCCTCTATCTCAACTGTAGGTGTCGAGACTACGTCAATTAAGCTAATTTAATGGGGATCCTAGAACGGGGTGGGGGAGGCTAAGGAGAGCCTCAGTTACAAATAATAAGAAATTAAGCAGAAGGCTTTATTTCAACGAAATGAACATAAGTTACCATCTTTAAAACATACCATTTCATACGGCCATCGAACATGACACACAGCCACTGTCATATACAGAAAGAAATGACAGTATTTGGGCTATATTGAATTAAACATGTTATTAAACCTTATGTTTCCTGCTTCCTTTTGCCCCTTTGATGTGGTGGGTAAAACATTAAAGAGTCCTAGTGTAATTTCCTATGGTCTTTCTATTGGATAGCACTGGTCCCGAGCAGATCTGCATGTTTCACTCTAGAAGCCCTGTAGCTACAGTGTGTGTGTGTGTGTGTGTGTGTGTGTGTGTGTGTGTGTGTGTGTGTGTGTGTGTGTGTCTAGTGTAGGTCCTGTTTGCACTGTCTCGAAAGGAACCAGACAGGAGTTTTGCCAATGCAGCAGTGTAAACACTGGCAATCTTGCACCCAGTGATTTACTCCTAACGGGCGGCTGATGAGCATCCATTATGACACATGCTGTTTACCCCATGTTATCATGGACGGAACTTGTAAAATCTGCTGCTCCCTCTTGGGATCCCCTGATAACCTCTGACAAGGAAAAAATCCCTACATCAGGAGGTGGCAATCTTACAGGTGACAGGAGAATGATCCCAAAGAAGACAAGTGTCTCTTCTAATACAGATAAGAATTATGCCAGAGTCAAGAAAACAGCCTCTCTATAAATAAAGAATTAGATTTCCCTTCCAAATCTCTCAAGGTATATTGTGAAGGAGCCTTAATCATGCCTCATAAAACATATATATTTCATTATTCAGTTTCTCCAGCCCTTTATACACTTCTGTGGACAAATGAGAATTATACCTCCAGATCACCCACTTTGCAAGCAGCTCTCCTCGGCTGTAGCTCTGCCCTGTGATTATGTAAATGTTCCGCACTGAAGGGCTGGTACTTGTCTGGCAGAAAACCAGACAGCAGATGGACATATTAATTCCACTGCATTCAAGCATTTAAAAAAAAAAAGTCAGACATCCGCAGGAACCTGGAACATGAAAGTTCTACTTCAATGTAAATCTCTTGGGTCTCATGTCCAGCTCCTGGGTACCCAGTGACGACTAACAGCTAACTCTCGCCTTCTTCTCAGGCCTTAGTGGGTTAGCCATTCCTCAGGTGGAATGGCCAGGAAATCCTAGGAATGCGAAGACTGTCTGGACCATGTGCCCGGCTGTTGTCTCTGTGAGTCTGTGCCCCTGCCTCATCCTCCCTTTCCACCTGCACACTGCACTACGGGTTTCCCCTCTCAGTTCTCTTTAGTTGAGATCAGTGACTCTTCAAGCCTGGTCTGAGCAAGCCTAGTCCCCCACAGCCTCACAGTAGCTCTCAAGACAAAAGTTCATAAATAATTATTAATTCCGGGGAGTTTTCCGGAATGGCATAGCATGTGCTGTTGCAACAGACTGAATTCAGAAGCAGATGTGAGAACCAAGCTGTTTTCTACTAAACCAGATACTAGAGATCTGAAAAAAAATTAAAATAGAGCTACTTACCTCACTATATTTGTTTAGGAAAAAAAGAGTCTTTTCCCATTAAAATGTTACATTAACATATAATATGTGTATTCTTGTTTTAAAGAGACACGTCTTATTTTTTCCAGTGTTAACTTCCTAATACAGTAAATAATGATTGCTACAACCTATACAGAGAACAGCACTTGAAGGTACTCAGCTGAGATACATAAACAAGAAAAGGTTACCGGACTAAGACATTTAACACCTGCTGACTTGGACCTTCCCCTTCATCCAGGGGCTTTGATAGGCATGGAGGAGTCTGGGTGAGCACCCAAATGTGTCATCACAGCCTACACTTCATGGCAGCAATCCTCGTGGCCACCTGCAATTACTGTGTGCTGTCTGTCTCCTCCACGAGACTGAAGGCTTGTGTGAGCATGGACTGTTCCCAAGCATGTAACACAGAAGAGTGGCTGGTCAACCCTGTCTGTCTGTCTCTCCCTCCCTCTTTCCCTAGGAAGTGCTGCTAGCTAGAAAGGTGGCTCAAAGAGGGGATGTTGGTTTCCTTAACACAGTGTATCATAGTTCCCAACCTTTGACTTAGCTGAGGTGATAGACCTGGGCTTACCCATACAATCCTACTTAAAATGGTGTTTTTGAAACTATAGATTTTTAGATAAGTGTTCGGATATCTTGACTTTTGGAATAAGTAGTGTTGAAACATTTAGAATATAGGATGAGACTCCGTTATAGGCAAGACTTCAGAACATCAGGAAACACTGACTGTATGGAAATGAAGCATCATAGGAAAAGAACGGTTGATCTAGTATGTGTTATATCCTAGTAGACCCTGTGGACTACAACAGTCTCATAAGCAGCAAAGATAACCTAACTGATAACGACTACCTCTTCCTCATAACAACAGCTTATTCATGAGCAAACCCTCCTCTTCTTGGAGGACGAAGGAGAAGGGCTGGTTCACTAATTAGGGTACCCTAATGGTTTGCCTTAAACATCCTAGCAACAGAAGCAGGAATTATAACTAATATCTCCGGTGTCTTCAGTAAAGACAATGAGAGTGTTCTTATGAGCCCTAGCAAGGAATGTGTGTGGGAGTCTTTACATTTTCACCCTCTTAACAAATTAGGCGTTACAATTGGACTGTTCGTGGTGATGCTAAGAAGCTGCTTCAAGCCAAGCTTGTTTGAACAAATGTAGTTTTCAAATCCTCAGAGCCATTTATCACACTGTGTTGTACCAGACAGCTGACCCTTTCATTAAACCTCTTAGGTCACCTTTGCTAGCCTCTCCCCCTTTCAGAGGCTGGGAGGAGGGTCACCTAAAGTGTGACTGGTAGCCCAAGTGCACAAAGAAAAGCACAGTACTGTGCTCCAGGATGATGGGCCCTGTGAGTGAGTGTGCACTCTGAGACTAGTCTGTATGCTTTATAAAAAGAAAGCATGTCTCTAACATACATCACGGCTGCTGAAACGAGCTGCTGATCATCTTCATTCCTTGATAGGTTAACATTTTTAAAAGTCTCTAATCAAACTACTATTTTTTTTCTGCAAATGTCGCTGGGAGACTATACACCAGAGAAAAGGTTTCATGTGATGGACTCTTCATTTTGTGAAATGAACATCAGGCTAGTTTTGAGAAATGGTGTGACACTTTAAAAAAGCCCTTCCTTTGTCCTCCCCACAGTCGCCTTCCCACCAGCCGCTAACATGAGAACCAGTGTGCCATTAGCACATACACCTGGGGTCAGATGTGTTTCTCAGTTTGGAATCTCTCAGACTTTAGAAAGGCAGAATGGGGGGCTGGGGATTTAGCTCAGTGGTAGAGCGCTTACCTAGGAAGCGCAAGGCCCTGGGTTCGGTCCCCAGCTCCGAAAAAAAGAACCAAAAAAAAAAAAAAAAAAAAAAAAGAAAGGCAGAATGGTATGTGATGAAATATATCATAGCATCTATTAATAAATTGATATCAATACATTCATTAGTAATTCAATAATGCCAACGCTGCATAAACCCTTTAGAAAGGAAATCCTGGAATTTACCACAAAAAGCATCATGTCCTTCCAGGTAATGTTTTGTGGCTAAATGCTTTTAGAGTTTTGGAGCTGAAAATTCACGAGTTTCCTCTGAATAACTACCACATCACCTGGAAACTTGCTAGAAATGCAAACTCTCATGTTTCATCCCTGACCTACAACAGTAAACTTTAGGGTTATGGCCCAGAAGCTGTTTCCCTGACCTTTCAGGCCAATACATGCTAAGGTTTAAAAACTGCTGGTTTTGGGCTGTGGTGGTGCATGCCTTTAATCCCAGCACTTGGGAGGTAGAGTCAGGCAGATTTCTGTGAATTTGACGTCAGCCACATCTACAGAGCTGAGTGGGCTACACAGAGAAACTGTCTCAAAAAACCAAAACCAAGCAAGCAATCAACCCATAGCTGCTGCCTCAGGAGAGACAGTTGCTGACAGACACCTTACCTGTCTCTGCTCCTCCTGGAAAGGAAAGCAGCCCCGCAGCCGTCCACCGTGCACGCATGTGTCTCTCTGGCATGTGTACTCTTCTCGTGTGTCTTCATGCTGCAAGCGTTTTTAAAGGTCTTCTTGCAAATGTCACACTGAAAGCGAGTTTCTTCCTTCTGCCTCACTAGTGCATGTTCACTCAGGTGTCCCAGTTCTTTAGACTCTTCCAGAAAAGGAAAAGCCATCCCCCTGTTGGACAAAGCACCAAAGAGTCCCCCAGCCAGCAGGCGCTGCTGCAATTCCATATAGTCAGGAAAAGGGATTTGGGGCCCCAGGCCAGGGGTGAAATGTCGCTCGTGACCATCATGCTCCACCTCTCTTGGCATCACTGAACTCAGTGCGACCTTCTGTTCAGACTCCCTCTCAGTGAGCGTGGTCTGCTCAAGGGTTCTGCTGATAGCTCCATGCGGCTCAATCACAGATTCAAGATGGCAGGCTCTTTCTCCCTGTGGAAGAGGCTCCTCTAAGCCTAGCTGTGTACGCTGCTCCTCAGGCACTCTGTCTGACTGAGGACTGCTGTCCTCTGGCTCATCTTCACTGACTACCTGCAGGGGCACGTCATCATCTGAGCTGAGACTGTGTCTCTTCTCATCAGCTATTTCCATAGCTTCTTTCTCTATCTTGATGGGCATACTGGACTTCCGGGACTTCTTCTTGGGAAGAGCATCAAATGGCACGTCTGTGGAAACCAGCTGTTCTGGGATTGAGGAGGAGATCAGAGGGAGAGAAGGCAGCATGCCGGGTGTGTTTGCCAGTTCCGCGGGAGTAGCTGGACTGCGGTAGAAAGGAAGGACTGGCTGGACAGTCTTTAGGTTGGGGAAAAGCACACCATTTTGCCCAATGCTTGAGAAAGCTGGTTGGCCTTTGGAGTCCTCCACTGAACCAGTGTAGCCAGGGAGGGGCCCACAGTCTGGAGACATCACTGTGAAACCTGGGCGCTTGTAGGTCTCGGAGCTTGCCAGGTTCAGGCTGTTCCTGAGATCTTTGTCTCGGTTGTTTCTGTTCATTGGCATGTGCAGGCGAGGGTTGGGGTTGGCGCTGTGTCGGTTCCGGCTCCTCAGGGAGCTGAACACCATGTTACACCCTTCGATAGTGCACTTATGCTTGATCTTCAGGTGGACGGCGTTGTAGTGGATCTTGAGAGTGCCTTTGTCATAGAATGTCTTCTCGCATGCGGTGCAGAACACCCGGCCCTTCTTAGCACTCAGGCTGTTCCTCTCAGGCTTCATTTTGGCCTCAGGGGACAGCTGTGTCCTTTCGAGCTTACTGGCAATGCTGTAGGAGCTGGAGTCACTTAAGTGGGCACTGTCTTCCTTCTGGGTGACAGCGTCTGGACAGCTTAGACACTGTTCCTTTTCAACCTGAAACGGGGTGGAAGTTAAGAAGCCACTGTCAGAAAAGGGCCCATGAAGGTCCTGCTTGGGGTCCCGGCTTTGGTCCTGACCCTGCTCCAGCACGTACTGTTCAGGCAGTGACCCTATCAGAGCAGGAGGCAGAGGGTTGAAGAACTGGAAAGGCAACATGAACGTCATGTTGCTTATAAGGTTCTCAAAAGGGTGCATGCTGCTGGGGTTTCCTTTGTCCACCGGAGTGGGGAGGTTGGCACTCCTGTGGCCGCAGCTCTCGATGAAAGCCCTGATGTCTACGTTTGCTGTGGCAGGTGGAATGACGATAGACTGCTCTTCTTTCTCTTGGATTGCCATGAGCTCAACTATAGACTTGGTCTCTCCAAAACGAAGGAACTGCTGCAAGGTGGCCACTTCCTCCTCACTGGTCATGATGCTCCAGTGATCCAACACCTTCCCTGAGGCATCCTAAATACAAACCAGAATGTAAGAGAATCCAGTCCCCGAGACTGCTACTCTGCTCCCCATGCAGGGAGCCTCCACCAGACACAAGGAGCACTTCTGTGCGCATCAGAAGAATGCTACTGCGGCTCAACCCAGGGCTTGCAGAGTTTAATCCCTGCCCTCCCACTCCCCTCGGCCAGATACTCTGTGCAGACCATAAACTACACAAATGTAAATAGTGGCCAGACCATTACTCTAGAAGAGCTGAGCGAACTCAAACCCAAGTCTAACTAGTTGTTGTCATATCGATTTCTCTCACATATGAGGCACAATGGTCTCTTCGTTAAATAGAAATGTTTAATGTCGTTCATTTGAACGACAGTAGTACCTTCACCTAAAGAGTACAAATGGGGCAGTGAAGTCTGGACACAGCTCGAGTATTCATTTGCTGCAGACTTAATAATCTCGTAAGCACCTACCATCAACAACAGATGAGCACACATTGATCTTCTACCCATGTTCATAAAGCAGAGCCATACTTATGCTGGAGTGCTGGAGATTTGTCAAACTCTAGCAAGGCCCAACTTTCCCCAAAACTACAATAAATATTTTATCACAGAACTTGCATTCGATGGCCTACTGAGGTTTTTCACAGTGCGTGTGAGAGTTTTGAAGATGAGGAGGAATGTAACACATAAATATTTCAAGCACCAGAGGATCAAGGTAATTGATTCCACATTTTTAATCCTAACACTAGAAAGCAAGATTATTAGGATCATTAAATATTGATTCATATTATAATGCAAGACCATAATGCTACTCTATCTATGGCCGTTTCTTGTCAGCTGGGGTACACCAGAGGCGTGCACATAGATTCCAGGCTTTAGGATTAGGAAGAAATGTGCTCATTTCCGCGTCTGCTCCATACCGGTGGGATAGCTCACAGCCTTCTGGATTTTCAATTAGAAACAAGAGTAAATGGGTTTGGTGCTGCATACTTTTAATCCCAGCACTCAGGAGGGAGGGATAGGTGGATTTCTGGAAGTTCAAAACCGAGAGAGAGGGAGAGGGAGAGGGGGAGAGAGAGAAAGAGAGAGAGAGAAACCAGGGATATTATATCATCTTCCAAGTACTGGATGAGCACGTGCACTAATAAATAGGTGTTGTCAATATTAGTTTTTAATCTATATATAATCTACCTAAGCTAAGGTTAATATTACTTGAAAATACATACAGCTCCCATTTCACTGAAAAAACATTTTAACCGCAGTGTGCTGATATTTGTAGTGTAGTAGCAAGAAACAATCGGTGCTCTGCCACCTCAGAAAATGTGCTGTTTTCTCAGAAAAGACTTTGACAGTCTCTGACTAAGAAACATGAGTCATTGCACCTATGGTGTGACACAGGAAAATAAGTTCAGTTACTCTGGAAAGAGACAAGAGAGAGAAGCTGAAGCACATGTGAGGAAGCTGAAAGAGAATTTGGTGTGGTGGCGAGACGAGGAGAAAGTGGGCGAAGAAGAGCCGCCAGCAGGAAGGAGGGAGAGGAGGGGATGGAGACAGAGAGGAAGGGTTAGCATATGAACACAACCACATGACATGTGGAGCCGAGGAAAGAAACTTAGCGGCCAAGTGGCAGAGGCTTTCTAGAACAGCAAAGGAGCGTCAGCTTGAGAGCTGTTTGCTGTGTAGTTCTGGCACACAAGCGCCTTTGCTCATCCCCCGGTTCTGACACAGAACATCTCAGGTCAGTGCACAGTTTAGATGTGACACACATGGTGGAGGCAGTACCAACACAAAGCAAGTGGTTTTCTGTGGAAATACGCTCATGATAAGGTCATGTAGCCCCCCTAGCCTAAACTTTCGCAGAGACCCTAGGAAAGTAGATGATTCCTCCTAGAACATGAATTAGGGCCTTAAGTCATTAGGAAGAAGTTCAAAGGGAAGGAGGGAGGCCACAATGACTGGCAGGGCACTCAGGGAGAAGAGAACAGGGCCAAGGCCACTGTACCTGTAACACATATCCACGGATGTAATCCTGAAGTGTCCAGTCCAGGGCATGGAGGATCTGTAGAACCTCATCTTGCTTCAGCACACTGAAGAGCCGGTCCAGTAGGATTTTCAGGCGAACAGGGATAGCTTGGGTTCCATAGAGCATAAGGCTGCTAATATCAAACACTACATTGGACTGGACAATTTCCACTTGGCTTGTCGGATACACGGGGGGAATCCTCAGCTTACTTAGAGCTGAAAAAAACAAGTGGGAGACATTCAGGAAAGTTCTAATTTTAGGAGAACCACTTTATAGAAAGAATGTAAGAATAAAAAAGAACCACAAGAATAGTTGAGGCTATTCTTAGTTATCTGGACCAACAGGGGGAGAAAACCCAAAATCCATGAAGGACTAGTATCTGCAAGAGTCAGAGGGCTTCATGTTCTTCACAGAAACTTCTAAAATAAAAATCAAATAAAAATGGCAGACTAAAGATTTGTCTCCCATTCTCGTGACATGCCCAAGAAGGAAATTCCTCACAAACTTGGAAGGGGGAAGAAAAGGGGAGCACAGAAGCAGCAAGAACAGAACCAGACCTGAGAGTTGAGGGTCAGAGTCTGGATGTGAGGATGGGCCTGGGAACTTCCAAGGTCTGAGGTCAGGGCCTATCTGATCTGTGGCTTGGGGCTGGGGCTTTAGAAATTAAGCCCCCTGACTCCAGTCAGTTTAACCCAGGAGTTACCAGCCCCCGGGGGCTCTTTACACTAAATCAATCCAAGTTAAAGAAAGGTAGTAATGCCACTTTCCAGCAGCCCATGCCACGGTTCCAGCACTCAGCAGTTACGAGTGGCTCACGACTGTCAGAGCTGGCAAATGCAAAAGCCGGATGTCCAGTTATAAATTCCAGCTAAACCATGAATAAGGGGCACACTTGTATCAGGACACATCTCAGCCAAAAAAATCATTAGAGGCTAATTATGACCATGGGACATGTCTATAACGGTCATACAGAAGCACCTGAAGGATTAGTTTTGACATATTTAGAATGTAGTTAATAAGATATTATGTAAGTTAAAATGTGAAGAGATAATTTATGCAGCCTGTTCCTTGGAACATACTAGAAATCACCACTGACTAGGAGTCAGCTGTCACTCTTTGCTATGAAATGTAAGCCATTTAAAAGGGCCACTAAAGGATGAGAAGGAGGGACTAAAATTACCATGAGCCACCCATCCATGCCTGCACTGTTCACACTGGCGGTGGTTTATCTTCCCAGGTTTGAAGCTTTGGCAACTGCAGTTCAGAGTACAGCCGATAGCCTGCAAGAGAGAACACATGTATGTATACCATGTCAGAGCTACGTGCAGGACATGTTGCATTCATTAGACAAAGTAATTTCCCATAGGCATTCCCTCAGCAGTGGTTGCCTTGTGCCAGGCCAAAGGTGCCTATTATACCTTAGGAAAGAGCAGCAGGGAGGCCAACACTTGGGAGACCATGAACTTCAACACAGATACTTTGCATATGGTAATAAGCAGACACGATACGGATTTCTCAGCAATTATTATAGTTTGAAACCTTGCTCTTATGAAGAAAAACTAAAAATTGTATTTTTTTTTTTTTTACCAAGTTTCCAAGCTGATCAGAGCGGCAACTCTGAAAGAATTGTTTGAACTAGTTTGGAACCAGTAATGAGACTAGTTTGGAACCAGTAATGAGACTAGTTTGGAACCAGTAAAAGAAAAATCTGGAGCAAGAGTGATCCATGTATGGATCTGTCACCCTCAGATGCTTAAGATATGGTAGAAGCCAAAAATATTAAATGGACTTGAGAATATATAATGGCTGATCATATTACATAATCTATATCTGTTAAAGACAGATATAGGTTGGGAAAACCCTGCACTGATGTCTCAGTTGTATGTTATGGGCCATGTCTTGTATGTGTGTATGTGTGTATGGTGTATGCAATGTCCAAAAGTACAGTGGAAATAGAAAACAAAGATGCATGTGTCCAACAAATCCTAGTGTTAAAATCGAGGAGACACATATATAAAGTGCTCTCTCTCCCTGTGTGTGTGTGTGTGTGTGTGTGTGTGTGTGTGTGTGTGTGTGTGTGTGTGTATGGTGTTGTGCCTTTATGTAAGCATTCATGTATAGGTCTGAATATGAGTGCGTGTGGACCAGAAGGTGATGTGAGGCCCAGGTGTCTTTCTCAGTGAACCTCCACCTTGTTATTTGAGTCAGGGACTCCCAGCAAGGCCAAAGCTCACCAAGTCATACAGACTGGCTGACCAGTGAGCCCACAGACTCTTCTGTTTCCAACCCTAGCTGACCCTGCCCCACTCCTGGGCTTACAGATCTGTGCTGGGATTTTGCATGGGTGCTGCGGCTCTGCACTCAGGTCCTCGTGCTTGCATGCCATGCACTTCACCATCCTGTCAAGAGTGTCTCACAAGAGAGAGGCCGAAAGGATGTAGTCTATTATTATAACAAACCAACCGACAAACAAGACCCCCTACAGGGGCTCAGCGAGGCTCCAACTCACTCAGTTGTCTGTACTGTTTATATATTTTTAAAGCTATAAAGTATGCTTCTGGGTGAAATTTGTATGGCTCAAGAGAGCTTTGAAACTGAGGAGAATGTGTGTTCAGAGAAGGGACAATAAGGCTTCTGATTTGGGGTTTAAACCTCTAGTCTGCCAATGAAGGGACTGTGAGGCACAGTGTGGAGGACAAGGAAGGAGAATCTGGTCAAGGAATTGGGAAATTCACTTTGAGGGTTAGTGCGACCTGTCTCCCCTCAAATAAAAAGTCATCTGCTGTGGTGCTGTGAACTGTACAGCTACTCTGGGACAGTCTGGTGACTTCTTCAAAAGTCAAGCATAGAGTTACTGTATGACCTGGAAATTTCTGCTCCTCAGTATACAGCCACAAGAACAAAAACCACCT
Source organism: Rattus norvegicus (assembly GCF_021556685.1). Taxonomy (NCBI): domain Eukaryota; kingdom Metazoa; phylum Chordata; class Mammalia; order Rodentia; family Muridae; genus Rattus; species Rattus norvegicus. The sequence continues at coordinate 148,432,409 of NC_141534.1, forward strand.
GTCCATCCCCAAATCCTCCACATGACTGTTCGTAGCACTATCCACAGCAGTGAGTGGAAACAACTCCAGTATCCACCAAGAGATGAATAAGCAAGATGCAGTCCACCCAACAATGGAGTGTTGGTGTTGTTCTCGACGTGGGATAGAGAATGGAATATGCTACAGATACATCAAGAAGACAGGCATAAGAAGTCACTCGGCCCTATGGTCCTATTTTGCCATGAATACACGTCAGGAGGAGCCAATTCAGAGACACAGAGAGCAGAGGAGTGACTGGGGGACAGGGCAGGAGTGAGAAGAGACTGAATGGGGGAAGCAGAAGAGTATTCTTTGGGTTACATAAAGGGATATCTTGCTTTGTGCTATGATCCTTTCCTGAGCTTGTAAATATTGTACTTTTTACGAGCTAAAAATCTGTGGCAATTGTCTGTTAGCAGTGTTTTTCCAACATCACAGTGTTATCCATATTTTTTAAAGCAATACCCTATGTTTCAATAAAGGTGTGCACACTAACTGGTATTTCAATAAAGGTGTGCACACTAACTGGTATTTCACACTTAACAGACTATAGCATAAACTTTTATATACACAGAAAACTACAAAAAATGTATGATTTGCTGTGTGTTGTAGAATTAAGCACAGTCTCATCAAGATATGGCTGTGGTAACCTTGATTAACTTGTGGAGAAACTGTCAGGTTGTTTGGGGGAGCAGTTGGGTTGTTCTAGATCCCCATAGTAACCTGTGAGGGATTCATCGACACTTGCTAGTGTTTCAAGACAGGGTTTTACACAGCCCAGACAGGTCTCAAATTCACTATGTAGCCCAGGATGACCTTGAACTCCTGACTCTCCTGCCTCCATCTGCTAAGAGCTGGGACTGCAGATTCCTGTCACCCCACATGTTTCTGCTTGTGTTTTGTTTTGTTTTTAATAGGCATCCTTTGTGGTCCCTGTGCATGTAAGTGAAATCTCACTGTGGTTTGGTTTGTACTTTCCTGATGACCGATGGGTTAGCATCTTTTCTGTGTTTACCGGAATGTTTGTGTGTATTCTTTGGAGACACATCTGTTAGATCCTTTGACTATTTTTTTAAAATAAGGTTGTGTTTTTGGTACTGTGCTATATGCATTCTTTTATTTTCCAGGTTCAAGTCTGTTATCAGATACATTATTTCAAATATGTTCTCCCACCTTTTCTCTTTCTTAAAAGTATTGTTTGAAACATAGAAGTTTCAGATTTTGAGCAGGTTTTAAGGTGATGAATCGTCCTGAAATTAGACAATGACAGCCATACAAACAAAACAATCGAATTTTGATGGCTAAATGCTAACAGAACACTGCGTTACATAACACTGATGTAATTCACAATCCAGATTTAACAAACATTGCTGAAAAAGAAAATGTTTTGAAGGGAAGAACATTCTTCACCTCCGCTTTTTGAGATATCATTTGCTCTTTTAGAAGAAGGTATGGATAGCTAGGCATGGTGACACATGCCTTTAATCCAGAACACAGTAGGCGAGGGCAGGCAGGGCTGTGAGTTCCAGGCCAGCCTGGTGTACATAGTGAGTTCAGACTAGCCAGGTTTATATAAGGAGACCCTGTCTCAAAAACCAAACCAAAACCAAACACGGTTATGGAAATATACAAGTAAACTTACATTTCGTTTATTTGGAAAACTAAGCCTGTCTTAAGAGAAAGAGGTGTTCTTAAGTACATACTTGGTCTAATCCCTAAAGATTTTGCTCAAAAGACTGAGACTCATGCCTGAAAAAGTCCCTGGAATTACTATGAATCTGTCTCCCATTCAGCAGAATGAAACCCCAGGAACAATCCCAAGCACACTCCATAGCTGAGGACTGAAGTCTATCTTCTCCATCTTCTGCCATTTCTCAGGTATGTCCCAACCTCGGACAGCTAACATTTCAGGTGCATAGGTCTCTGTGGCTGTCCTGTATATTAGTGACAGTGGCCCTGGCCTCTAACCCACATGTCAATTAAACTCCTATAGACATCTGTAAATGCCCTTAAGACCTATGTCATCTGTCGTTGAGACCACTGACCCTATTTGGTCACTCCTGTATAGCAGCTTCTATCTGAGGAGCATACCTAAAACAATGGTATCCACAATTCCCATTTACAAGTGTTCATTTATGAGAAAAATTCACATGGCCGCACATGAAGCTATTTGAGTAAGGTTTAATAAAATTTATTAAGCATCTATAGAAATATATGTCAGAAGAATTATTTGTGAACTAGAAGAGCCTACTTAAAATATCAAAGAAAAGTTCTGATGCAAAGACCATTGGATTTTTCCACATAGCTTAGAATTCCACAATGTCAAATTATAGCATCTTTAGCTGAAGATAAATTAAAACTTCTCAAATGAAATCAACTAAAAAAAAATCTAATTACAAGGCGGAAGTTTTCATGTGTGTCAAAATGGAAAACCTGGAGTTTACATGTTTCCATCCATTCCTCAGAAGGAAGGCAGATGTTCCCAGCAATCCAAACTCAACAAGACGTGATTATTGTGTGCTCTTGTCCTAATCACGTGATCTCCAGAGTTGTTATTAGCCACTCTGATGAGATACAAACCCATCGTTTGCTCATTGACAACTTGTATGTGACACATTTGGTCGTTCACTGTCTTGGGAGAGGCCGGGAATGTATGTACCCTGGTGGGGTAGATGTAGATGTCCAGTACTGAACAATAGAGGCTTGTTTTGTGATTTGAATTGACCCCAATAATAAAAACCATTCAAAGCTATTGTCACCTCCATAATATGTATAAATTTTAATATCATATATTTTTCATAGTTTTAAAGAGGTAAATATGAAAACTTTGGGATCCCCATGTTTGTTGCACTGAATTTTTGCAGGGTCCCATCATCTGGCTGTGCAACTTCAACAGCTCAAGGAATTTAGTCTTCACTGTGTAGAACAGTAGCTGCATGTAGCTACTGAGATCCAATTACATAGAATAGCATTTAAATTCAGTTCGTTGGTCACACCAATCAGACTTGGCACTCCACTTGTGGCTAGTAGCTACAGCACTGGACGGTGATGATACCATACTGCAGAAAGTTCCGTGGGCCAGGGCTAAGCTCAGCGTGAGCTCAGCCAGGCCACGAGACCAGCGAGGCTGCTGTTCAATAGGTAATTTCATTTAGTCCTTACTATCTATCATGCTGTGAGGACAGAATTATTTTAGATCACTTAAATTAATGGAAGAGTCATAACCTACTCAGGGTCACACAGCTAGTCAGCGTTACTAAACATTACATGTGAGGCAATGCGCCAAACAACACCCATGTGTAACCCATAGCCCCTTCTCACAACGACTAAGGAGTTGGGTGCTACCATCCCCTCTTTTACAAATCAGAAAGCTGAGGAATTTACAGGCTATCCAGGCGGTGTGAAATCTGAATATCCAGGGGACGGTCTGCCCAAAGTATCAGTACTTGGTGTTAACCACTATCGCAATACTTTTTAGGGTTGGGTATTACATACTATGCACAAGGTTAAGAGGTTAAAGTTTTACACGGTAAAGAGCCTCCTTTGGTAAGTGTTTCTAGGATGTGAGTGAGACGTCGCTCTGGACTGTTGAGGCTGCAGTGGGAACAAGACTGTGGCCTGTACCTTCTTGGAGCTTCAATCTAGAGGAGGAGGATGATGAGAAGGTAAGTAAGAATTTCACAATAGAGAGTGTTGGGAAAGAGCTGAGCAGACCTCAGTGCTAAAACCTGGTGGCATGCAGCATGCTGGTAAGAGGAAGTCCCTTAGGTAGGACCTGCCTCAGAGGAGGGCATACGAGCCAAGTTCGAAGGACAGAGAGGACAGAGAGAGTGTCTTAGAGAGGAAGCTCAGCAGGGACAAAGACCATAGGATGTCAGAGAGACCGGTGAGTTTAGGAAAGAGAAAGGAGGCCAGGGCAGCTAAACAGAGTGAAGGTAAGGGTAGAAAGTCAGTCAGAGAGGCACCAGAAACGTTCTGTACAGGGCTTGTGGGGCAGGCTGGGAGCTCGGATTCTACTGAGCCTCCTGGAAACAGTACAAGTAAGCGACGTCTGATTTATAAAGAGAACTCTAGTGACACAGGTAAACTCCTTTCACATCACTAACACCTTCCCTAGGCAATAAAGTCTAGAACTACCCCATCCCATGTCAGACTTCTGGCTCAGTCTCCAGTCTATGCTGCTAGGCACTCCTGCCATCTTCAGGCCAGCCAGTCACATGAGTGGATACACAGATGAGAGATGCAGACAGGGTCAACCATGCTTCTTGCTGTCGTGTCCACAGGTAGCTTCTCCGGCCTTCTGGCTCTGGTGGTTTGACTGCATAGGCTACCAAAAACCGACAAAAGATAAAAATGTTCCTAAAACTCTCTCCACCGTTCAGAAGAAGGTGAGTAAATGATTATAACATCGATCGACTAGCAGAGCCTTGGGTTTGGGAAATCCCCACTGTGCTCCTGGAATGGGGAGGCGAATGACTGAATCAGGGAAGGCTGTACCTTGTGCCATGATTACAGATGTCCATCTAGCTTCCTTGCATTTTCAGCTATTTTATTGTGCACAGGCACACATGGCACAGTGTAAATGTGGAAGTCAGAAAGTTTGTGGGAGTCTGAGCTCTCCTCCCACCACATGGACTGAATTCAGGCCATCAGGCTTGATGGCTAGCTAGTACCTTTACCCACTGGGCCATCTTGCTGTCCCATGGTATCCTTTTTCTCTGACCTGCCTTGGTAGAAGAACTTTAGCTGGGTCTCATGATGCAGACCAGACCTATAAATCCCAGTTACACGCAAGACTTAAGGTAGGAGGAGTATAGGTTCAAGGATTGCCAGTACTTCAAAGTGAATTGGAGGCCAGTCCGGACAACTCAGTGAAGCCCTGTCTCAAGCTAGACACTAAGCAGAGGGCTGGGGATATGGCTCCGTGGTCGAGTGCTTACTCAATGTGTGGGCCTTAGGTCCAACCTCTAGTATGAAAAATAAGAAAAAAGAGACTTTTAACTTCCTTGCCACACTGATGGGCAGGTGGCTAAGCACTGGCTCATGGTGGACAGTGGAACTTCCTGGGTAGAACGTTATAGGAAGCTCCTCATACACGGGAACTGTCCCTCCTCCATCTTGGAACTAAATCAGGGTGGTTAGAGACCAGAGGGCACTCTGTGACCATTAGGCAACTTGGAGGGCACATCGCAGGGAAGGCGGAGAATAAAGAATGTTAGCCATTTACTATCTTGATGCTTTTACTAGTAGCCAAGGGCACTTTCTAGTTTGCACACTTACACAGTGATCTTCCCATTGGCTATTGAAGGGGCCACGAAACCAAAACAAAACCAAACCACCTAGAAAATGGCTCCCTAGGAGAGATGGCTGAGGCTAAGTTTGGAGTCTGAGGCCCTATCTTAAATGATGGAGTATTAAGACTCTGCCAGATCCCCAGTGGTAAAAACATCATTAAGTCCTCAACTTGAAATCAAAGGACCCCAGGCTGCCAAACCACAGCTCACCCACAATTCACTAGGTTTGGGGACAGAAAGGCTTCAGGCTTTTCCAGCTTGTGTTCTTAAACAGTGGACATAGATAACTGCTATTAGTTTGTTCGAGTCCTTGAGAATTTCACTGTATGTCTAAAACTGCCAATCAGAACGTGACTTAAAGTGGCCAGGATGCCCCATGAGAGGGAGGCTTTCTCTCTCCACCTGCAGTGACACTGCTATTCTCCTCCCTATGGGGCTGCAGACTGGCTCTCCTGGCTCTGAACCAAGCACTCAAAGCTGGCAGTTGTCTCCCGGGAGCCAACCTGACACTAGTTCTGTACTCCTCACTTTTCTTACCAGAACCAGGTTTGCTTTTTGGTTCCGACCTCCCTACCTCCTTTTCGCAGATTTCTTTCATTTTTTATGTTCTCCATCAATTTTCTCACCTACGAAACCCCACAGGGGTGCACCTAGGATTCTGAAAAGACCACTGCCATTTGTCAGATGGAGAGTTAGGACATCTGGGCGAAGGAAGACAGCCGCCGCCGTCCTCCTGTGTGAGGCGGCTTACCTGGCTGGCAGCACTAAGCAGAAGCCCGCCTGACAAGCACACAGAACAGATGCTCACCACAGCAGTGCATCACACCCTCACCTTGCACAGCTTCAGCCAACTAACAAGTGTCAGTGGTAGCATTGCAGAGATGGCTCAGTGACTAAGAGCACTGGCTGCTCTTCTGGAGGACTGAGGTTCAAGTCCCAGCACCCACACAGCAGCTCACAGTCCCAGGGAATCCGACACCCTAACACAGACACATACACAGACCAAACACCGATGCACATAAAATAAAATTAATTATTAAAAAAAAAACAGCAGCAAATATGGTCGATCAGTTAGCTTGCATCATTTACAGGTGAAAACCCAAGGCATTTGAAATGCCCTGAAAACAAATGCAAAAGTCTTTGACAGCCATTAGAGAATACTGGGAAACTAGCAAACAGTCTTGAAAACCAGTCAACTAGAGGAAGAGTGAAACAGGTGTTCTTTCCTATAGGACTCAAGTTCCACAGAAGCCAAACCACTGATGAGACAGGTGCTCTTAGAACATGAGTCAAATCCAGGAAGAACACGCTCCCCTCTCACAGTTCTTAATTTAAAAAGGACAGTCAGCGCCATTAGACCCTGAATGAGAAGTACATCCCACTGGACATGTGGTACTCTCGTCAAAACATCCAAACCTATGGCTGAGCAAGATTCTTCAGCAACACTGAGTTTCGAAGACATAGGAGACAGAAGTGTATGTAAATGGCATCACAAGAGAGGCACTGTCAGAACTCAGAGTAGCATTCTAAAGATGGCTGGCTGACTTGGCCTTTTCAACAGATAATGACAAAGTCAAAAAAAGAAAGACTACAAACCCAGAAATTAAAAGAGAAAGATGGCATGTACGTTTGTATTCTAATTTGAACAAACCAATGGTGGTATAAAGCTTATAAGACGGTCTAGGAAATTTGAACACTGCCTGGAAATTTAATGACATTGAGGAGTTATGATAATTAACTCTTATTATTTTCTGGTGTTGAGGCTTGAACCTAAGGCCCTGAACATGCTAAGTATGTGCTTCCCCACTGAACCACATCCCCAAATTATTTTAAGGTGTTTTATGGTATATTGGTTTTGTTTCTAAAAGGGAATGATTTTATATTTTACAGCAACATATTAAAATATTTTTAATGAAATTGTATGACTGCTAGAATCTCCTTTAAAGTAATCTGAGGTTTCTAGTAGTAGGAAAATAGGAAATGTAGATGAAGAAGATTAACTCTTGACATCCCAAACATACATCACCAAATTTCATTACAGCTTAACACCGTTTATTTAAGATTTTCTATAATGAAAAGTGAAAAAGTAAACTATGTGAAGACTCCCATTCCCTTCACAATTTCCATCTGCACTAGCTGACAGAGAATAACCTGTGTAGAGAGGCTGGGGGGGGGGTCTTTCTCCAGGAGAAAGCAGACATGTTCTCTGTATACAAGCAATATCCTGGGTTGATGTACGGGTCCAGGAACCTGACCCACAAAACGTGTTTCTGTGTGGCCAGTGAGAGCCAATCTTGAAAAGCAACATAGGTGGGGTTGAGAGGTGGGAGGCCCTGATGGACAGTCAAGAGTCTCTCTGTTGGGTCTTATAGGGTTCTGAACAATGGAAGACACTGTTTACCACCAACAGGAGAGAAGACCATGGTTGAAAGGGGGAACCTGGGAGTCTTGGAATGTAGTCAGCATTTGCAATGGAAAAGTAATACTGACTGAGAACTGACAGACCAGGATATCTCACGGCAAGCTCGGAATGAAAAGAGAAGACACAGGCAACAAGGGCGCGGAGATGGGTCTGTGGGGAGAGGGTAGGGAGCTAGAGGCCTTCAGGGGACGGATGCTTGGCTAAGTCTCCCTGCAAGCAAAAGGTGCACAGGACACCTCTGTAAAGTTCTCTTGGTGCTTAGTTCAAAGAGGATAATGGGAAAAATACTTGTTCTTTTGATGTTTATAAATCAAAGCCTAAATCCTATGCCAAAACAATTTAACATCTACACCCTTTTTTTCATATTATTAGTTTTGAAAACTGAAAATGTATAAAAATTGTAGAAAATATACAAACATCTTACAAATCAAACTGAATTATTTCCTTTTTTAAAAAAAAGCTTTAAAATATTCAGCAATATAAATGATATGGGCATATTTCTTCCTTATAACCTACATGTAGATGAACTCTGAAGTCTTCATAAGTCTTAGATAACAAGTGATACATAGAACCAGCCATGTAAAGTGGGAATAAAAAAACACTTCGACATTTTAATTAAGGTAGTTTAGTTAAATATTGCGCACAAATTTGTTACTGATAATGTAAACGCCAAGTGTGAACACATTTAAATAAAACCATTTTAGGGATTCAAAGGGAACTGAAAACCGACTCTTTTGACAAGATAAACTCAAACTCAGTTATTTATGCCATTCCAACCACCCCCCACCTTAAGATTTAGCACAGTCTATCATGAAACATTACAGTTGGAGGTATGAAGGCTTGACTGTCACAGTAATTCTAGAACTAGGTTGAGGGCTATGGGATGACGAAGATGTTTCTAGAAACTGGAAAAGAGCTGAAAACAGTTTTCCTCGTTCCAGTATATGAAAGGCTCATACAATCTGCAGGAAGGGACAGCTGAATCAATATAATGAATGGGAAGAACATTTAAAAGCATAAATTAGAGTTCACCTGAGGTAAGCATTCTACACAGGTCTGCTCGAGCCCAGTTTTTACATTTTATTTCCCCAACCTCTCCCCTTCCTTTGCATTAGTGGGGAGAAACGGTGATCTCCTCTAAGCTACAGCCCTTTTATGATTGGTTAGGCTGATTTATAATAAACAGTCCATGTGTGGACAGGAACCGAGAGAGCTTTTTTCCCAAGTAACTATGTATGTCTCAGGAGGCCTCAAACTGGACTCTGGAGAAGCAGGGCTGCTCTGTGTTTGGACTCACCTTCCTTGCTAAAACGGGCATATAGAGAGCAAAGGGTGCCACACTGCAATCTTGGAAACTCCAGAAGGAGGGAGAAAGAACTTCAAAGGATGATGAGATAAGAAAAAGGGTTTCTGCTAGAAACCAACTGAAAAGGGAGGAGGATCCCAGCACTTTCTGACGCTGCTTCTGTGCAGCCCCCAGCTATCCTAAACATCCCTCAAAAAAGTCACCAACAGTAAATAAGCAAAGTCAAGATCTGCAGAGAAATATAATAAGGGAAGGGACAAAAAGAGCGGATGACTTGATCTTAGCAAAACCAGAGCGACACCCCTTCGGACAACCTGGGTAAACGGCATTTCTCGTTTCTTCAACCAGACTGTTTCTGACAAAAGTTAACTACCTCACTCTAAATGACATCTGTAGAGGAGAAAATCCACCCTGGGGTGAAGCACACTCCTCCTGCAAGTAATTTACCTTGCAAGCCTTCGGGGCAACTCCTTTAATGGCCACCGTCAAAATAACTCCCAAAGCCATCTACAGAAGCTCAAAGACATTTCTGGCCCCTTGTACTACAGTCTTCATTTTATTAGCAAACAAAAGTTTAAAAATGTTCCCTCACACTTACTTCTTGGCATTCAGAAGTGACAAGTGTGGCTTAAGAGACAATTATTTGTTCTGCGGGGGAAACCCTGATGGCTTTTCTCACCATAGGGCTGGGTCATTTTTCCAAGCTGAGGTATAAAATGTTGGTATGGACCTGGGATACAGGCCTAACTTCTTCAAGGGGAAAGGTCATAAAAAACAAATCATCCTCTGTATAAACCTTATATTTCTAAGGGAAGGGATTTAGGTCGGTTAAGATTTCTTATGTGAATTCCAGCTCAGGCACACAGACCACTGGTACATATCCCAGGAAATATTCATGGGCAGATTATTCAAACTAGCAACCGTTTTCTGACACACAGAGCTCCCTGGAATCCTTACCAAACTGCATGGCTGAAGATGATGCTACAAATTAAATTATGCAGCTGTCTGAGCACAATCTGAGTTCTCAAACTACGAGGAGTTCATACCCCAAAAGATTCATCTTTTAGTGTCTGAGGATTCAGCTACACGAGAACACTGTCAATAAATGAGTGGAGACAGTTACAGTTTCTGTGAAACTGAAGTTTGTGAACTTACTAGACAGTAAATGACACAACGAGTCATATATATATATATATATTTTAACGGTCTGAAAGTAGGCTAAAAAGAATAGTTATTAAAATTCCCCAGAGGGGCTGGGGATTTAGCTCAGTGGTTAGAGCGCTTACCTAGGAAGCGCAAGGCCCTGGGTTCGGTCCCCAGCTCCGGAAAAAAAGAACCAAAAAAAAAAAAAAATTCCCCAGAGGAAGAAGGGCAGCTGTCTGTGCCTATTTTAAAGAAAAATAAAAAAAAAAAACACAAATTGTAACACTTCAAGTAATGTGCAAAATTACACTTTGATGCATACAATTTCAAGAAAGGTATAATAATATGCATCAACAAATTTGGGGAGGGGCAAGTGAGAAAGTTGCATGTTTCACTGCTCAACAAAAGTTTTAATGCACAAATGTCAATCTGTAAACCCAACCTCTGTTAAATCTGAAAAGATCCTATGAAATTTAAGAGCACAGTGAAGGCAATGAGCAAGGAAGAAACAGAAAAAAAGATCTGCCAAAATGTGTTTTCCTGTTCACCTATATTGTCACACCAAACTCTTGCTGCTTTAATAAGAATATACTTCTTATTGTTGATACATCTGTTCTGTGTTTCCATGCAGTAACACGTCTACACACACACACACACACACACACACACACACACACACACACACACACACACACACACTCTTGACAGGGATTCCCAAGACACCAGTGGGGCCTCTTTCAAGCCCCTTAAGTGTTAACAGCAGAGGCCTGGCTGCGACCAGGCGTCTGGCCCGATTTAAATGCCCTCATCTTCAGAGGTCTGCGGTGAGCCTAGCCATAAAACTAGGGGACATTACTGAACCCCAGAGTGTCTGATCTTTCCCCGCAACACACACAACTTCACTCATACAATTAAGGCTGCTAGTTGGCATTCCATTTAACTGTCAAACTCAGGCTGGTGGCAGCCCCACAGCCACAAAGAGATGCCTTAAACGAGAAGAACATGTTTCTACACCGCATTTGAGAAAGTTTGGCTCCGAGCTATGTACTGATTGATATCAGATCTCTCACTCGCCTCTCCAATCTTGTCACATCTGGCTGACAAATCCCTAGGAGCTTATCCAAAGTGAGGAGGCCGGTAGGGTTATGGGGGTCCCTGGGGAAGCAGTGCGGGTGGACAGCGGGGCACCTGAAGCGGGTGCTGGGGTACGCCCGGCTGGAACCCCGCTGCGGGGTGGACAGTCGCCGCATCACTAAGCACCTCACCTCTGCAATGCCAGGGTCCCTTCCTGTCACCCGCAGGTAAACTATCACCGAAGAGACTGAACCTTGACTCTGGGTTCCCCATCAGCATCCGGATGAGCTCCTCCAAGTCCCTGAGCGACCGGAGGACAGGAACACCCCTCACTGTCCCAAGCTCAACAAGCCAGGCGGAATGCCGGCAAACCAACTCACGCCTTCAGCGCGGTTCATCTGCAAGCGTCCTCTCTAGACACGTCTAAGCTGACGGTTTGTGGCGCTTTGGTCTTTTGTCTCCTCCCTTTATAAAAAAGCAAGGATTTGTCCCTCAGGGGACCGGCGCCCGCTCCGCGCCCCTCCGGCGTCCCCGCGACTCTCCTCCAGGAATGACCGAAGGTCACCGCTTGAAATACCAGACAGATGAACGTTCGTATACCAACAGCGGTTGGACAGGGGTCCTGGGGTTTAAGAGAAACAGGGCGCCGCTCACGGGTCACCTCGCTGTGACTAGGCACAGGCTGGGAGGAACCGCAGTTCGGCCTCCCGGGACGCGCACGGAGCCGACGAGCAGGTGGCCCTCGTCAGGCGGCCTCGCGCCCATCGCCTGCGCGACCGCTTACCTCAGCCATCCTGCGGCCGCTCCGGGGCCGGCCTTCCCGGCGCGCGTACCCTGCCCGGGCCGCTCCGCGTCCGCCCCGGCTCGGCGACCGCCGCATCCACGCTCTGGCCGTCTGGGCCACCCCCTTCCCTGCGCAAGAGAAGTGGGCGGCTCCCCGCTGCGCCCGGTGGCCGCGCCGGCCCTTGCGCCCCTCGTGCGCCCTCGAGTCCGCCCCGCGCCCCGGGGGGCCGCCCCTCCGCTCGCCCCGCCCCGCGCCCCTGCTCGGGCCGCCGGGGGCTGCGGGCGCCGCTCGGGGGTAGAGGGAAAGGCCGCGCGAAGTTGCGGCAGCTGAGGCCAGGCCGCTGCCCCCGGCGCACAGCGGAGACCTCGGCGACCGCGGGCGCGGAGGTGTCTGCCCCCGGCGGGCTTGAAGGCACTTGTTGAGAAAGAGACAGACGTGTCGGTGTTTGCCTCTCCCCGGCGAGGGCGAAACGCTCTCTGAAGTTCCCTGGCTCTGCTCTCTGGGGCTGGTGCTGCCTCCCTCGCCTCCCCCGGAGGCGCCTCGGGTCCCGGTGCGGACCAGGCAGAAGGCTGCACCGCCCCCGCCCCCACCGGGAACTTTTATTTCCACAGATGTGGGGACTTGGGTCGGGTCGTGGAGGCTTGATTGGGAACTCAAAAACCCCGGTCCCCTGGGTGCTCTGTGTTAAAGTCCCGGTGTTACCGCTTTCCCGGGACAGGTGACTTCGCTCTTTGAGCCTAGGCTGGAAAGCGGGATTAGACTTCCTCGCCTCTTAACTGGGTTCTAAGGAGAGACCGAAATGAAGTGATAAATCAAACAAAAGCTTCGTCCCTGAGAACCGATGGGGAGGGGCCCTCCAGGAGAACCTGCTTTCCGGGGCCTGAGGACAAAGAATCTTTCAGCCCCAAGAGCAGAAGATAGTCCACAGCTGGTGTGAAACAGAAACAGGCTTTACCATATAGCTCTTGGGCAGGGCGGACCTGAGACCTGAAGAGGGGCCAAAGTGTTTGCCTCTTTGGGTCAGTCCTTTTTAGAATTTAGAGCCTAGAGTTGGAGTGCCGGGTCTTGTTTCCTTTTCTTCCAATTTGTTGCACCTGCTTCGCTGCTGGTGGGCGTCCTTGAAAGGGGAACACAGCCCTACACAAATCCGAGGTGGAGGGACAATGAATGAGTTGCAAACAAACAGAAGACAGGATGCCTGTTGCCCCACGTGCTGACAACAGGCTTCAGAGGGGGAAAGGTGAGAACAGGACATATGATGAAAAAACGTGTGGGTATCTGTGCTTCAAGGGGGTCTGGAGACCGGACACCAGTATTTTCGCCAGGTGGCTGTTCTGGGGCTACATGTGGTACTTTTCCTTGCAGGCATGAATACCTGGCCATTGTGATAAGCTTTGACCCATAGAGGCAAATTAATATTGCCACGTGGCTAACTTCATTACGAAGCGTTGTTTTATTAGTGACCAAGCTAAACTGGTTGATTAAACTCCTGTTTCTCTTTCCCAAACTGCTACAGTACAGCACACTGTACACATTTTAGGCCTTTTTTTTTTCTGGTTTCTTTTCTGGCTATTGTTTCAAGGTGCTCTCTTCAGAGAGGAATGTAGCCTTGGCTCAGAAGCCTTCCCTGACCCACCAGGCCTCCACTCCACATCTTTCTGCACCCTTCACTGGTTTCAGCCCCTTCCCACCCCTTATGCGTATTGCATTTTGAAGCCTAGTTGTGTGCCTTGTCTTCTTGGCCATTGCACATCTTAGTGGATTCTGTGCAATGAGTTGCTGTAGAGACAGGACCCTTGTTTTAGAGTTAGAGTGACCTGGGCTTGTTCACAACAATTGGAAACTGCTGGAGGAAGCTAGCCAATTTGGTCTCCCATTTCTTGTATATAAAAGTGGATCTGAAACCACCTCTAAATTCAGGTTGGCTAACTAAATAAAATAATCTCTCTTATTATACTCAGAGCTGATTTTTATTAACTAAATTAATTAATTCTTGTAGAATTTCAGAACATTTATAGTTGCTTGTTATACATGCACCAAAGTGTCTAAAGCCCAGGAAATGGTCCATTTAAATATTTTCATTTTTTTTTCAGTTTAAAGTTTGTGTTCACTGCAAATGAACTGTATTTGTTTTAGCAAAACTTTCCACCAGTGACAGATACTAGAGTCAACATGCTAACTCTATTTCTGCTTACAAACACAGGGAGGATTTGGGGGTGGCTTGAACATATGAAAACAAGCTATCTCTCTTAAAGTGTATCACACTTTACATGCAGGGAATTAATAGGTCTAGATGAAATTACTAATTAACCTGTAGATTCTTTTAGAATAATATTATCTTACAATGCCAGGTGCCTTCTGAAATTGCTCTTAGCACACTCTACTGAGCTTCTGGGCTGGCTTCTCTGTCACCTCTTGGAAACAGGTACTTGGAAACAGGGACAAAGAAAACACTTGTGGATATAGGAAGGCATGTGGTGTAGGCTGGGTGAAGATGGCATTTTCTCATCAGCAGTGGGATCTGGCACAGCTTTCCCTGCTCTCAGCCTCAGCCATCTTTTATCTGGCAAATGAGAGAGTATCCCTTGGCCCTTCATCCTGCTCTCTCAAACCTCAGCTTTTCCTATTGAAATCCAGCCTTGCTCTTTTCCCTTTGTGTCTCATTTCTTCTCTTAGCAAAGAATAAAACAATGCTTCCCCAACCTTGCCAGGAGTTTTTAAAACCTGATTTATTAAAAAGGGCAAAAATTAAGAAGACACAAAACAAATCTTGGTGATCTTAAGGAAACAAGAGTCAGCTCTTGGGGGACAAGGTACCTGCTTGGGTCCCTCTTGTCTCTGAATGAGTCCTTTCTAGGAGTAGCTGTGCTATGATTCCCAATTCTAAGAGGGACTGGCTGGTTGGGTCTTGGGTCAGGGGAGGCAGGGAGGGTAGGGGCTGTGGAGACCGGGCCAATGCTGTCTGAAGTGGGCACTTGTTACTCTACTTGTCATCAGCTGAGAATGTGGGCTCAGTTTTGCCAGATTTCCTGAGTTTTCAAGAAAGGCTGGAAACATTCTGATATTTAAAAGTTGGCAACAAATTCAAGTTTTTGATAAATATAGTATGAGTCAAACAAAATGTTTGCAAGCTGAATCTGGCCAGTGTACCAGTTTCCTCTGCTATCTTCCTGAGGTCCCGGATGAAGCACGTAGCAGATAGGCAGTGAATCTTGCTAAGCAGGGATCATTCCTAGCCACTGGAGTCCCCAATATGCTTCAGAATCCATACTGAGTTTAGATTCAACCTTGTGTTGGGTTCAGTTTACAAACGAGCTGGTAAAAGTTTCTACTGTTTACCCTCTGGAAAAACATCTCCAGGGTTTGCAAATTCTGTTAACATACAGAACAGCTTCTTAGGAATGTAATTTTTAGAAGCATTTCCTCCTGGGGTAGGGAGTGAGGTGAAAAATGAACTTGAAAATTTTTAAATTAAAAAAACCATTTTTAATCACTTGGATTACTGTATTTAAAAACCTTCTCCTCATACCAGCTAGGAGGGTTGGACATGAAAGATGGGAACAGCAGGGTAAGCAGGTAACCTGCTCTAGGAGGCAGCCACCTCTCACCTGAGCCCATCAGCGAGGGAGGGAGGGAGGAGGAGCCAGCCCCGGGGCTGCTGGCTAGAGGACAGAGTGAGGGCTAAAAGGGCAGGGCAGACAGAGGCTCTGACCCAGAGCGTGGGCAGGGAGATGTAGCCTGGTGGTAATGGTGGTGGCCTCCCCCAGTCGTCCACATTCCTCTGAGGACAGTGTCGGGAAACACCAGCAGGCAAGAGTCACCTCCAGGCCCAGACACAGACACCTGGTGGCGGCAGGTCTGGGCACATCTGAAAGCTCAGCTCCCTTGTTGGAGCCTGACTAAGCAGTGCTTGGGCCAACCGGGGGCCCCCCCACGTGGCGGCCTGCTGCGGGGCAGACTGGCCTGCTGCAAGCTTGACACAGGTGTTGCAACCCCCCCCCCCCACACACACACCCAGCTCCAGAGCTCTTTGCTGTGGAGATAGACCGAGGAGGCCATTCTAAAGATGATATGGGGTGCTGGTAGCAGAGAACCATTCCCACCCCTCTCTCTGTCACACAGGCCTAGGGCTGAAAGCACTCAAGTGCACTGCAGGCCCTCCATCACAGACATGAGTGCGCTGCCCCTGGTACTGTGGGCTTTGGAGTCCAAAACTATCTAGGAGGTGGAGGGAGAGGGCTATTAACGGCAGTAGGATAAAGAGAGTAGTAAATTCCAAAGAGAGAACAGACCCAGGCCTGACTGACTCTCTGAATGCTTCAGCAGGCTTCTGGCTTGAACATACCAGTGGCCCTTTCTGAAACCAGGGGAAAAATCACCTCGTTTTAATACGGACAAGCTGGAGGCTTATGATTCTTTCGAGTGTTACACTTGGGGGTGGGGTGGTGAAATGTATTATTGATCATAGCTTGGGAGTGTCTGAGTTGGGTTCTCAACTGACTGGTCCTATGTCTGTGGTCTTTGTATGTGCACACGTGTGGAAGTCACAGGTTGATTGACATTGAGCATCTTCCTCAGCCATTCTTCATCATCCCCCCTCCTTTTCGGCTAGATCTGCTGGCCAGTGAGCGTCAGGGGTCTGTTTCCTCCTGGCACCCCCAGCATTGGGGTGTGTGTGCTGCTACACACAGCTCTCTGTGGGTACTGGGGATCCAAATTCAGGTCCTCTTGCCTGTGCAGTAAGCACTTCACTGACTGAGCTATCTCTCCAGTCCCTCTGTGGTCTTTAAGCAGTTACAAGAGAGTCATGGCCTGCCTTCCAAACACCTCATTCTCTCTTCTCTAGAAGGCATTGGGAAGAAATCACCTCCCTGGCCACTTTGTTTGGTGCTACAATTACATCTCTGAGCTTGGGGAGCACCATTTCTACTTACGGGTGGAAGAAATTTTCAGTCGCTGGAAATCTAGATTACAGATGAGCAGTAATCTGGGTGAGTTTTATGAGGACAAGACCAGTACTAGATATGTCTAGGGAGGGGGGAGGCTGGGGAACAGACAGCAGAAGTTGGGCTACCTTAAGTGAAAGTTCCATACTGCTTTGGGAACTGGGGTGAGGGGGTAGGAAAGATGAACAAGAGGACGGATTTTTGAATCATCTTCAATTATTCAAAGTATAAAAATGTTTCTTTGAGTATCACTTGTATATTAAGAGGAGAGAGAATTAGGGGGAAAAAACCCCAGGCCACGCATGGTGGCGAATGCCTATATTTCCAGTATTCAAGAGGCAGAGGCAGAAGGATTACGTGAATGAGGCTAACGTGGATTATATGGCGAATTACTGGCTGGACTAGGTTACAATAGTGAGACTGCCTCACAAAGCTGAAGTCACTTAGCTGTTTGCTATCCTTTCTTTCTTTCTTTCTTTCTTTTTTACGAGCTAAAGCCACCTTTCGATGTCTAACTTGGCAAGTTTAGCTGAGATGATGCCTTTGACTAGAGGTTTTCTCTGACATTAAATGAAAGTCAGTCATCAATCTAGAACTCACCCTTGAAAAGAACCCGAGCATCTTGTCTGATGGCTTCCTCGGCCTCCATATCATTCCTCCCAGGTTATAGGGGCACGCACTGTCTCCTCAGCTGTTACTCAGTCCTAGTCCCATAGCTGACTGGCTCGGTAGTCGCTATGTCAGCACCAGACCGCAGGAGCTGGGTCTAGGAAACCCACTCACTTTATAGCCCAGATCTTTGATGGATTTAAGACACTAACCTTTCTCCCCCTAGGTGTGAAGAAGGGACTCCCATCCTTCACTGTGTGAACAGTGAGGGTCAGCTAACGCAGCTGACAGGCCAAGACTCAGACAATAGGAAGGTCAGGGGAAACTGGCTAAAGTGTTCCGAACCCGTGGCCCCTGGAGAGATCTGAAAATTAAATTATTCTCATCATTTAAATGGAGATGGTTGCCAATAAAGAGCTGTTCAACCAAAACATAGACACTCGCTCCCACTGTCTCTGCAAGGTGGCTCTGGGCAGAAGAAAAAGCAGAGCACCAGCGTCCCAGGAGCCATCGTCGCCTAGTATTTGAACTTTTAAATAGCATTGGGGTTAGGAGGTTAGAAATCCTTGACACAGATCCATGGTCCATAAACCTGAGGCCAGGCCAGGCTCTTCCGGGTATAGTTTCACTCTGGCCATGTTCTATTCCTGAGACTTGCACGGCCCAATACTTTAACCTTTAGAAGTGGCTTTTCTTCGCTGGATTTTGAGAATGGGATGGGTTAGGGACTTCTGAGGTTTCCCATATCTGGCACAGCACAATGCTTTCATGTAGACAGTAGGTGATGTGGGGTGGGGGGGGAGGGCTTTACCTATACAAGTGTGAGTGAAGAGACTTAAAGGGCACATCGTTGATTCGTAGTCTCTTAAGATGTCACTCTTATCAATGGCACGGTGTAAGACTTCTAAAAATGCAACTGCTCACTCCTGCTCGGAAAGTCCACTTCGTTGAACTACGGCCTCTAATACTTTTGTCTCCAGCACCAAATCAGCTTAGTACTTCCATTTCCCAGAGGTGTGGCTTTTAATCCTCAAATTACGATGCAAGTCTTAACAGGCCACTTCAGTCTGTCACCGGGGCTTTAGTAATTAACAAAACGCCACAGCACTAATGGTTTATCAAAAGGCTAGTAGGCAAGCAAGAGACATGATACAGGAAACAGATCTGGCATGCTCACTGAATTCATTTGAGGAACACCCCAATTCTCTGTTACGCTTCATTCGGGGCCAGTCAGTGGAAGCTCAAGATCGGCCATAAATCCCGGGCAGGAACAAAGCCGAGCTTCAGGAATCACGCGCGCGCGTCGGGCTCATTTTCACAGCTGTAGCTGTTTTGCAACAGCCTCTGCTGCAAAATACCTTCCATAAAAGTTAGTGGTTTCCTTGGGAGTTCGAAACAGGGCACATAATAGCCAGTGAGTAACCTGCAAGTAATGCCGATGGTGACAATTTTGCTTTGTTCCCTGGGAGCGTAAGAGGCCGAGTCAGGACATGATCGCTCGCTCACTCGCACCGCGGGAGTGTTGGGAAAGAAGAGTGCACACACTCCAAGCAAGTTGTTCTCTTTATCTGAGGGAGCTGCCAAGCCTCTGATATGAAGGGGATGCAGTAGATGGACCTGAGTGAAGAGGAGACACAAATGTTTTGATAATAACCTGGTAGAAGCCAGGAAAAGAAGAGAACTGGGTGATTTGACAGATGTAAGTTCAGCCTTGCAGAGGTCCCTTCTTCAGAGCCTCATTGTCCTTAAAGCCAAGCAGAAAGGTCTGGACACACCAGGCTGGCACTTCTCCAGAGCAGGCTCTCTGCCTGGACCTCTCCTCTCACTTTCTCTCATCAGGACATCACTAATGGATTGCAGATGTCCCGTTTGGTTAGAAGCACGTCTCAGATACATCTGCCCTCCTTGCTTTTATGGAAAAAACACCTGCAAATCTTTATCTTTGGTTAGATTTACCACACATTTGAAGCTTTGAAATTTGGGTCCAGTGGGAAAGAGGAACATGTCACCACCGTCCTTCTTAAGCTGAATTCCGTAGCTGACAATAGCTTTTGAGGAAGATGTTTTCATTTTTTTTTCTTTAAGGATATTAGTAAGATTTTAACAGCCTCAGACATATGTAGTGGAAGTTAATTAATTTCTTTAATCCTAGAGCTTATGAAATAAGTTCAAAGTGACTATGGGCAAACAGGGTTGTAGGGTTGTTGTGTTCTCTCTCTCTCTCTCTCTCTCTCTCTCGTGTGTGTGTGTGTGTGTGTGTGTGTGTGTGTGTGTGTGTGTGTGTGTCTTCCTGATCTTGTGATTCATAAAGACATTGATAGCACGGTACCAGGCAAGGGAGGAGAGGACAATAGAACTCTGCCAATCTGGCTAGGGTATGGTTACAGAACTGGCCTCTTTGCCGGTACATTGAAAAGACACGTAGTGAGTAAATCCTTCTGGGCCTCCAGGAAGACTCTAACCACTCCCTTTATTAACTTTAGGGCATTTAGTCCCGTCATCCCAAGAATGACAATGCCATTTAATATAGTCGTGAGATAATAAAATACCGAGGTGCCTCTGGGAACGTTGAGAAGGAGCTCCACTGGGTGTGGCTTTGTAAGAAGGTAGGAAGCTCTGGCTCACTGGACACCATTCAGTAACACACTTAACCTTTTGGAGTCTCCCTAGACTTTTTTGAGAAAAGAAGGAGATAGATGGGAGTCTCTTGTTAGCTCCACAAAGAATCAGTGTTGTCTACACACACTGTACAGCTCACAGCAGACCTAGGTCCTGTATTCATGAGCACCACCCCTTGGCAATTCTGCCACTTCGGGACACTCCCAAATCACACCAACACAGAAGCTGGCTTAGAGCCTCCCACCTGCCTCAATCTTCATTTATTTCCAATAACTTCTCAGTATATTTTTTTTATTTCTTTGCTTCCCCACGTTCTGTCTGTCTGTCTATCATCTATCTATCTTTCACTTATCTGTCTGCTATCTTTCATTTATCTGTCTGTGTGTATGTCTATTATGTCTATTTTTATCTATCTCTCTATCATCGATCATCTATCTGTCTATCATCTATCTTTCATCTGTCTGTCTGTCTATCTATCTATCTACCATCTATCTCTGTCTTTTCCCCTCTTTACCCACATTTCTGTGTATTTTGAGCCTGCAGAGGAACTTTTCCTCTTCTGTTTCTCCTGCCATTCTTCTCCTGGCCTCTTTTGAGTGTGTATATGGACACAGAACCTTGTTTCTAGTTTGTCTGTCTCACTAATTCATACAGGCTGGCCTGGGACCCATGATCCTTTCCCTCAGTCTCCTGACTAATGGAATCCCCACAAGTTCTAAGCATCTTTCCATACTTCGGACCACTGCTCCAGTTTCCTCGCTGATTCAGTAAGAATACACAAGTACCATTGACATCTTTACTTATTTATTTAGCATATGTCACGGCA
Source organism: Rattus norvegicus (assembly GCF_021556685.1). Classification (NCBI taxonomy): domain Eukaryota; kingdom Metazoa; phylum Chordata; class Mammalia; order Rodentia; family Muridae; genus Rattus; species Rattus norvegicus. The sequence continues at coordinate 148,453,450 of NC_141534.1, forward strand.
GCACATGCCTTCACTTGGTGAGCCATACTCACTACCATCTTTTTTTTTCGGAGCTGAGGACCGAACCCAGGGCCTTGCGCTTCCTAGGCAAGCGCTCTACCACTGAGCTAAATCCCCAAACCCCCCCCCCCATTTTTTAATTTTTTTTCTCTACTGAGAAGAGTTCCTCCCCTTTTCTCAAGTCTCTGTCTAGAAATAATCTCTCTTTGCTGTATCCCCATCCCCACCATCTCAGCCTGTATCGATTAGTTTCTTTTAGGCTCAGCTTATACACATTTGAAATTCTATACCAGGAGGGAACATCCGCACCCTTATAGTGGACTATTCCCTTGACAGGCGTCTCTCCTGATTCTCCCAGTGTTCACACCCTTGAGCAGTAACCCCTCTCTAGGGATTGCAGACTTGACCGCCGTTAGATTTGGTTAAAAAGTTATTAGCAGGTATGATACAAGTAGAGTTAAGTGCTGACCCACCAAGTCTCTCTCACTCAGATCGTTCCTGTCAGGAGCCCAGCTGCCATAGTATAAGGAAGCCCAAACTGTTTAATGGGGACAGCATCTACATGGAGCTGACCCTAGAGCATGGGATGGAGGCTCTGAGGCACATAGAGAGGCCCGAGAGGAAGCAAGGTCAACCAGATGACTTGTTAGCTAAAAGTACACCTTAGAGTGGCCAAGAGAGAGAGAGAGAACACTGAAGAATGACTCAAATATTACTGAAAAAGAAATTATTCTTTTAAGCCATAAGCCTCAGAGCAACTTATAGCAGGTAAGGAAAAAAAACCTAAGAACAAGCAAACACCCCAACCCCCACCCCCAAACCTCCTTTAACATCCACCTGCTCCACTCTCTCTTTTTGTCTAAGCTTTTGGAAGTGGCCTGTGTGTGGTGTGAAAATCCCTCAATTTCTCATCTAAGGGGTGTTCTTCACTCTCTTCCTGGACGCTCATCTCATGGACCACGCTTCTCCCAGTCTCTGGGACTCCTCAAGCTCCAGGTTCTCCACATTCTTCTCTTCCCACATTTTCCTTTCCTAAGGCCTCCTCTTCCTCTGCCTGCCCCTTCCGTATCCTCAGGGCTTAGTCTCAACCGACTGCTTTTTTTTTTTTTTTTTTTTTTTTTTATTTCACACTTCCCACTCTGCCTGGCTGATCTCTCGATGTATGATTTGAACCATAACCAGATGCGGCTGCTGATCCCTAAATCCAGGTGCTAGATGTTAGTTTAGACAATATGAAAAACAGGCATATGTCTAAACCTGCAGGCCAATGAGTGTGCAGGAATTTTCTGTAAGCACCAGACCATTTCCTGTCTCTCATGCCTCCAGTCTCATCTTCTCTGCCCTGAATACCTCACCTGTGGCACGTTGCTTCCACACCCCTCCCTCCCTCCCTCCCTCCCTCCCTTCCAAGCACACTCACCGTCAGATGTCTTTGTCGAAGTCTTCCTTTCCCTTCCCATGCTGCACTGGGAAACCCGTCTCATGGTTGTGCTCTGACCATAGGGGTGTGTGTGTGTGTGTGTGTGTGTGTGTGTGTGTGTGTGTATGTGTGTGTGTGTGTGTGATGCACGCTAATTGTTCTAAATGTGTTCTTTCTTATTTAAGTCTTAAGCTTGCTGAGTGCAAGGACCATGTTTTACTAACTAATATCTCTTTGGCATTTAAACACAGTACTCAGTCCCGTCTGCCCCTGGCCATAGGTGTTTCACAAGTGCTTGTCAAAGGACTGAATTATAAGCTCTCCTCTTAAGGTTCTATGGAGTTCTACCCTAGTTGAGATTTCTCATATCTGTTTTTAAAGGAGAAATTGGCCCATAATTGCATGTATGTGACTCAAAGAGCTTTAGAGTCCACTGACACGTTTAATTTATAAAGTAAATTGGGGAGGAGGTGGGGAAATGGCTTTGGTGATAAAGAGTTTGCTGAGTAAGCATGAAAACCTGAGTTCAAATTCCCAGAACATATATAGAAGTCAGATGTGGTGGCACACATCTGTAATCTCAGCCCTGGTGGGTGATGGCAGTCAGAAAAAGGCAGATCCTGGGAACTTGCTAGCCAACCAGTCTAGTCAAAATGGCCAGCTTCAGGTTCAGTGAGAGATGCTGGGTCAAACATAAGGTATCGAATCGAGCAGTAGAACAATGTCAACCCCTGACCTTCACACAGGCAAATGGCAGGGAACCACACGCACACACAAATGCATGTACATACAAATGCATGCACACATTCACCATAGATTCTCTCTCCATAGACGCACACACATACACACACACACACAAACAATCAATTGGTAGTTTCTCGCTTTCCCCAGTGTTACAGGAATACTTTTCTAAATGAAAATTAAGTTCCTCTAAGGTTTGATGATATTTAGCTGTGTTTCAGGAGATTACCTTTTGGCGGAGGTAGTTTTTAAATATATATTTTTTCCTCAAGTTTTTCTTATCTAGCATTTTCAATTACTTGTTTAGTTTTTTAGTGATTAATATTCATCTAATTGCTATTTTAAAATTTAAGAACATAGTCATGTAGAGTTATATAATTGAAAAAAAGCTATTATTGTTTATAAGTCTTCTCAAGTCTAATTTTGCTTTTTCTTTAAATTAGAGCTTCAACTACAGGGGGGCACGGGCATGTGCTTGTAACTGAGGCCAGGCATGGGGCATGTGCCTGCAGTCCTGGCACTTGGATGCTGAGGGGGAAGACAGTTTATTATTTAAAGTTAGACAACATTCTACATCTTTTTCGTGCCCAGCTCCTTCCCCTTCAGTTTTCTATTGTGTACTACCCAGAGGAGTTTACACTAAACACTGAGTTGATTCTCTAAGAGTCATTTCATACACTAGGCTCTAAGAACCTGCTCTAAGAATGTCATTAGCCACGTTTCCTATGTTTGTCTATTGGATGTCTCCATGTTTTTCTAAATGACATCTTATTATGTTATTAATATTTTCTCTGAAGCAAATACCATACAAGGATGCCCTGTGTATTAATAATCCCTTTTCTTAAACCTCATGATTCCTCATTTTATTGGACTATGACCAGATCATACCAACGATAACCTTACTCATTTGAGCTTACTGGGCCCTTATATGAAATGAGTTTTTGTTTGTGTTTATGAAGCATATATTAACTGTGTGTTAAAGTGACAGTGTGACTATGTTCCTGGTTTTTTATACACTATTCTATTTCCTTTGCCACAGCTTAGTAACAGTGAATAAAAGAACTCCACTGTTGTTCTGGTATCAGTGTGACCCCAGCAGACACCAAGCAAGTAGCCATCGTTGGATTCTCTCTCATGAAGTGCATTTGGGAGTAGCCGTTCTCTACCACAGGACCTGTGTAGCTCCTGCACTTACTCGGACCCCAGGGACTTCACAGCAGCCTTCAAAGCCTTCCTTTTCTATTTTCATTCTGACATCTGAAGTAGACCCTCCTTACTTTCCTATTAGGAAGCCTGACACCATATTGGTAAGCAAAGTAATCATTTCATAAAACAACATGCTTTTCTTTTCTTGTTCTATAATCAAAACTGACATCTTTTTAGTCACTTTCATGGCAGAATGTTTATATAATAAACAACAGAATAGAATAGAATAGAATTACAGGTGCATTAATGCTGTATTGCAACTGATTATTTAAAAGTCGAATGGTTCAAAACAGCAAAAGGTATGTGTTTGTTTTTGTAAATTCCAAATGTAAAATGATAGAGCTATTCTAAGGTGCATTGACTTTGGATCTGGTTAACTTGGGTGTGTGATGTTTCTAATTTGCAATGTTTCTTATAAGTAAAGTTTATAAAATCATCTTTGTTCTTTCAAAACTACGTTTCTTTTTTGTCCCAGTATCTATTATTCAGATATAAGAACACTCCTCGCCTTTTATCTTAAAGCACAATGTAGCTCATCTAATTCCCACAGTAATCACTGTTTCTTTTTCAATTCTGACCGTAATGATGCTATTCACTTGACCTGCACAAACAACCCTGAGGGTGTGAATGTTTCCAGTCTCTGGAGATCTTATGGTACTGTCTTATCTATCAATAGCTCATGGCTAGCAGAATTCACTACTCTAGCTTTGGTGGGCTTAAGATGCTTCTTTCTCTTTTAGCCTTCATAGTTTCAGAAGATATCTGTGAAGCTTGCTTATTTCTTAAACTCAGAGTTTCTGTATGAAGTTCAGGATGGCCTTGAACTCATAATTTCCCGGGCTTGCTGTCATTATAAGCATAACTCAGTTAGCATTTTCCCTGCCCCTCAACCATCATCAACTCGCTGGCTTCCTCTTTCCTTAGGTTTAGGAATACACCAGAATGTGTATCATTAATTCGTTTTGGTGATCATATTTTGGATAAATTCAGTCTGAAATATCAGGAACTCTGGTACTCAAGTCTCGGCCAATTGTTGACCAGACCTATCTTATTGGCAGGCTACCAGTCAGGCTAATTTGGTTCTTCCCTGTCTTCTTTTGTTTCTGTTCAGCTACTTATGTACTTGTTTTAATTTGACTCTTGACGCTATCATTTATATGGATGGATAGACTTTTGGTAACTTTCCTATGCCCTTTAATGAAGACAGGACATGATTTTGTCACTTCCCCTTTTATGCTGACTTTTTCACTGATTGATGCGATGGATTCTCTTTGGAAATACAAAACAGATCTGTCTTCACATTAACTTACTTAGAGAGGAAGGTTTTCCTTTGGGGAAATCTTATATAATCTTTAGCGATGCAAAATCCCACCCCCCCCCAGGTTCCTTTTTCTTTTGAGTTTGGCTTAAAAAAAAAACTGAAAGTTTTTACTGTGTTTGTCAAGAAGACCTGAGGGATTGGATTTAAAAAAAAAAAATCCAACCACATCCCATGATTCATTTGAACATGAAGAGTTTTCCCTGGGACTGGTGCCAAAGGTTCAATCAAAAGCTGTGAACGGCTCCCTTAGGAAGTTCCTGGATCTGAAATGAAGGCTAGACCAGGAATAGCTACAGGTTAGCTAATCTGAATCTTACTTGGAATAATACTGGACTATAAATCAATCAATATACTCCGGTCACTCATCTCTCCTCTGCTGAGTGGCTGGGCAGAGAGAATCTGGAGGAGACCAGTTTATTTTTATTAATGCTGGTGAATTATTTCTTTGTTTTGGCACATGTCTGGGCATTTCCTCTCTATCTTATGCTTCTTCAGGTAAATTCTGATCCAAATTTACATGCAGTGTTTAACCTGTCAATGCCCTTCTCCATGCTGGCGACTTCTGCCTTTTTTCATCCTGCTCTATCCTCCCCGGTTCATTTCTCTTTTAGCTGAAGTAAATCCTCGGGTCCTCTTTTCAGTGGAGACTGGAAGTTGCAAATACTCTTAGATATCATAAATGTGAAAAGGCCTTTGTTGTTTTTGTTTTCAATACCAATAAAGTTTGCCTGTGTGCAGCGTTTGAACGGTTACTATCCCACCCCATGGCTCTTAGTGTTGAGACACGGTCTTCCCCGTCCTCTCCCGTCAGTGATCTGCCCTGTCTCTATGTGGCTTTATGTCTCTATATTCATTTTCTGACGTTTCTAAGACTGTACCTGGGAATGATTTCTGTTATCTTGCTCAAGATTTGGATACATTCTTACACTAGGAGGAAAATCCCCATTTTGCATTTTTGCTGTCCTTTGTTTGTTTGGGTTGTCTTTATCTTTTCTAAAAATAATTCAGAAACCTTTGTATTAGAGTCTGCGTTTCTGAATTGCTCTCTAGTTTCTGCTTGTTTTGGTTTTCTCTCAGTAGTTTTATTTTGTTTTTTTGTTTTTGATTGTCTTTTTTGTTCTGTATCTGGCTCCGGATAAATTCTTGGTAATATTTTTCAGTTTTCTACTTTTTCATTTTGCATCCAATATGGAGTGTTGTTTGTCAATGAATTAATTTTTCATTTCTGAAACTTGTATTTTCTTGTAGCCCTTGTTTCACTTTTGTCTATTTTTATTTTGGTAACTCTCTGTCCTTTTATTTCTTTGAAGACCCTAAAATAGTCATTTTAACAACTTTTTTTTGGATAATTGTCATTTCATCTGGAATACATTAGTTTACTGGTACTGCCCTAGAAGATGGTCTCAGGATGACCACATAAACCTGAGCTTACAACAGGATTGTCCTACCCACTAATGAACTCTGGAAAAAAAAATAGATGGACACCAGGACCTATTAATAATTGGTCAATTAATTTACTTTTATTCACATTTGTGGGTAGGTGGGGGAAATGCTACCTTGCATGCAATCAGGACTGAATAAACCATGTTTGGCTCCTTGCTGCTCAGTAATGTGACAGCCATGGTCCATAGCTATCTCTCCTGGGATTCTCTGCTTAGCTATGGTGCTTATTGTGGTTATGAGTGTGATTATATATTCCAATTTCATAGGCACCCATCACTGCCACCACGTACTGAGAGTTAGAGAGGGACTCTCTAACTTAACTCAGTTTTGACTGTCAGTGCTTCTTCCAATGTCTAATCTGCTCTAGAGATTGGGTATCTGTTTCCTGTCTTTAGTGTCTACATTTCAGTAAGGTATTTTCTTTTCCAGCAGAAATGAAAATTAATTTCTGAGTATACATTAGACTGGATTAGGCTTTAATTTTCAAGTCTCCTTTAGCTATAGTTAAAATTAGCATAATCATCCTATCCTCTATCCTCCCATCCCCTACTATCTGTCTAGTTCTGTCTAAGTTTAAATGGTTTATCAGTCTCACTTCTGATCCATGTAAAGGGATATGATCACAATGTTAAACAATTTCCGGTAGATTTTCATTGTTAAATCTGTAAATACAGATTTGGTTAAGTCTCTCAGGCAGAGACGTTGTTCATGACTTTGTTCCTGGCCACATACAGTACTGGAGCCTGGGGGTCAATCGATATGTTAGACCTAGGTTAGACATATGCACATGTGAAGGTTCCTGTCCTCTGTACTTAACTACCTGCAGCTAAGGTAAAATGTTTTCAAAGTAATGTTGTGGACCCCTCTGGTCTGCTCTAGAGGAAGGGGCTCCTGTGCAGGGAATATTATGAGGAACACAGGTCTGAAGGGCTCATATAGTCTCCCGTGGACAGTGAAGCCGGGGGCCGGAGCATAGCCTTCTGGGTTTTGTTTGTTTGAGACAGGGTTTTACTATGTAGCCAAGACTGGCCTAAAAACTCTTATGCTTCTGCCCACTCATCTAGTTCTATTATCATGTGGCCAAGAGGACTAATCTTGTCTAGTCAGCTTGTACATATTCTGAGATAGATCATGCTGGAGAATGGCAGATGCCCTGAAAAATGTGGCCAGAAGGAATGGTCCTTTTATGGTTCTTTGCCGTCTCTTATTTTGGTGCGTTAAGCTGAGCTGAGTCAGGTATAGACTAGCTAGTTAGTCAGTGCCTACCGTAATGTTTGCAGTACATACATGCAACGTAGAGCTGGGACTGACTGAGCTCCCTAAATTCTGTTTCCTATTAAGTGTGTGTGTGTGTGTGTGTGTGTGTGTGTGTGTGTGTGTGTGTGTGTGTGTGTGTCTGCTCTCTTATTCAGTTCTAGCCTATTCTGTCAGAGTTCTTTTCTTTTTAAAAGTCCTGCTAATGTCAGCTAGGCCTAGTGGGAGAGGCGTGTGATCCAGACTACTTGGAAAAAAAAATAAAAGCAGAAAGAGGACCGGGGTTATTTCTCTCAGTGCAGAGCACTTGCTTAATATGTAGACTGCCCAGCCTTCAACCCACACCCAGCATGCAAAAAAGGTCTTCAATTACCAACCTTCAGATAGATGTATCCAATGGACTGTTTTCAGCCTTAAAAAGGAAGGAAATCCTATGTGTTAAAAATGTATCCACCGGGGCTGGGGATTTAGCTCAGTGGTAGAGCGCTTACCTAGGAAGCGCAAGGCCCTGGGTTTGGTCCCCAGCTCCGGAAAAAAAAGAACCAAAAAAAAAAAAAATGTATCCACCTTGAGGTTGTATACTAGGTAAAAAGGGTGCCTAGAGGGTCCTAGGGGACATTGATGACAGTTTTTGGAGATGGGCTGCACAGCAGGGTGACTACACTGATCAAGGTATTTAAACATGTACAAACATTTTATGAGAACTAAAATAAACCCCAGACAACACAGTAGCATATCATGACAAAACTTCTATGGGAGAGTACAACAGGGAGGATTCTGCCTGATTCAGGCTCAGTCGGGGCAATCTCCCCTGAGGACTTGTAAGGCAAGACCTAAGGGGTGAATGGATCAAGCAGAAGGTGCTTACGCAGCTCTAGACAGCAAGGGGTGGTGGTGGTGGGGTTGTGACTAACCTACAGAGCCGTGGCCCAGCCTTATCAGATCCTGTGCGGGTTATTACAGTCAAACAGTTTCCGTCTCTTTCTGTCTACACACTGATGCCAGGTTGATTTTTTTTTTCTTCACAACACCACCTGGATCATGTCACCCTCCCACCTTCCTGGCTAATCCTTCTAGAGCCCTTTTCACCTGGCCCCACCCAGGCTCTCCATAGCCGCTCTTCCGTTGCCCCCCCCCCCCCCCGGGGTGAACTCTTGCCCTGGTTCTATCCCTCCGTGCTCTTCAAACATTGCTTATTCGTTCCTGCCTTGACGCCTTTGCTTATGTAACGTCTTTCTTCTAGAACATTTTCCCTCTTCTCCTCGGGCCCTGGTTCTGTCCTGCCCTGTTCCTTCAGGGCTCACCGTCCACTCCTTCGGGACCATTTTCTTTCTGGCTCTGTAACTCATCATTTCTTGTCTTATCCCGTAACTGCGCCCTTCCCTTCCCCCACACTTACACATATTACTTGAGAATCTCGTCTTACTCATGTCTGAGTCCCTAGTGCTTAGTGGCACATCCAAGGGGCCAATAACACTTAACACATACCAGGTGTCCACTAGTAATTACTCCCCATGATCAGCAGGCTTATACTCGGCCAGTGGGAGCTGGCCGACTCAGGCAGAGGTTCACTAGAGAAGTAGCCTGTTTACCCTCAGCACTGCCCCCATCCACCTCAGACAACCTTTCTATCTACTTCTGACATTCTTGAGCCGAACATCTTCTGGCCAGACCCTCCAGATGCTTAGCGGGCTTATCTGCCTTACAGCGCATGCTTCCCAGGCCTAGACTCCATCTAGGGAGATGCAGAGGCCAGAATAGGCAAGAAAGCACATTTTTCTACAGTTCAAAGCCCTGAGGCCCATCAAGGATACTCCTCGCGGTGGTGGCAAGGGAACCAGGTGAAAGTCCTTCGCTGATTAAAATCGAAGAAAGTGGTTTAACTCAGGATCAGCTGCTTCCATAGCCTGGCGTTGGGCAGAACCACTCCGCTGGCAAACTTGGTGTCCAGGGCTGCAGAGGAGTGGGGGCGGGAGAAGGAGGCGGGGCGGGAGAAACCCACCTGGATGCCATCAGTCTTGTCAGAGTAAACAGAACTGACAGGAGTGCTCGCCGGCAGCCTGGTACAGGTTAGGGGGGGTCACCGAAGAGGCCCGGTGACCTGCTCGCCTGAAGGTAGAGCTGCTCTGGAGTCTGTCACCGAGGACAGAGCTGAAAGCTCGTTCCTCCCAGAATGAACCGTTTCCTGGCATTCCACACGGTTGGGAGTGTACAGGCTTTAAAATTGGTCTCAATGTAAATCGGAGCTAGGCTCAAATGCGCACATTTAAAGCAAGACGCACAAGTAGAGCCTAGACCATAGATATCACTAACCATAAATATGTTTAAAAAGCTCTCCAATTTTCTTAAAGCTTGAAGGGTTTAGAAGGAATAGTCCAGTTTATAAGGAGAATCCCAACACTTAACTATCTAGAATTTCCCCAGCACAACAGCAGGCTCTAACATAGGTAAAGTTTTCTTACTGAAATCTTATGATAATATGGGGGAAAAAATCCCTTAAAGAGATGGGAAGTAGACTCCCCCCTCCCAATAAGAACATGGGACTGCAGAGATGGCCCAGCCCTTAAGAGCATTTGCTCCAGAGAGCCAGAGTTCAGTTTCAAACACTTCTATCAGGTGGCTCAACAGACTATAATTCTATCTGCAGCTGCCTTCTGGTCTCTGTGGGTACCCAAATTTACCTGCACACATGCGTGCACACATGTGCACACAAAACCTTAAAGACCAAAATCCCCAAATACTCAATGCTTCATGGACACTGATAGCTGTAGCATGATCTGCACACTTCAGAAGAGTCTTCTCCCAAGTGGAAGGGAATGTGAAGGAAAGTTCGGGTAACCAAGGTCACTAAACTGGAAACCCTAGTGAGACCACTATTTCTTTATGTCTTTTTCCCCCCAGTAGCCACCAAGGGCCTAGGATGTGCACTGATTGTCTCAGGGATATACAATGGTCACCAGGCATTGAAAGCCATGGTCATAGTTCTGTGGCACCAGCCCACCCCTACCCCAGACACAAAAATGGCACCTTACAGGGTTGAAGGAAATCAGTCATCTTCCAAACCTGCCTGTGATCTCCAAGATGTCCCGCTGATTTGTTATGTGACCTTGGGCAAGTCACTTCACCAGCCCCTGTCTTGTTTCTTTACCTATAAAACAAAGATAGTAAAACACCGGTGCCTCCCGGGTATTCCTGGCACTAATGAAGGCTCATAAAATGCTTTGAGATCCCCAGGATGAAAGTCTCTTGAGAATAGTAAAGCTTGATTATTATGCTACAAACATGACATTCCCAGGAAAACCTCAGACTCTTACCCCACCTCTCAGGGAAGATTTAAGAGTGTGGAGAATTGTCATAAGTTTTAAAAGATGGAGACCTCCATTATGGCTACAAAATATGCTGCGGCAAACTAGTATATTAAGGGCTATTATCATGAATAATTAAGGCCAAGTTCTCCTTACAGATGAATGAGCCTACATGGCAATACAGTGGGTTTTCACCGTGGCCTCCTCCCCCAAGCAGCTACTGTCACAGAATTCATTTACTCTCAGTGGATTCTCCAGTTTGCATAGATTAGCAGGTTCACTTTACGTAATAGGTTGGCCAAAAGTACACTTCTGAGGCTACTTAGATATCTGCTCTAAGGAAAAAAAAACCCAATTAGAGGCCTCTTCCCTTCTTAGTAAAGAAGACAAGGCTCATTAATGACGATGAGGGTATGAGCTACACCAGGCCCTAGGTTTGTAATTAGTCTTGGACAGGCCTTCCTGCTTGAAAATATTGAAGAATATCAAAGTCGAGAACATTGCTCCAGGCTAAAACTCAGGCACGTGAAAAAAAGAAGGGCAGGCTCCTGCCCAGACATTTTGGCTAATCTTGGACAAAGTTACTTCTGATGAAGTGCTCGGCTTGGAAAGTGTAACCATAATTAGATCAAAGGAAAGCCTTTAGATAACGAAACAGGATTGACTATTAAAAACCCATATGGTCTATAGTTGATGGCATTTTAAAAGGTGCCCAGAATAAGTGACAAAGCACCGGGCTTTAAAGACATGGCTTGCTGGGCTCTGCTCAAAGACCCCCAATTCAAAAAATAAGGTGGGGAGAGATCGGAGAGACAGCACACACTGACCTCTGTCTCCACATGCACCACACACAAATGAACCATTCACACATATGAACGAACACACACACACACACACACACACACACACACACACACACACACCCCACAGAGACTTGGTCAGGAGGAACTGGAGATAGCCGGTGCGTCGGCATTAAGGACTTTGATGATTATGTACACCTCCAAACAACTTAAAACAATTATCCAAAGTATTAGTGGCATGCTGTGTACTCTTTCCTGTGACTTCTTCTCTTCCTGTGACTGTTTTTCTATAATGATGTTGCCTTTGGAACCAGTCAGTATAAAGTTATCTGCTATGTTAGCATGCCCTGTGACTGTATTTAGTGTGTGTGTGTGTGTGTGTGTGTGTGTGTGTGTGTAGGGGGAGGATTGCTTTCTTGTAGAGATAAGGGCCCATGCATATGTTTCTGGAATGCTCTTTGAGAGTTGAGAGATGCTGGGTAACAGAGAAGAGGTCTTGCCACCTTAGTGAGCACCGTCTCTGTAGCTAAAAACCAAACAAAGGAAAACAAAATCTGCAATTGACGTGAAAAACTGGACCACTCATAAGGTTTATAGATGGCAGGATGAACTAAGTTTCAAGGGAAATGAGTGCTTTTTGTAAGCAACACCCAGTTTTCTGCTGTGCAGTGGTCCTGCCCACTCTTTTATTCAGCTAGGTTTGCCCATCCCTAAGCGTCCTTCCCTGCCTGGAGTACAAATGCTCCCCCTTTTGCCTATAGTTCTAACTCTTCACTGCTCTGTGCAGTCTTTCTCAGTGGTGCAGAGGTTGAAGAAGGCGCTTCTCCAGTGTACTTACAACATTGTAGCAGGAGTGGTGGTTGTGGAAGTGGTCTGTGTGTGTGTGTGTGTGTGTGTGTGTGTGTGTGTGTGTGTGTGTGTGTGTTTCATCTTCTACCATCCTGTATCTTGTCTTATCACAAGTATTTCTGGGTCTGTTTATTTCCCCCTTCAGGGCTTGAGCAATAGATGGAATTAAGTCCATCTTAATCAAATTGCTTATAGGAAGGGTGCTGTGTAAAAGCTCCTGATTCCTTATACAAATCCACTGACCGACTGAGAATCTTAAGTAGTCACCACTCAAGGTGGCAGAGCTCTGACCAATCAGAACAGATGCTGGCCATCGGTCATCCTCAGTGCTGTGCTGGGAGACAGCCCTCCCACGGACTGCCTAACAGGTGTGAATCCTTACTGTAATCAATTGATTGGGTCCCTGAGTGACTGAGGACACCTTGGGGCTTTTATGGTCACAGGACCAATGTCACCACACTCCTGTCTTTAAAACAGGGAGGGAGGAGGTAGAACCCTTTTCCCTGATGTTGCTATCAATCTGTGTAAAGAATTAAAGGTTTATTCTTGTGTTAATCCAAGTTGGCTATGCTGATAGCCCGAAGTGCCTCTCATTTCAGCAGACTGACCTATGTTACTAACCTATGAGGACCGGCTCTGGGACTCTGACCTGGAGTCTATCATAGAACACTGAATGCAAGGGTCTTGATGAGGTGGGCGTCCCTCCCTTCTGCAGGTGGCCCAGCAGCAGGTAAAGAGGAGTTAATCTGGAGTGGCTGGTGGGACACACCCTGGCACTGCAACCTTTAGCTACTTTGTTTTGCCAGAGGCTGCTGCACTTCACATCCTGCTGTACAGTAGAACCATGCCGGGTCCTTTTAAAATTCCCCTTGCCAGGTTTAATTGGAATCTCTGGGATTGGACTCAAGCGTGGGTATTCTCTGAAGCGTCTTTAAATGATTCCAATGAGCGGTCAAGTTTGAGGACAGAACCGAAAACCCACCGATGCTCGGCAGCTCGAGGGGATGTGTTGGTGTAAGACAATAGGGAGCAGTGGGGATTGTGGTAAACTGGAAAGCACTTGTCCCACTTAAGGATTTCCAGCTTTTAGAAAATGAATTCACTCTTCAGGCCAAACGAAACACAGCTGGCAGCTGGAGTTTTTAGCCCATGGGCCATTGATTTGCAAATCCTGCCTGTGATAAAATTGCCTGTGAAGCCAGGGAAAGTTCTCCAGATAGGTCAGGGCCTGGGCTCAGGAAGTGCTGCTGAGACCAAGAGCTTTGAGCTTCCCAAGGATTTCCCCTTCGTTCATTCTCTTCTCCCCAAGCAACGGCTCCCTGGACGCTATTGCCGATTGGCTCTTATTTATTTATTTTATATGCTCTTACATTTCGGATGCCTTGGAAATGTATCTTAAATGCCACTGTAGGACAAGCCCTCAGGTTGAATTTCAGCTTGGCAGAATTCTCAGCAGCAATTTCTGCTGACATGGCACTCCCCCAAGCTAGCCTATGAGTGCTGCTGTGTAAAGCCTGGGAGCTGAGCTGGCCAGTGGTACGAAACCCCCAGGTATTCCTGGGAACAGGCTTTCCTTTTCCAGACTGTCCTTTCCCACCCCGGGTCACTTTCTGGGTTGAGAGGGTGTGTCCTGCCTTGTCCCTTGTCCCAAGTGCAGGCTCCACCGCGTTTCTTTCCTGTTCTTAGGGTTCAGAAGTCGTTGACTAAACTGGGTGTGGCCTGGGCAAGGCTGAACTAGTCCTGTCACATTTTCCTCTCAGCTCATCCCCGCCCGTTATTAGTAAGTAATTCCCCTTCTGCACCTAAGCCTCAGCAAAGGGCCACAGTGGTTGTCATCAGATTCTGTACCCAGATGAAGATGACCTGAGCTTCATTTCCTGTCACTTCCACAGTCACCACAGAGGTGAATTAATGCCCACGCCTCATCCGCCACATCTGAATTTCTCGGCAGACATGGCCCCACTTTCTGTTGCATTGCCACTTCTCTCTCAGCTTTCCAGTTTACCTAACAGACTGCCTTGGGTTAATAACAGTGAACAAGTAACGTGTCATAATGACAGTTGCACAATAAGCCAGTACACCTAGAACAAAGCACAAACATGAATGAATAAATGAATGAATGATGCTTCATTCTGGGCCACAGGCTGATAACTGGGCTTCATAGGGAAAGAGAAGGACAGTGTATGGTTCCGCTTTCTCATGGGTGTGGGGTTGGGGTTAATAGGGTGGGGACAGGGGATGGGGGTAGGTTGAGGAGTGGGAGTGGTTGTTTATTTGTGTGTGTGTGTGTGTGTGTGTGTGTGTGTGTGTGTCTGTTCTCACTGTCACTTGATGTCAGAGCCAGGAGCACAGATGAGCAAGTCGCTGCCCTCAGGGAGCTCCCTTGAGAGTGGGGTGATCCAAGAGGCTCACCCACAGTGCTCTGACAAAGAGGTGTGTGTGTGTGTGTGTGTGTGTGTGTGTGTGTGTGTGTACAGAGTGCTGCGGGAGCCCAAGAAGGAAGTGACTAACTCTGCCTTGGGGCACTGGGAAAGTCTCTGAGAAGCTGGGACATCAGGGCTGGGCTTCAAAGACACTCCCTTTCCCAGCAGGAGCCTGACTCTAAGTTTGGGGACAACGTCTTTCCCAGGTCTGTCCTCTCCTCAGACATTTTTTATGAGGACAAAGGGGCAGTTGTAGATATTCAAGACTACTCCTTTCACCTTCTCTTAAAATACACTTGTCTTCACGCCTTGCAGTGGGGCAGAGGATCCCAGAGGGAGATCAGATTTATAGTAAAATGGTAGAACACAGACACAGTAGGAGTAAGGGTGGTGCGGTGCCCAGGCCTGAGACAGCTAGCAGGTGTTGACCGACCCACCAAGCTGGAGTAGGCCTTATGACTCTCCTCCTTTAGAGCTGTTTGTTAGTCATAGAAAGAAACATGTACACCCGAGGCTCCTTCGTTGTTTTAGAGTTCTCAGTGGACAATGCACCGTCTTATTTCCTGCACTCTAGGTGGAATCCTCCCTTGCTCCTCGCCCTGTCTGTCACCAGAGGCCTTGACTTTCTGTAAGTTCAGACAAACCTGTGTGTTGAATGCTGGCTTGGAACTTCTAGTAAGTTCTGGTTTGCAATGTGCACAGCCTGTGGCAACTGGTGGTAGACACTAGAGCCTTGACCTGCGCATCTTGACCCCTCTCCCAGTAAACAGTACCATGACAGTCCATTATACCCAAAGGCAACAATTTCCCAATCCTGTCTTGCCCTCCAGTTGTAGATCACGGACAATGAATTGGGGACACGAGAAGGAAACCAAGGAGCCTTAGAGCCCCAGGATCAGGAACAGGTCAATTGAGATGATGTAAGTCCTTTCTCCAGGGCCACTGCAACCCTTCAGGGAGAGTAATCCTGGCCCTGCAGGCAGCTAGGCAGTTTTCGCTAGTAACCAAGGCAAGGTATTTGACCCTAGACCATGTCCCCTCTCCTGGGATCCAAGAGGCAGACACATGGCACCCATGCACACAAACAGACAGTCATGTCCACGCAACAAAGTAAACTTTGTGAAGAAGCTGCTTGTTTGATGTTGCCGCCTGCCACTTCGTTCATTAGTCTGAGGTGTCTAAATTCTCCACAAGGTGTTTAGGGAAACCCACCTTTCTATACGCATCTTCTTGAAATCGCACTCCGGGAAGCAGGGCATATTTGCTTGCCAGAACCCTGCACCAATGCAGTAGGGAAACAGAAGAGCATTTCTGAAGGAACGCAGCAGAGACCAGGCGAGCAGGCGGCCCTGCTCTGCTTCATGCCCTATCGCATTACCCTCGGTTTCCATTTTCTGTACTCAGAGTGTTGGCTCAGAGAGAAGTGTCTCCCTCAATTTGATGCTAGAGACCCCTTTAAAGTGAAAGATCATTGTTTCTATACCACAAAAACACTATGTAGTACTTGAAAAAAATGTTTAAAAGTTTAATGTCTTCTAAACATGCCTTATGTGTGTGTCACATATGTTGGGTCACATTTTTTTCTTTGTCTGTGTGTGTGTGAGGGGGGGGAGGGAGGGAGGGAGAGAGAGAGAGAGAGAGAGAGAGAGAGAGAGAGAGAGAGAGAGAGAGATTGGACACACATGTCATGATGGATGGATGGAGGTTAGAGGACACCTTGAGGTGTCAGTACATGCCATTCTACTTAATTTCAGGCAAGGTCTCTATACTGCTGTGTAAAACAGACTAGTTGGCTCTTAAGTTTCCAAAGACTTTCTTGCTCCACCCAAACTCCCACCTCCCACCCCACCCCACCCCACCCCTGTTCCTCTAGTTCCGCTGGGATTAGATACTATGCTACTGCTGGAGACCGGAGGTCAGGTCATCAGGCTTGTACAGTAAGCATGCTCACCCCCAAGCATTCTCCTCAGTCCTCCAATGGTATTTTCTAGCCTGTCTTTTTTACTTAACTATCTTGAGCATCCTTCTATGGCAATACATCTGAAACATCAGTTTTAGTGACAGTTCACTTTATATTTTGTCTGTTTGTTTTGTTTTGTTTTGTTTTGTTTTTGTTTTTGTTGTTACAGGATTTTCCCTGGCTTTTCTGGAACTTACTCAGTAGACCAAGCTAGCCACTGACTCAGAGATCTGCCTGCTTTTGCCTCCCAAGTGCCGGAATTAAAAGTGTGCATTACCTGACTTTATAAGCAGATTTTTTTTTTCTTTCTTTTTTTGGAGCTGGGGACCGAACCCAGGGCCTTGCGCTTTCTAGGCAAGCGCTCTACCACTGAGCTAAATCCCCAACCCCTATAAACAGATTTTTTAAGCACATGGTTTCTTTCCAATTTCCAAAATCTTTATGAGTTGTCAGCAGACCATGAGAAAGATGATTATTTGAAGCATCCATTCCTAGCTATTTCTTTAGTCAAACACTATGTTCACATCAATGGTTTGAGATGCATATTACCTGACCGTCCCTTGTACTTGCAGATCTTTGAGATTGCCACCTAGGAAAGATGTGGAAAAGGTGTATTTGATATGTCCTGGGGAAATGGTTCAACAGGCAAGAGTGCTTGCACGAGGACCAGAGTTCAAACCCTCAGCATTCATGTAAAAAGCCAGGTGTGGTTGTATGCCTTAACCCCAGTGCTGGGGCTGGGGCTGGGGCTGGGGTGAAAACAGGAGGATTACTAGAGCTTGCTGGCCACCAATTGAGGTCTCAATGAGAGACCCCGACTCAAAGGAATGTGGCAGAGAAATGAGAGTGTGGGGCACCCAATGCTCCCCACTGGATGCAGCCTCAGTTTGTTTCTTTTCATTGTTTCCTTGTGTGGACATTCTACACTGCCTGTCCCTCACCGGTTCTTAGAACTCCATAGGACATTTTGTAGAACAGGCGATTCCAGTGGTTCTTAAAGTGTAGTCCATGGACCATCAGTGTCACGGAGGAACGTGTTAGAGATGCGCTTTCTCAGGACTCACCCCAGGCCTTCCGCATTACTACCACGCCTGCGGAGGGGCTTGGCTGTGCCTCTTGTGGGGTCCATTGCTAACCCAGACCCACAGTTGTCAAGCTAGTGAAGTGCTTGCTTATAAATCGTTTTGGTAGTTTTAGATTGGAGAGTTACTAGCTTGAGCCTAGTGTATTACAATGTAAATCTAATACATTAATTTTATAAATTGTTAAAATTTTAGTTGTAGTCCCAGCACTCAGGAGGCTGAGGCAGGAGGATCCAGGGTGTGAGTTCCAGGCCAGCTTAGGCCAGGCAGACATTGTCATAACAATCAACCTAAAGAACAAAATAAGACAGAAGCCCAGGTCACCACACCTTTCTTTTTTCATACCAGAGTCAACCATTGAGGAATTAAAAATTATCCTCTGTCTTTTCACACTCTTAATTACAACTTCAGTGTGAAGTTTTAGAATCCAGATGGTTGTTGTAATTTTCAGCGTTAGGGCTTAAAGCTATGGCCTTTTGCATGTGAAGCTAATGTTCTACCACTGAGCTGTACCTGTCACTCTGAAATAAAAGCAATGTTATTATTGCTATTACTGTGTGTCTATGTGTAGCTGTACATGTGTATATGTCACAGCATATGCTAGAGGTCAGAGGGCAATTGTATGGCGTTGGGTGTTTCCTTCTACCTTTACATGGTGGCTTAGTTTTCTATTACTGTTACCTCAAAAAAAAAAAAAGTCAGTGGAGGGAAAATAGGTTTATTTGGGCTTCCAATGCTAGAGAAGATACAGTCCTTCATGGTATGACAGGCATGGTGGCAGGACCACGATGCCAGCCTATACATTGCATCAGCAGTCCTGGATCAGAGAGAAAGCAGGAAGTTGGAGACAGGCTATAAAAATCTAAGGTTATCCCCAGCCCCACCCCATCCCACCCCCACCCCAGTGACAAACTTCCTTCAGCAAGGCTCTTTCTCCTAAAGGTTCAATAACCTTCCTAAACAGTGCCACCAGCTAGGGACCAAAGGCATGACTGTTTCACATTCAGGCCACAGCACATGGATTCCAGAGATTAAACTCAAGTCACCAGACTTGCACAACAGACACCTTTACCTGAGCCTTCCTCCTAGTGTGTGTTCTTATTAGTTTTAAAGAGGTAGACTCTCTTCAAGAAAAGCACGTTCACATTTACTTTGTATTTTATTTTATTCAGAATTGTCTCCATTTTAGCTTATTTCAGAGCTCAGTATAATTTCCCTTTTCTCAGGCTCTTTACCTTTTATGTTCTGAATTACTATAAAGCATAAAACTACAATTCCTAGGCTGCACTGCTGCAGGTTCTTGTGTCCACTTGCCTCAAGTGTAGATCATGTGATCTACTGTGCCTCTACTGTATAGATCTTAGGATGTGTATGCCATCATGTCGTCACTTACTGCCAGGGTGGTCTCTCTCTGAGTGTAGAGATGTTCTCCTGGGTCTGTGGGTGGAGGAAGAACAAGGTGTTTGTTTTCCTGGTGATGACAGGGAATATGCAAAGATCTCCCTTCCCTTTTTTGTTGGTCTGTTTGTTCCATGGGTTGAAAATTAAAGTTAAGCAATGTTTTCTTTTTCTCTGATCACCTTAAGTCTGGCATTTGTCTTTTCAAGATTTTATATTTTTGAACTCATTTTTTTTTCAGCATGAAATAAATAAAGAGGGCTTTCCTCGTGTTTTCAGGTTGAGAGGCTGTTCTGAGGTGTGATAATTGTTCCTATAGCAGGGCCTCTTTTTGCCATCTGTGGATGAGCAGAAGGTCCCTTGTCCTGGGTTCAAGAGTCACAGCATTGCTTTCATTATACTTTGGTTTAAAGATCATACTTAGACAAAGGGATGTCTTTGAACTCCCAGAGTGCTGTTGGAGAGAAGCAAATGAGAAAACAACATGGCTGCCTTCCTGCACAAAAGAGAAAAACCAGAAAGCTGAGCCAAGAATTATAAAAATCCTTTCTGAGCAGAAATAGGACTGAGTCCTAATCAAGGGACTTCCAACCTTTTCCCAGTTGGATTTCCAAACTGCTAGAGACTAGCATCTCATTAGGAACAAGGCTCTAAGCCCAGACCACTGACTTCTGACCTGCTTTCAAAACAGGAACATCCAAAATGCTTCCCCATGCACTACTGTTGGGTTAGAGGCTGTCGCAGATGACATTTAAGCATCTCTGGTGTTCTCAATGAGAGGAGCCAGCCCCAGGTAGCTTCACTTAAGCTAAGGACACACATGCGTAGCATCTGGCCTTGATGTGGATGAAATGATTCCGAGCATCAACTTGATGCTATACATTTGATGGTCTTGAAAGATCCTTAGCAAGGGTCAAAGGGTAAGTGATTTGTAGTCAGAGGGAAGACTTCCATGGTTTTGAAAATAGATCCACAAATTACTTGTTTTTATGTGTTATGTTCATCAGAAGTGAACTCTGACTCCCTTGAGGGTCCCCTGGACAGAGGGACTCATTTCTAATGAATGAATACGGTAGTAAAGGATGACAGGAGACTTCTAAGACGAAATCATGAAAGATATTTTACCTCCTTCCCCCACACTCCTTTTCATTCTTTTCTGGGGAGAGCTGGCTGCCATGTTGTCAAGCAGCCCCATGGGGAAATACATACAGGACCAACTGGCCTCTTGTTTACAACTGTGGAAGTGAATTAGATGGACTCTCTTGTTGTGAGGTATTCACCAGAGAAGACTGCTCAGACTTGGGTTCAAGCCAATAGAAAGTCTTTTTTTTTTTTAAGATTTATTTTATTTATATTAGTACACTGTCTTCAGACACACCAGAAGAGGGCATCAGATCCCATTACAGATGGCTGTGAGCCACCATGTGGCTGCTGGGATTAGAACTCAGGACCTTTGGAAGAGCAGTCGGTGCCCTTAACTGCTGAGCCATCTCTCCAGCCCCAAAAGTTGTTATTAACTGTCCAGCAACTACGCTAGGTGTTTGGGATCCCAGATAACCCTGAGCCTTTCTCAGGGTGAGCTTTTAAAGCCCCTAAAACAAAAACAAAAGCAAAACAAAAAACCGTGTTCTGGGTTGACATATTTCAGTCAACCAGTAGTTAGCCAAGGGCTAAAAAGCAAAGCTAGTACACTCTGAGACGTTCCCAGAACGATGTGGATTTTGGTGCTTTAGGCCTTTGGATTAGTTCCCACAGGGGGTGCTGGCTACTTGGTGATTTTTACAGCCTGAATGGTGCTTCCATCATGGAGTCAGTTGTGCTAACGTCTGAGGGCTCCTAAGGGCTGAGACCCTGCTACACCTCATCTAAGATGATGGCAGGCCCTGACAACATATTGGCTGCAGCTTCGTGAGAGATTCTGAGCTAGAACCAGTCAGTTTAGTTGCTCCAGGTTCCTGACCAACAAAGGCAATTACAAAATTAATACCTAGTGTTTTGGCCAACATGTCCTGGGGTACTCCATGATACGGCACTAGATAATTAACACACACACACACACACACACACACTGTCATTGCAACACCCTTCTGTTCCAGACACGGATCAGGAAAGAGGTCCTGAACAAGGTCTTATCGGAGACAGTGCTTGTGGCAGGATTCCCAGAGAGAGGTCACTGCTCCAAGAGTGCAGCAAAATACCTGTTTATAAACCAAATATTTGTGTAACCAGCACCCAAAATGAAAAACACAGCCCTCTGAATTCCTTTTCAGACCCAGATCCAGCCATTACTCCTCCGAGGGAAGCCACTATCTCGGCTGTGAACAGCAAAGATTAGTTATGCTTGCTTTTGTTCTTTACGTAAACATGGAATCATACCTTCTGTGTCTAGCTTCTAATACCCAGCATTGTGTTAATGAGATTCACCAAAATCACTTCATGTAGCTGTATTTGCTCACTGTAATTACTCTGCCTTATCCTATTGTGTGAAATCCCACAATTTATTTATTATCCATCACCTAGTGATGGACTTTTGGAGAATTTCCAGTTTGGGGCTATTACAAATAGTCTAACTATGAACATGCAAAGATTAGTTCTATGATAACAGCGTCTAAGGATTACAAATGAATGTAGCTTACCTTTCCCCGTTTACCTTTCAGGCACGGCAAAGAAGAAACTGAAGGTTGCAAAAAATA
This sequence comes from Rattus norvegicus, assembly GCF_021556685.1. Classification (NCBI taxonomy): domain Eukaryota; kingdom Metazoa; phylum Chordata; class Mammalia; order Rodentia; family Muridae; genus Rattus; species Rattus norvegicus. The sequence continues at coordinate 148,475,345 of NC_141534.1, forward strand.
ACGGAAATTAAGTGTTCCCATGAGCTAATCTGAATCCCTTCTAGAAGGCAACACATACAAACCATCACTTCTGCATCACTGGTGTACTGGGTGCCAGGGTCTGGAGGGGAGAAGCTATCATCCTTCAGGTGCTGTCTCACAGCAAGGGAAGGACAGAGCAAGGACCTGCATGCTAAGATGCAGGGCAGCCCTCAAGAAAAGCCAAGGTAATCAAGAAAGGCCTTAATCGAGAAAGATGAAGAGGGCTTCCAGGTCAGTGGGCCTTAGATGATAGGCACAGTCAGTTCTCAGATTGGGGATGAGAAAGAAATAGGGAGAGGAAACTCACAGAGGTGGTCATTGTCTATAGTTAACCCGTCTTAAAAATGCCGTGAAGATTTTCAAAATAGGAGAAGAAGAAAAAAAAAAAAGACTCTACTCCACGTTCTCCTTACCAATTGTTAAAGAAAATGGAAATTTTCAGACGGGCCTTTTATTTTCCACAAAAGCTTATTTTCTTAAAGATTGACATGTCTTTGATCTTTAAGGAGAGCACCCAGTCGTCCACTGAATATCTGTCCCATGTGTGAGTCACTGGCCTACACCCCTGGAATGGAAATGAATGGAGGACAGCCAAAGACAAAGCCACTCAGTGATTTTAGGTCCTGAAGCTGGCATGGTTGGGAAATGGTTAAGCTGAGAATTCCTGGGAATGCTTGCCACAGGAAGCCTGGTGAAGTCGATGATGTCTTCAGATGATGTCTTCACGGTGGGGGAGACATTTTCAAGTTGTTCTCAGCCTGGAAATAGTTCTCTTCACCCCACACACCAGATGCTGTAAAACTTCCCTCACAGCTGCAGTGGTGATCAGAGGCACAGACTGGAGTGTATGGGGTAAAAAGTTCTTGGTACCAAGATGTGTGTCCAAACCATACAGTGGGCATTTAGTAATCGGTGCACAGGTCTGGGCAAAAACCAGTAGGAGCAGATCTACATGGGCCCGTGTGACTTGTGTTGGTTAAGATATACTCCAAGTATGCTCTCTGAGCAACTATAGGTACAGAGACTACCATGGTTGATATGAAGGCCAAGGAGGGAGATTCCCAAATAACCCCTGTGGAACATGACACTACATAGAGCCCAGAGAGGACGGAAGAGTGGTGGAAATCTAAGCCAATGGCAGAAGATTCAGACAGCGTGTGCGCAGTTTCTACATATGACTGGGGACCACCAACGGGACTGAAGTGAATATAGACATAGAACCCAGATGGCTCTGATGCACACACACACACATACACACACACACACACACACACACACATACACACACACTCACACACCACACACACACACAACACACATACACACACACACTCACACACACCACACACACACTCACACACACTCACACACACCACACACACACCACACACACTCACACACACCACACACTCACACACTAACACTCACACACACACTCACACACCACACACACTCACACTCACACACACTCACACACACCACACACTCACACACACCACACACACTCACACACACCACACACACACCACACACTCACACACACACCACACACTCACACACTAACACTCACACACACACTCACACACACCACACACACACTCACACACACACTCACACATACCACACACACTCACACACACCACACACACACTCACACACACCACACACACACACCACACACACTCACACACACAGCACACACACACACAGCACACACACACACACACCACACACTCACATACTAACACTCACACACACACACTGATTAAAGATTCCAGAAGCTGTACAAGGGCACATTGCATAAGATTAATTCCATTCTCCTCAATCTGACATGCCCAGCAGAGACCAAATAAGCCCATGCTATGCTAAAAGTCCCAACAGTGCTTTGTCTCAGTGGATTACCAAAAGAAATGGTCTCTGCTCAGTGTTCAGAGCCTTTTGCTCAGGACGCAGTGTCCGTAAGGGTGCTCTGGTCTTTGGAGTGAGAACTCCTGATACCTTAGGAAAGAACACCTTTGAGTGTTCTGTCTCAGGCATATGCTCTCCTTCTGCCAAAACTAGACCAGCCGTGGAGCAGCACGTGGGGCGCCTGCCACTCTCCAGGCAACTGGCAGACATAGCTGATGAACCCGAGCATTGAAAGGCAAATGTTGGGGCTGGAGAGATGGCTTAGTGGGTAAAGTGCTTGTAGTGCAAACAAGAGGACCCAGATTCACATTCTAGCATCCATGTAAAGCTGGGCATGCCAGGGTGCTTCCATAATCCCGGGGATGGAGGTGGAGAAGGAGGATCCCAGGGGCTTCCAGCCAGCCAGTCTCATCAATTGCTGAACTCCCGGTTCAGCAAGAGACTGCTTCATGAAATACAGTGAAGGGACTGGGGAGGTGGCTCATAGGTACAGCACTGTGGCCTTGCACATCTGTAATTCATTCCAGAGCCCCTGTGGTGAGGTAGAAGAATCCTCAGAAACAAGAAGACCTTGTGTCCGGTAAGATGGAGGATAAAGGCAGACACCGAGGTTGCCTTTTGACTCCATGTATATGCTATAGCATGTGTCTACACTCACAAACAGACACACAAACACACATACCCACACTCCTCCCCACACATATCACATACACACAAGACTTTTCAAAGTTGTAATAAAATTAGGGGGTACCAGTGTTAACCTCTGGCTTCTATATATGCACACAAAGGTAAATGTATTCCTCACACCACACACACACACACACACACACACACACACACACACACCCATGCACAGGGGTGCAGGTAGGAAAAAAGGAAGAAAGAAATACAGAAAAGAAGAGAAATAAGCAAAAGTCCACCCCTTCATACACATGAAAAAGCATCCTCCAGCCCCCAGGACTGGGAGTTCCCAGCATTCTCTGCAGGGCCCTGTCTTGCCCAAGTCCTCCTGAAAGTGCTGAACACCCCCGCCACCACAGTCAATAAAACAGCCAGTGTGTAGTCTTTTCATCCAGTACCCCAGCGTCATTTGAGCATTGCATTTTGCACAAGGGGAGCTGGAAACAGAGAAGGGATGCTCAATGGCCCTTTGAGGGTCTGTGTCATATCTGAGCAGCCATGGCTCCTGTCTCCTCCAAATCTCTCCTGTTAGAACCACTTCCTTCCTGGGACAAAGGCTTCTTACCCTGTCTCTCCAAATTCAACCAAAGATCTTTTCTAGTGGTTACCTTCACATATAAAACAGAGCAGCAAAGAGTTCAAGTCCCCCAAAAGATGTGTCCACGATGCTGAGGTTAGTGTACCTTGAGGGAAGGCACAGTGGGACTCCGTGTCCACCCAGTCTAATCACAACCGCTATCAGACTCGGGGCACGGGAAGACTTAGAGCGGGGGTGGGGGGGTAATCTTGTCTCCCACAGTCTTTTCTCTTGGCATTTATTTCCTAAGGACAGAGTAGGGCCTGCAGCAACTAGCTTTGGGTCTGACTAAGCGTTTTCCCCCCCTGGTGAAGAGCAAGCTGCAACGAGAGCCTCATTCCTGGATGTGGATACGGCCAGAATGAGAGCTAGCTCTTCACCCAGGGCCTGTGTGTCCTTCAAAGTGCAGGGACTCTGAAGGCAGGTGTCTGGACAGTTACAAGTGCATAGAGTGGACACCGAGATTCTAAGAGGCTTCTGAAACATAAATCCAGACTTCTCCCTCATAACTAAGGACAAATCGTTTACTTGGGGGAATGTTCTTTCTTGATTGCAAAATATTAGCTATTGAGTAGGCAGAGAAGCCACCCCTTACACACACACACACACACACACACACACACACACACACACACACACACAGGAGGAGGGGACAAGCTATAAGAGATGGATGTTAAAAAAGCACTTCATCACGTCATCTGAAGATTACCTTTAGTTCTTCATGTCAGTATGTGGCAATTTACATCCTTTGTGTGTGGTGAGACATGTTTTTAACCAGTGAGAACTTAAAAAAAAAAAAAGCCATTTTCACCACTCTATGAAGACAGAGACCAGGATAGTGGGAACCCCTTGTAAGTAGACTAACCACAGGGAGAAAGGTCAAGGAATCTTCCGGAGAGTTGAGATTGCTCTAAATCTTGGTCCAGACGACAGCTCTATGGATGTATGGCTGAATGCAAATGAAGAGTGAGGCTGTCTCAAAATAAGAAAAGGTCATTAGATATGTGCTTGAGCTTGATGTGATGGCGCACACCTTTAATCCCAGCGCTCTTTGAGGCAGAGGCAGGCAGATGTCTGTGAGTTCAAGGCTAGCCTGGTCTACGGAGCAAGTTCCAAGACAGCCAGGACTACATAGAGAAACCCTGTTTTGAAAAAAAAAAGAATAATAAACAAACAAACAAACAAACAAACAAAAGAGTGTACCCTGAGACCTGTGTTTTTTATTCTGTGTAAGTTATGCTTCTGTAAAAAAAAAATGCTTTAATAAACCAGTAATTCAGAAAGGGAACATCCATTTCTGTAAACTAAACATGAGTAAGTTGTATGATATTTCAAGCCACCCCTACACACTCTCCTAGAAGATTTTTTGTGCCCAAGCTCTCCCCTTAAAAACATGAGCAACTGACTTTTCAAGGGTCAAAGATGATTTTTGTCCATCTGTCACGTCTGTCCGTGGCAAATGTGGACATGTCACTTGGAACGCAGCCCTGATGAAATTAGAAAAGCATGCGGAGATAAAAACCACTCAGGGATGAATCCAGACACTTCCTGCCACTTGACAGATGTCACAGAGCTGGAAGCCACCCTCCTGGGGGGAAGTGATTCAGCCGGCCCCAGCCAGATGTGTAGGAAGCTCCTCGGACCTACATGTTAACACTGTCCCGATTGTGCGGAACATATGCTTTCAGTCAGGAGTGAAGAGTGCAGGCAGGGCCACATGCCAGGAGTCTTTCAAGCATGGCCCACCAGTCAGCCTACAGCGCGACGCACTGATGCGTCCAGTCAGCAGATGTGTGTCACCACGACACAGGCCAGGGCTGGTTAAATGGCAACAGAGCTCAGTGACCTAATACACACACTCAGCCCTTCCTGAGAACCTGATGCTGAAGTTGTCACGCTGCGGGATACGTGTCAGCTTGATTCCGAGGCTGCTCGGTACATGTGCTTAAACTGCATGGAATGGCAGAAATACCTTTCCCGGTACTCAGCCTTTGTGTCACACAGATCTCAGCCAGCAGCCAAGACACGCAGGTGCGACTTCCATAGCCCAGGATTTGGGGGACTTGGGAATGTGATTATGTGGTGGTCTGATTTGGGAAAACTGAGTAGTGACTGGGTTCCCTTCCCTGGTGTAACCCTCTGGAGGCCCCAGCTGCCTGCAGGTATCACCACCTCCCTCTAGAAAGCCTACTCAGCCCCTCCCTTTGGTAGGAAGCACTGAGGGCTGAATTTATGCAAATGTTCTAAACTCACTCAAACTGACTTTACTACAGTTCTGCCTCCTCTGATGGTGAAAGGGGGTGTAAACATGTGTAAGTGTCCCTAGCTTCTCTTTTATGTATTAGTGAGGACACGGGTAACCACACAGTGTCACTCCGAGATGATGACATGATACCATAGGGTGGCTGTGGGCACCTGCAACCTCTTGGTTGGCCAAGAACAGCAAATACTACACATAAGAAATCCTGGCATGTTGTTCTCATGGGTGGACTCGGCTGAGCAGATACAGAGATGTTTTTCATCGGTTGCTGTTACCAGTTGCTGAGAAACCTCTCCGTGTCAAATTATGTCTCCACTGTTTGTACCTGCAAACACCCCAGCCCCAAATTTGCTGGTGCTGCTAAAGGCACACACCATCCACATGCCCGGCTGTCATTTTTGGCAAAGGCACACCTGTTGTGTTTCCACCCAGACACCAGGAAAGCCAAATTGTCTTCAATCATCCCGTTAGTTCTTCAGAAACGACTGCCTTCCTGTCCGCACGAAGTTCTGACTTTGCATAATCATGGCTTTGGTTACCTAAAAGCCGATTCTCGGGAGGGCAAATGCTACAGAAGCTTCGTCATGCATGATGCCTCTCTTTCCTTTAGATCATGGAAGAACATATGTGGAGATTGTGTGCTTCCACCCACCTACTACATGCCTTTTCCATAACACACACACACATACAGACACACACACACACACACACACACACACAAACTCTCACAGACACACACATACATACACACTCACACACACAGACACACACACATACATACACACACAGACACACATACACAGACACACACACTCACACACACACAGACACACACACATACATACACAGACACACATACACAGACACACACACTCACACACACACAGACACACACACATACACACAGACACACACACATACATACACACACAGACACACACACAGACACACAGACACACACACAGACACACACACAGACACAGACACACGCACACAGACACACACTCACACACAGACACACGCTCACAGACACACACAGACACAGACACACACACACACACACACACACACATACACACACACACAAAGCAGTCACCATAAAGTTGGCTGCGCCTCATGTTTGTGGAGTGGATTCTGCTCGCCTGGCAGAGAGAACTCTCAGGGAGAGCAGCGGTCACGGTAATACATACCTGCGGCTCATCACTAGTCATTTACTTGGCTTTAGAATTTGTTTTTGTGCTTACGCTGGAATATGGGTCTGCCTAAGGCTGTGGGAATTCACAGCACTTTAGATAAACTAAATGATCTTCCCCTTAAAGACCTGACTCAGGCAGAACTGAAGGAGGTTTTGTCTCTTGCCCTGCCACCGCTCAGGACCAGGCTGCTTTCAGAGGCCAGAACCAGAAGCAAGATGTTAGCCTGGAGGGGCTTCCCATCACCACAGGACTACCAACTAAGTGCAAACGTGAAAGATGCTTGGCAGGTCTGCGAAGGGAAGGGATACTAGCCTTTCCTCTGACAGTGGCCACTGTGTATTCCTACCTCCAACAAACAAGGCTCTCTACACAACCCTCCACACCCCCCCCATTCCTGTTTCCCACTCATCTTCCCAAGATGCCTTCACATCCTGCTAAATGGTATAGACCCTGGCTTTATTTTCACACCTGTGACTTCAAGCTGAATATATCCACTGGCTAGATTATAGGAAGCACTTACCTAGAGGTTGAAGAGAAGGTAGGTTGGCACTCCCATGTCTGCAGGCCTTCCTTCCTTCAGTCACTCAAAGACCTTAATGGCAAAAACTGTGATTTCCCAGAGAAGAAACTTTGCCTCAGAATTGTATTAAAAAAAAAAAAAAACAGACAAACTTGCTAGTTGGGGGTTGGAGAGATGGCTAAGTGGTTAGAGTACTGACTGCTCCCCTAGAGACCCCAGTTCAATTCCCAGCACCCACATGGCAGCTCACAACTGTCTGTAGCTCCAGTTCAGGGGATCTGGCACCTTACACAACACATAAGCAGGCAAAACACCAATGTACTCAAAATAAAAGGAAATAAATCTTAAAAGCAAAACAAAACATGATGGTCCCCCTAACTGTGTGAGCCAGTTTCCTTGAACTGTTATCTCTCTTCTCTCTCTCTCTCTCTCTCTCTCTCTCTCTCTCTCTCTCTCTCTCTCCCCCTCCCTCCCTCCTTCCCTCCCTCCCTCCCTCCCTCCCTCCCTCCCTCCCTGTGTTCTCTTTTTCTGAGGACCTGTGACCCTAACCCTAACCCTAACAGAGTTCTCAGCCTATCCTCCAGCCGTTCATTTCCCTCAGCTCCCAACACTGGCGTCTGATGGAGGCCTAGCCTGTGCACCCAGCCTTCTCCTTTTGTTTTAATTCATATGCATCAGAAGGCCTCCGGCTGTTTTCTAAGAAATCTTCTACTTTTATGACAGTCCTTCCCTTAGTCCAACTCCAGTTGTAGGCTGAGCCATGAATGACCTTTCAGAGATGTCTGTCTGTCTGAACATGATGGCTCTGAGGCATATATAGGAGCTTAGATGGGGAGTCCAGGCCAAGGACTCAGGATGAGAATAGTGCCCTGGGGGAAAAGCCTAACATCAAGAAAGCTTTGAGGGCTGTCCTTAGGCTACCGAAGGGTTTCTGGTTGCTGCCACTGAGCCTAAGGCAGTGATCAGATTTTGGTGGAAGGACCACTGACTTGTGGCCCACCCTTGCTTTCCCTACCTGCCATGTGGGTACTGGGAATTGAACTCAGGGCCTCTAGAGGAACAGCCAGTGCTCTTAACTACTGAGCCATCTCTCCAGCTCCTGGAGAATACCTGGTTTCTCCTAAAGGGGAGCCTGGTATTTCCAGTGTTTTTTCAAAGTTGGACTCTGGATTTTTATGCAGGTTTGGTGGAACCTGCCCTCAGAGAAAAGACCTCAAGAGATAAATCCAAGTGGAAGCTGTGGGCAAGAGTAGTCCCGGAGAAATGACACCACAGCTAGAATACTACACCAAAGAGCTCTTGTTTCTCCAGCATGTAAAATGGAGCATCACAGTACGTCACAGAACATCGATAAGCTTCACTGAACAAAAGCAGTGAGTACAACTGTCAGGAAAGCCTGCTCGTTTCCAGAAATCCAGGGTATGACTCTCTTAAAAAGTATAAATAAGCAAAACAAAGATAAAAACAACAGCCCTCCAAAACAAGCAAATAAACCAAAAAACCAAACCAAAAAAGCCCTTTCACAAACCCTTAAAATTTTTAACTAACTTTTGATTTTCTGAGGAAACAGAAAAGAAAGGCTGCTGGGACATATTTATTCTTTCTGAATCCATTCTTACCCAGCAGTCATAGCCAAGCACTGGGTCCAAAACCCCTGAGACTTAAGCCGATGAAAGGATACAGCCCCACCCTCCAGGAGCTCCCATCCAATAGCAGACAGACAAGGGCCCTGATAATTACTACACAATGTGGTGAGTGTTCTCGGTCCTGGAGGGGGGCTCCAGGAACCAGGGAGGGAGTGACTAACTTCGGAGTGCCTGGGGGCTTTTGGGAAGGCTGAGACTTGAAGCCTCAACAGGAGTTCACATGCCTGGCAAGGGGCTGGGGAGGGAAAGAGTCCAAGTTCCACCTTGGACCATGGCTCCATCAGATTACACATGCAGCAGAGCTGCTGACAGGGAGCCAAATGGACAAGCCAACGATTGCCCTTTCCTCCCCTTTCCTCTTCTCTCCTCATGAGAGAGGTACTAATGAGTAGCGGGGCCCACAAGGCAGGTGAGAGTACGGAGGAAACTCGATAATGGGCCAAATGGACGGCCAGCCTCCTCTGAATCAAGCTGTCCTGCCCACACCAACGTCAGCAACTAGAACTTGATAACCACATGGTCTCTTGGTCATGGGCCATGGAGGAAGGGGCTCCTCTATGACATCCATTTGGCTTAGCACTTACAGAGAGCCAGCCCCGGGGTGGGAGGGATCTTCGGCAGAAAGAAGGCTTGGAAGTAGGAAAGACAGGGATTCCTAAGACAAAGGGTAACTGCTCTCGAGAGAGTGGGTGCTGCTAAAAACCTGTTGCCCGTTAATTGCCGTGGAGTGCAACATGCCAAGGTATCTTAATTCAAATCTTACCTCACCGTCCTAGGGACCTTTTGTTGCTGTAAGGATGGTCCTCGGTTCCAAGAAGAAAATTAAAGGCTGCTCCTGAGGTGAGCACAGTCATTTGGATGAAAGAAAACACATGGTTGCATTTAGAGATCAGATCTCAACAAGATGGGGCATCACCTTCTGCCCAGGGAAGAGCAGGCCACAGGATGCAAAACTGGAATTTATTCGAGACTACCTTGCCCCCATTATAGCATCTCTAGGTGAGCTGGACACACATTTCTGGCACTAATTAGTTCTTGCATCTAGTTGCTGTGGGTGCACATTGTGCATACCCATTTTCCTGATGGAAGGGACCCACAGAGGAGGTGGGCAGAAGTGTTTTCAAAGGTGAATAATGCCACGTCGGTTCAAGCCTGTTTGCTCAGGGCGAACCACTCTTACAGTTTTTGTCTGTGGCTGTGTTTGCCACTGAACCCATAGGTTTGACCCCCTGGGATTTGCTTTTTTATCTTCTGTCCCTAAACTTGGAGTCAAAATGGCAGAGCTATACATTGGCAGCCAAGCCTGGGTTTCTACTCTGATGCTTAGCAGCTGTGGGAGATGGGAAAGATTCCCAGTCAGACTTCATGCCTCAGTTTCTTCATCTCTAATATGAATTTGACAACAGTAATTACCTTCTCAAGGGTCCACCATAAGGATTAGCTGAATATTGGCTCATTTCTTTTGTTTGCCTTTATCGTTGTTTGGGGACAAGATATTATGTAGCCCCGTCTGGTCTTGAACTCACTCTATGGTTAAGGAGGATCTCGAGCTCCCAATACTTCTGCCTCAAGTGTTCAGAAGCTGAACATTGCAAAGCTCGTGGAGAAATGTCTGACCCACAGCAAAGTATTAGACAGATCACATAAAATTATCAACATCTATCCTCACTTTTATAGAAAAGGCTGAAAACTGCTCTGGCTCATTGTAGCATTTGCTTAATGATGAATAATACCATTTATGTACTTGTCATGTTTATAATATTCTAGTACTTGTATCATTTATCATCACTTAATTTATGACCCTGCTACTATATTTATATATATTGTAACATGACTGCATTAATGAATTGATTCAATGTACTTTAAAACAGTATGCTAATTCCATTTAAAAAGTTGTCACAGAATGGTGTTGAGTGTCATATACTTGTAATAACTGATGCCTACATGTATTAAAAGGATAAAGAATTCCATGTTTTAGGGTCAGGGAACCATGCCTTGGGGCTGTTAGGGAAATCATGTCAATACCAGGCTCCATCCAGCCTACAGACTGACACCTAGGAAGGAAGGCACCTAGAGTGGGGGTTAAAAAAATGTGTTGGCCTCTTGGGTGGTGGGGTGAGCTGCTTCTCTCACCAAAGCAGGGAATTCACAGGGGAAACCCTGGCCAAGGTAGAAGGATGTGTGTTCTATATACTTACCTTATACTTAGGAACCAGTGGGTTCCTAAATCTAGCCTGATGCAGCCATGGCCAGGATACACATGAATGGAAGCCTTAGGAATGGGAAGCTGCATGTCAGGGCTGAAGTTAGGGAGAGTGCAGGGCCCATCTGCCTGTCTTCTAGCCCCAGACTGGGTCTCGGTTTGAATTGCAATGTAAGATGAGTGTTGGGTTGGCTGTTGAGTTAGATGAGTTTGGGAGCCAGAACTCTGAGTATGGTCAGAGACGTGAAGAAAGATTCTGAGCGCTGGGGAAGAAAGACGTGGGTCCAAAGACTAAAAGCAACACGTGTTGGCATCAAGCCATGGGCAGTGTGTTATTACTCAGTAGGAGAAAATTTTCCCTCTGGAGTCAAATGAAATGACAGCCGTCTTCTATTTCTTCTTCCAGTCCCCAATACTGTCTTAGTTTGGGAAGACGTAAGAAGTGTAAGCAACAAGGGGAGGGACCACCAGAAACTCAAGTAGACAGGGGAGAAGAGAAGGTCTGAGTTGACTACAGCCACAGCAAAGTGTGTGGGCATTGCCTCTCTAACCCACCCTGTCTCAGCTCAGAGCCTAAGCACTCTAGTGATCATGGCAAACAGCTCCTATCGTCACTTCCTCTCCACCCCGGAAGAAGCTGGGGCCCAGAGGTTTGGACACGGAGGCTGAGCTCTCAGCAAGACACAGAGCCGCTTTTCAGTCCGGACAGCCAGCTCAGTCTAGTTACCTGCCAACCGGGACTTAAAGAAACAAAATCGTTCAAAGCAAAAAACAAGCAATCAAAAACTGACAACAAGCATAGCCAAGGAGAGCAGAATCGTCATGAGTAAGGGGCTACAGTCTCTCGGGAAAGTAGGGCTTCGGAGAACAACTGGGAGGCTTTAGATAAATAAAAGAATTTCTCGTTCCTCTCCCCCAAGGAGTTGAGACTCATCGAAAAGATTTTCCCCGCCACAAGGCCACAAGCTTGTTTCTTCTGTGCGCTTCCAAGGTGCTGCTAGTCTCATTTACAGACAAGAAAACTGAGTTCCACGAGATCACTCACAAGTGTGGAGCTACGTGTTTGATTTTGGCTTCTTAGACTTTAGAATCTGAGCTCGAATTTCTGAGTACTACGAAGAACACCAGTGGATGGCTAGGGTGGATTTTAGCATGCTTTGGGGGTGTTATGCAAGGGAGATAAGCTATAAGTGAAGAAGGAAGGGGGAGACGCGGGCAGTAACTCATGTGACATTATGAATGGGAGAAGGAAAGAGGGACGCTATAGCCCTTCATAATCAGATAGGACCAAATACACTATACATGTAAGGAAATGTCAGTGATCCCACTGTACTCACACAGTACAGGATGTAATGGGTGTTCATGCTGTTAATTAAGCTAAGCATGCTTCCCAGAGGTTAAAAACTCAAGGCTAAGATACTGAGTAAGTTTGTTCTCTTTTTTCCCCCCTAATTTTGTGTGATTACCCTTCAGACCTTTAAAAAAATTTCCCATTAAATTCATTTAAAGTTGTAAACTTCCTTTATCCATGGCTTTGATTGTATCCCACATATTGTGGTGTTATATGTCATTAACACCTAAAATATTTAGCAATTTGCATTCTAATCTTTCTTAGAGTATGTGTAATTTTAAAAGTTATATACTTTGTGTTTATATACCTTTTGGGGTAGTTTACACTTGTAATCTTGGCACTTGGGAAACTGAGGTAGGAAAATCGCTTGATCTCAAGAGAGATTCTGGCTCTGTTAAGGGCCCGCCATGACCCAGCCAGGCTAAAAAAGAGACTCTGGTACACCTCAACGGGAAAGAAGTTCAAGACAGATAAAAAAGATAAATAAAACTCTAAGGAGACCTTGACAAAATTGGCCTTAGAGACTGGCGGGGGAGACTGGACTGTCCTCCTTCCTTTCGCTCTGTAACACTCCTGACCCTTTTGGCCTAACACCTTATGAGATTATATATGAGAGCCCCCCCCCTGAATCGGGTGGGGCCCCCTACCCTGAGGTTTTTCCTAAAACACTGCTCATTTAAAGGCCTGAACAACTCTTGCTCGATGTAGAAAGTTCCCCTCATCCTCTGGTATTTACTTACCCTGGTTCTCTAGTCAATCTTAGCCTCTGTGGGCAATAAGCTAGCCTGTTCTTGTGGGAAGTGGAAACCTCTTTAGTAGATGCCCTTTTCATCTCTTTAAGGACATCTTTGAGAATTTAAAATGCACAGAATTAAGACGATGTTGACTGTAGGTGGCAAGAGAGACCTTCTTCAGGTGGCTCACCTAAGATCCTAAGCCGTGCCTCAGGTTCACAGAGAACTTGTTTAGTGACCATGTCCCTCAGTGTCTCCCCTCCCCAGCTGCACTACAGAACCAACAAAAATAAAGAAAAAGCATCTAATTACCCACACCTCTTTCTTCAAAATAAAAATGCACTTTATTTTTTCACTTTCAGGTATGTGCTCTTCAAAGGTCTGTTTTTATATATGTGTGAAGGTGTTTGCTATGTGTATATTTATGTTTTTATTTATGTGTGAAGGTGTTTGCTCTGTGTTTGTCTGTGCACCATGCACCTACCTGGTGCTCAAAGGATCCAGAGAAGGCCACCAGAGCACCTGGAAGAAGAGTGTGAGCGCTCATGCAGCTGCTGGGAACTGTGCCTCTGTCCTTTGCAAGAACAATAGGGGCCCTGAACAGTGGACTGATCTCTCCACCCCTGAAGTGTGTACTTCCTATGCCTATCGACCTGTGGTACAATAGCCTGTCTGGTTTTCTCTTAACATCACTCCATAAGGATATTCTATCAGTCTTTGCGATCCTAATTTATAATTCTGTATTACATAGCCTGACTCATACTCTATACTTGTTTCTAAACAGATTTCCTAAATAATTTGCCAATGTATCTACATTTTTTTACCATCTTTATTTTTTGAAATTGGGTCTTGAAAAAGACTTTCTTGAGAAAAGAAATCTATTCAGTGCCTTGGAGTTCTTTTTAAATGCAGTTAAACCTGTCATCGTTTCTGCACTGGAGATTTCTCCTTCAGTGGGAAGCCGAAGCAGGGTGTTCACTGCAGTTGTGATTAAGAATTCCCGTAGAGGAAACCTATGATCACCACATAAGCATACCAAGTGTGATAGACAGGAGACAGGGCTGGGGAGGAAACGAAGACAAGGAAGGCCACTCTTTTGCCCTCAGAAGGCTTGACCTCTCTAGGGAGTGGTGAGCCTTGCATGTGAGTACCTTGTGTTAATCCAGCTTGATGAAAGGCCTAATAGAAGTGTCAGAAAGGCACTGGGAAACAGGGAGAACAAAACCTTTAGGGGGGAACAAAACACAACTAGTCACCTTTTGGTATTTGCAAAGTGCTCCGTCCATGGTCCCACTGACACCCAAACATCTCATACTTAACTCCAAGGTGTAGAAGGGCATAGTGTTTGCATCTAACTGATACATATTCTCCTACATTCATTTGAGGTTTGACTTTTTGTTGTTATTGTTGAGTTTTCTCCCATGGGCTTTATATAGTTTCTAGGTTACTTATATACTATATAATCGAATGTCAATACTATATATAGTTTTGTGTTGCTTGGGCAATACATGAGAGTCTGTGCATATTCAGTACAGATGTGATTTAAAACATTCCTGTGACCGTAGAGGTGTCTAAGCAGTTAAGCGCTTATTATTCTCTCAGAGGACCAAGGTTCAGTTCCTAGTACCCACATGGCAGCTCACCACTCCCGTTCTGGGGGATCCAATGTCCTCTTAATCCCTCACAGTTAGGGGGATTAAGAAATTGATTTTGAGCTGGGTAGTGTTGGCTCACACCCTTAATCCCAGTACACAGGAAGCAGAAGCAGGAGAATCTCTGAGTTTGAGGCCAGCCTGGTCTATAGAGGAAGTTCCAGGCCAGCCAGGACTACACAGAGAAACCCTTCTTTTAATTTTTTTAAAAAAAATTTTGCTGAGAAGTTGACCAGGAAGGAACTTTGCAATAAAGGAGACATTTCTAGATAATTGTAGGTGGGTGGAAAATCATGTAAGTGCATCCGACGGTCTACAAGCAGCAAGTGAGGGAGTTTGATGTGAGGACCTGGAGCAAGGGTGACCTAGAGGAGGTTGAAACCTTGCTGTAAGGTCCAATAAAGATTCACCTTCCTCAGGTACTGACATGACAAGGCACTGACGGAGGCTAGGCTTGCCTGTTTGCTGAAGACATTTCGATTTTCATCTAGATTAATCCGGCTGACAATAGAACAACTGGCAAATATTATGCAGGGAATTGACTTCCCATCCAGTTCAGACCCCTTCTTCTTCTTGGAAAATCATTCTTACCATTTCTTTTGCAATTTGGATTTCTTGAGAATAAATATTAAATTGTACCTAAATTGGCACAGAGAACCATGGACATTTTCATCGGGCAGCTAATGCGAGCTTCTGAATATGTCTTTATTAAAAGAACTGAAATTAAATATTAACTCAGAGCAGTGTGCCCAAGTTGTGGGTAGATGCCTGCCTTCGAGCTCAAACATCAGCCTCACCTACTCACACTGGGTGGAGTGACTCACGTGGAAATCACTGATCACTCTTATCACCATTATAAACTCTTCGAGCTATGAGAACACAGGATCGTTTATTGTTTGTGGAGAAAATTAAGTAAAATTAACCTCTGTTTCATTGTTATTTTACATTAAAATGTTTATCCTTTTCAGTTCTTGCTCCCCTATTGCTAATGTCTTAAGTGTTTTCACTCCCCTTCCTGTGTCCAAAGCAGACATC
The DNA here is from genome assembly GCF_021556685.1 of Rattus norvegicus. Taxonomy (NCBI): domain Eukaryota; kingdom Metazoa; phylum Chordata; class Mammalia; order Rodentia; family Muridae; genus Rattus; species Rattus norvegicus. The sequence goes on from NC_141534.1 coordinate 148,491,129, forward strand.
ACCAGTCGATCCTGAGTACTTATCAGTTGAGCCGCAGCCGCAGCATAGACATAGAGGAGTTTCATGCCCTGACTCTTAGCTATCACAGTCTATGGACTCCATTTGTGACATGAAACCATTCCTTGCCCTAGCATAGGCTCTGCACTCTCTAAGTTCTCCCCAGATGCTAGAAACCTTACACTTCAAATAGAACTCTCCAGTTCTGTGTCAGCCATACATTTCCTCCCAGTCTGCTGCGTTCCTTGTGAGGTGATTTTTGCATTTTTGTTGTCTTTGTTTATGCCCAAGATGTTAAGTTTTGCTGAGTTTATGTTTCAGATCTCTCTACAGAATTTGGGCTAGTCTGCTTCATGTGCATATGTGCTTTTGCAGGTTCAGTCTCCTGTTTACTCATGTACAGTTAGAGTCTACAGTGGTTTATTTAGAATTAGAATCACAAGTTCAGAAGGCAGCCTGTTTGTAGGATCTGATTCTTCAGTCGTTATTCCTAAACTAAGGCATGAAGTCATATTTGATGACTGGGGAATTGGTGGATAAAAATTCCTTTCTTTTTTCTTACTTTTTGTTCTGAAGCACCTTCAACATATATATTATATAATATTACACACACACATACACACACACACACACACACACACAAAATTTAATTTTTGCCAGAGGGGACTTTTGGAGACAGAGTGTAGGGAGGGTAAGAGGATTTGTGTTGGAGATGGGCACTCCTGCCTCAGAAGTACAGAAAAGCCACAGAGCTGATGGGTGCTTTGTCAGAGAAATTTAAATAAAATTAATTTTATTTAACTTGTCATCATGGAGAATTGTGACGTAATAACAATCAAAACCACTGAAGTGGCTATGATAAAGCCTTCGTAACCTAAAGGCTGTGACCTTCCCGCGGTGCACCCGGCATTTGTGTCTCAGTGTTACTACTGCTGTGATGAAATACCCACAAGCAAACTGACTTGGGTCGGAAAGGGTTGGTTTGACTTAGGCTTCTACATCAGGTTCATCATCAAAGGCAGTCGGGACAGGAACTCACACAGGGCAGGAAGCTGGAGGCAGGAGCTGGTGCAGAGGCCACGGAGGGGTGCTGCTTACTGGCTTGCTCCCATGGCTTGCTCAGGCTGCTATCTTATAGAACCCAGGACCACCAGCCCAGGGGGGAGCCCAGGCACCACCTAACATCACATATAAGAAATTAGTGATTAAGAAAGTACCAACAGGCTGCCTACAGCCTGATCTTATGGAGGCATTTCCTTAATTGAGGTTCCCCCCTCCCTCTCAGATGACTTTAGCTTGTATAAAGTTGACCTAAAAGCAGTCACCACAGTGCTCAAGGAAATGAGGGCAAGTAACCAGGTGTCATACAACATACTGGGTCTATACTAGTAAACAAATGAAAAACAAACAAGTAAGAGTTCATACACCCCAGCCAGGGATTTGAAGATAAGATTTGCCCAGTTGAGAAAAATAATCCTTGGATACGTCACGTGCTTCTCCACAAAACCTCCTGAGGCTCACTCACCTCAAATGCAGGTTCCCAGATCACCCAAAAGGTTGATCCACTGAGGCTTAATGCGTACGAAACTAAAATGAACTGACTCGAGGAGATTGTGAAATACTAAGGAGCGGTCTCAGTGCACCTAAGTGGCCATGATACAGGTTATGAAGTTCCTGAGATCAACGTGTGTTTGTTCAGGATCCTACTTATGACTTCCAACCAACTCTAAACAACTTGTTCATTCCCTGCCCCCAGCCATTTAACAACAAGACAATCAGAAATGTCTGTGCAAAATACTGGCTTGACAAAAACTGTCTACCAGAGCACAATGTACTAACAGCACTGTGCATAACCATCTCTCCTGTGCACATATCATCTCATTTAACCTTCTCGAAAAATTCAAGGGTTTGCACAGGGCTAGTAAGAGATACCAGGGCAACAAACCCTTGTTCTGCAGCGCTTGCTGTTGTTCTAATCTATGTTTTGTAGGCTCCAGTGACATAAAAATAGCAGAAAGGACAAGGGAGAGGAGAAGGGAAGGACAGACCTTGCTAAATGACACTTCTGGGTGATGGGGCATCAAGAAGACTTGCTCTGCTGATTCACTTTCGGTGGAGAAAACCTTTTGGATATTCAGCACGATTGGTCTTAGCATTAAGGCCTCCTTCATTAGGTTGCATCATAGACGGTAAACAGTAATTTGTCCTCAAATGTTCCCATGGTGGAGGAGAGACCAGACACAGAACAGAGATGCACAGTCTTTCTTTAGTGTTCAGAGAGAGAGGGAGGTGAGGAGGAGAGGGAGGTGAGGGGAGGGGGAGAGAGAGGGGAGGGGGAGGGGGAGGGGGAGGAGGAGGGAGAGATGAGTGAATGACTGAGTAGGCTTTCCATCATAGGGATTTGAAAATGGTGAAAATAGTGCACCAGCTTCAATAGTTCAAGAGTGGTGTGGAGCCAGAGAAAAAGAAATTCTAGAAAACATGGTCAGGGCACCCCTGTGGAGGGTGGCCAGCAGGTGAGCCAAGCCCACAAAGCATTTGTGGGAAAAATGACAGCTTGGGCTACAGTCCCCTTTGTAAAGACCTAGTGGGTGAGGTGGGAGAGTAAGGGATATTGATTAGCCAGGAAGTTGGGCTGGAACATGCCTGGGCTTCTTAGTATACACCATCGCTTTGCCCAGGTCTCCACCTGGAGTTGTCTACACACACACACACACACACACACACACACACACACACACACACACACCTCTGCAATCCAATGGCCCTCAGGAAGCTACCTGAGGGAACCGTGGAATTATGTACTTGGCAGTTGGAGAATAAGGGTAAACAAAAGACAGACAGAGCCTGAGGTCACGGGGTGAGCTGGTAATAGCATAACAAATTCCTGAAGGGAAGGGTAGTCTGGCTGCAGTCACTACACCCACAGAGGGGAGGAGAGGACAGGAGGAGGAACTTCCAGCACACTCCTTCCTTCCATTTAATATGCTGTTGGATGAAGCAACAGATCTGGGTATGGAGCGAGGTCCCTCTATGTAGTCACATTCGAGATCTCAGTGAAGAGTGTGACATACAGGGGTTGGGGAGGTGGCTCGGTGGGTAGAGCAAGCTTGAAGACACGAGTTTGATCTCTACCACCCACAGAAAAGCCAGTCGCAGTGGTATAGACCTGTAACCCAACACTGGTACAGGTTAAGACAGGATGATACCTCATAACTTTCTGGTCCACCGTCCTGGCTGAATCAGTGAAGTTCAGGTTCAGTGAGAGACCCTGCCTCAAAAATTAAGGTGGTGAGTGACAGAGGATGCCGCATGTCAACCTCTGGCCTCTACGTTTATGAGTATGGACACCACACGCATACACGCGAGTGCACACACACACACACACACACACACACACACACACACACACACACCAGAGGTGATAGTGTAGTTGTCTATCAAGCTTTGAACATTGCATTTAGAAAACAAGCAAGGACAGAACTCAGTGTTGAGAAGCGAGGCCATGAGAAATGATCAAGTCAGCATTCTAACGGAGAACTATGGGAATAATTGTCCTGGATTTGGTCTCTAGCACTATACACACTCGTATGGAACCAGTCCCTGTAATTCCAGCATTTGGAAGGAGGAGGCAGAGGCATCAGAAACTCAGTGTCATCTTTGGCTACATAGAGAATTCAAAGCCAACGTGGGCTAGAGGAGACCCTGTCAGAGACCAGATGCTGCTGGCTTGTGACTGTGTCCACAACAGAGACAAACTTCCCGAGTAAATTCTCTGCATGTCCCCATGTGTAATTATTCATGGAGTTAGCAAATGATTTTAAGTAGTTAAAATGGCCGCAAGGGTCTAGGATGCCCTTTTCTGATTCCGAGGCCAAGTTGGACTCTCTTAGACTGGAACGTTCTCCATAAGCGATCTCATTTCCACTTTCACTGTGAACTCTGGTTCATGGGCTTTTTCACGAAAAAGCTGACATTTAAAACAACACAAGGAGGGGCTGGGGATTTAGCTCAGTGGTAGAGCGCTTACCTAGGAAGCGCAAGGCCCTGGGTTCGGTCCCCAGCTCCGGAAAAAAAAGAACCAAAAAAAAAAAAAAAAACCAAAAAAACAATACAAGGAGATCTATGTGTATACATACACATGCATGCCGTACTCTCACAGAAGCGGTTCAAGGTTGGCTAATTTTGTATTTTGTACTGCTCAGGAGAAGTCCTGGACCCTGACTCACACCGTGATCATGATCGAGACTGCGCAAGTCAGCCAGGTACCTCGGCGGCAGCAAGCATTTCCTCTGTGCCCATCCTAGGACCTTTAGGACCAAGGCGCTAATTTGTACCACAATAAAAGATACTTTCTCAAATGGGTATCCCTGGCTGCCCAGGCCCTCTGCTTCCTATTTTAACCTTCTCTCCCTTCTCATTAACTTGTCTTTCACTTCATCTTGAAATCTGAATTAGTGCCCGGAATTAAAACCAAAGCCTGCATTCAGCCCCTTGATCGGACTCATCCTCCCTCAGCCAGCAGATCGAACATCTGGGGCGGAGTCCGGGGAGCTGTGGGCTGAGACAGACAACAGGAGTGGGCATGGGTCTGGCTAGAACCTTCCAGCAGCATCTCCTTTAGCCCCGGGTCCCCTCCTCCCTCCTCCACCCAGTTCTGAGGTTGGGGCTCTCCTAAGGCAATCGCATCTATGAAAGCCAAGGCCTGTTGGGACTTGACACAGCCACAGAAGGTCCTTCAGGCAAGACTTCCCATAGACAATTTGGCCAAATTCATAAATTAAGTTGAAAATTTGATCCAGCTTGCTGCCAAGCGGGACTAATTAATTTCTGTAGAGACTGATGAACAGGAAGCTCACGATTCGCATTATTTCATCAACAATTAATTCACTAAGCTCCGATTCATTAGTTTCCTGGCATTCACCTGCCTAAACGCTGTGGGGAAGGTGTTTGTGGAGGGAGCCTGGCTATTTTAAGCCTGGTGGAGAACACCTTAGGCTCAGCTGCCTCTCTGCAGGTGACTTCACCCTCCCGGAGAGGACTCATTAGGGGGTGTTGTGCACCCCGGGAGGCAGGCCTGGGTGGTAAACCTTTTCTTCCTGGGACCTTCTATAGCTCTGTGGCCTTCTTGGCATGGAGCTCTGGGCCCCACTTTAATGGTTGCTCCTCTAATGAGCTTCAAAAAAAAATCCAAAAAAACAAAAAACTGCCCCCCAGGGTACTCCCAGGGATGGGAAGTTGGAAGGAATGGAGTTCCTGCTCAGCCTGAGGTCACCCTCAGCTATCCGGCCCTCCTTAGATCTCCTGGGATCCCAGAACAATTGCCTCGAAAAATATTTTATTTTATTTATTTATTTATTTATTTATTTATTTTTTGTGGGTCGGCTTGTAGGTACTTCATGCGTTTGTGGTGTGCAGTTCGAGAGGGCTTCCTAGAGGAGGAGCAACGTAAGTGTTGCCTAAGTACAGGAAGCCAGCCTTGTTATCATTGTACACTTAATTCACAGCACAGCTTCTCACCCGCGGTCAGTAATGGAGCCAGGAAGAGAAGGAGGCAGGGGAGACAAAAAGGCAGACAGAAAGCTAGGCACCTTGGTGCACCCTTTAATCCTAGCACTCAGGAGGCAGAGGCAGGAGGATCTCTGAGTTCAAGATCAGCCTGGTCTACAGAGTGAGTTCCAGGACACACAGAGAAACTTTGTCTTGGAAAACCAACAACAAAACCTCCACAACAACAAAAACAACAACAAAGAAAAGAAAGAAAGGAAGAAAGAAAGAAAGAAAGAAAGAAAGAAAGAAGGGAAGGAAGGAAAGAAGAAGGGTGGAACAGGAGAGGCGGAGGGGAGGACCGGCTGGAACCTGAGACAAGTAGAACTGGTACCATGGGGGAAGTGGGGTACAGAGGTGGTCGTTGGGAGCCATGGCACACAGAGGAGCGAGTTCTTCACTACACATCTCTGAAGACACTGCATCTGGAGGGACACAGAACAGACTTTCAGCTCCACAACCATGGGCATCCATGTGCAAGCTGAGAGGGCACCGCAGGGTGCCAGCAAGGAGACACTTTCCAAAGTTTTAACACTTGTTTTTTCCTTGTGGGTGCTGGGAACTGAACCCAGGTCTTTTGGAAGACCAGCCAGTGCTCTTAATCTCTGAGCCATCTCTTAGGCCAAAATGATGCTTTAACTGGACACTTTCCAGAGCCAAGCTGGGGCTTGCCCACAGAGATGTGGTCAGGTGAGTTCATCTGGCCTAGCTCCACCCTTATCCAGGCAGAAAGACCAGGTAGCATCAGCCTGACCAGAGGAGTCTGGCTCTGCTTCTTGGCAGTGGTCACATGCTTGACAGTCTTTCTGGTCCTGAGTCTCCTTTTTTGTCTGGGCATAGGCAGGTCTTAGCCCACAGGGCAGGCAAGTCAGAGCCCTTGACAGTGGTCTCACTCAGAAGCCTTGCCATGCCCGATCCTGCACTGGGGAGGGGAAGCCACATCTCATCCTCTCTAGCACCCTTCTTCCTCCTGGGCTTTTCAAAGCTCTGACCCATGGGGATGGGGGGAGAGGGGGTGCCAGTGACTGAGGCTTCAATATCTGAAAGCATTCTTCAAAAGATGTTGATTGTTTAAGTTTTCTCCAACTATGAACAGCAACTATGAACAGGAAGAGAAACTTTCAGATTGATGGTTTCCAGGGTGGAGAGAGAGTCCAGCTTGTTAGAAGACTTAGATGAGGTGGTCCTCTGGTTCAACCCTAAATAAAGTTATGAGAGACATACAACAATCAGGTAAGTCTGGAATTGTTCTAGAAGCTGGAGGAGGGTAGCAAGCGTCAGAACATCTCAGCAAACTCCTTGAGAATGAGAACAAGTGGTCCGAAACGGAAGGAATATTCTACTTCCTCAGAAAGCAGCAATACCTCATGGGAGAAGTTGAATAGACTCTGGGGGTCACCCATGCTTTCCAGTTTAGAAAGTGAGGCTGGGACTTAAGGTTTGGTTAGCAGGAAGCCGGAGGCTTGGAAACATCTGGGGAGTCCAGAAAGGAAGATGCATTCTCCACACATGTCTGCCTGCAGCCTCTGGAGGAAAAGCAGCCATCTGGAGGCCTTGTTCATCCTTGGGCTTCAGGTGGCTCAGGCTGGCGTGGGTGTTGCTGGTGAATAGTGGGGGTGAGGTAAAGACGGAAAGGAAAGAATTCTCTGCGCCAGGCACAGGGTCCTGGGCAGAGACTCACGTCCGCCTAACATGGTGTGCTGTGTCTAAAAGCCTGGTACCGGGAGGTTAAGACAGGAGACTTCTGAGTTCAAGTGTGGCCTGGACTATACCATAAGGTCCTGTCTCAAACAAAACAAAGCAAGAGTAAACAACCTCAAACAAACAACAAAGCAAAAGGCATCCAAGGGTAAGGATCTCTGCTGACCCCATCTGTAGCCTGCTCTTGGCTGCTTTGTGGATTCTTCCTTTCCCACCTTGATCCCCTACATTCCCACATCTCCCCCCTTATCACTAGATAGAAGAGAAAGGAGGGGGGAGGGAGGGGAGAGGGAGGGAGCCCTGAATTTTATTTCCTTTTGTTTCTTCTTTGAACACGACCAACAAACCCCCACCCCCTCCAAAGACCGTGACCACTGGCCCCACCTATCAGGGCCCTAGCACTTAGATACCCTCTGAAAAGTTCCCAGGATTCCAAATGTCCCACAATCACAGAAACTGTCTGCAGCTGGCAAAAACCTCGCCTCTGCTACAGCGCAGCGAGGCACATTCTAGTCAGCTGCTGCAGTCATTCCAGCAACGGCGATCTCACATCCCCACACCTGGGGAAAACAAAAACACATTCTTATAATATTTCTGTGCTATTAAAAGAAGTCGAAACTGCAGAATTTTCACTTTGCCTATCCACTCACGTGGCTGTATCAGGGAGCTGCCCCATGCTCTGAGACGATATCAGAGACAAGTCAGACAGCTACATGGGACCAAGTGCAGCCAGAGGAGGGAGTCCAAAAGGAGTAAACGTTAAGGTTGGGCTGGTTTGTTTAATTATTTTGCTTCATGTATGTGAGTGTTCTGTTGTATGTATACATGGTGCCTAGCAGGCCAGAAGAGGGCACTGCATCCCTGGAACTATAAGGTCATCGACCACCATGTGCGTGCTGGGAATGGAGCTGGGGTCCTAGAGTGGCCAGTGCTCTTAACTGCTGAGCCATCTTTCCAACACCATGGTTCTTTGTTTGTTTAACTAAAGTTTTGCAGGGCTGGGACCATGGCTTTGTAGTTTAAAACAACTTGCTGCTCTTACAGAGGACAACAGCCACATGGCAACGCACAACCATACACCTGCGGGATGCTAGATTTCTTATTTGACCTCAAGGGACCTGAACTCAGGTCCTTGTGATTCTGCAGCAGAAGTTTATTCCCAATGAGCCCCCTTCATTCTCTTCTAGGCTGAAATAACTACGTTTATGCCATAATTTGTGTATCCTTTCACACACTTCCTGGCAAAAGTTTGGGCTATTAGAACCCTTCAAGGTGATGTGAAGACTGCTGATGTGAACAGGCATGCACTTGTGTTTGTGGATATGGTAGGAGTAGGATTGAGGGGTCACCTAACGACTCTAGGTTTATCTTTTAAAGGTACTTAGAGTTGTTTTCCAGAGCGACTGTACCATTCTCAACCCCACCAGGAACCAGGAGAGCTCCGGTTTTCTCTACATTGTTGGTCTGTCTTCTTTGCGACATCCATCCTAGTGGGTTCAGAGTGGGTTTAGTGAAAATTCAGTCTTCATTTCTGTCTTTTTGGAGGACTGGAAGAAACAGATCTGAAGATAATTTTACTAAATGAAGATGAGAATTTCCCAAAGAGAGAGGTCTATGCCAAGGGTCCAAGGAGCAGGGTGAGAGTGACAGCCGTTAATGTGTTAGGCAGGAGTACAAGATAGAGTTCTAAATGCTTCAGACCACCACAAAGCCAAAACAACATCCGAAGTAGCCATTGTTATCATCGTCGTCATTATTATTATGTGAAGACATGATCTTATAGATACGGATATGAAGGTTCAGAGAAAGTCCAGACACCTGTACAAAGTAGAAAACTTAACAAAGGAAACACTATGGACTAATATTTACTGTGAAAAAAATACAATTTATATAGTGTCTGCTTTATTCTTTCCATAAAAATTCAGGTATGCTTTCAAGAGAAGGGAACCTGAATTAGGATGAAAGAAGGAACCATGAAGGCAGCTGAGTGATGTCATGATCGGATGATGTGACCCTAAACTGTTCTGCTGGAGCCTGAAGCAGAAGGGACGGCACCAAGCAGAATTAATGGGGCAAGAGAAAATGGAACGCACTTCTTCTTCAGTTGAAGGCATGACAAGGTGTGCGTGCGTGTGTGACTGTCAGGGGTTAGGACGTCAGATGCTAGGCACAGCGCTCGGTTCTCTCCTTGAGAACATTTACTCATCTTTGCCTATCTAGAAAGATCTGGATCGTGTGTTTCCAAAAGAACGGGATCCAGCCAGGCGACTTCTCTGTCTACTTTCTAGCCCTCTTCTATAAAGTCCTATATATGGACCCCATCAAAGAAGTGAGGTTTGGAGTCTGGGGATTTAGGAAGGGAGGTCAGTGGGACTGCCATCTAGCTATTTTCTATTAAAAGAGAGAGAGCGAGAGAGAGCACAGCATCACATACTCTGAGGCCCTGCCCCTCACTCTTAGCTCCGCCCCTGTCTCCCAGGGTGGGCCCTGATCTTCAGCTCCCTTTCCCAGTAGAGATTTAAATCTTAGCCACAGCAGCTGCCTTCTCACTCTGAGGGGGTGATGGCTTCTGAGGACAAAGTCTGCCTGTTGGGAGAACAGAGCCATGCTGAGTACTCAGGTTGTTTGGTCCCTGAGGATGTGCCTGACACCTGACCTTGGCCAGGGCTGTACAAGAGCAGATAAACTGGCATAAACCAGCCTGGGTTGCATTTTCTGCTGCTGAGAATCACAAAGATTCCAACTAATTTGGTTGGACAGAATAAATCAATGCTGTCTAGTGACTACCGTATTCTTCTGAGAATCTGCCAGTGAAAGATTTTTATTAATGTTCATGCTCATTTGAACAGTCTACTTTTAAAAAACAACCGATGAGCCAGTCCTAGTGGGTCTAGGGCTTCATGAGACTCTCAAAGGGAAAAAAAAGTTAAAACAAAAAATAAAAACAATCGATGGGGGCTGGAGAGATGGCTCAGCGGTTAAGAGTACTGACTGCTCTTCCAGAGGTCCTGAGTTCAAATCCCAGCAACCACATGGTGGCTCACAATCATCTGTAATGGGATCTGATGCGCTCTTCTGGTGTGTCTGAAGACAGTGACAGTGTACTTACATATAATAAATAAATCTTTAAAAAATAAAAATGATCAATGAACTGTACATATATGGCATCAGGAAAACCTCTTCAGATGTATAAATTTAGTATTTTGATTTTTATGTCTTTATAATCAGGTTTTTGATCTTCAGTGTCTTAAAGATCAGAGGAAATGAGGCAGTGAGTGAACTAAGGACAACGGGAACACTTTATGGATGTATAAAGGGGGAACAGCAATAGGGGCGGAGTCATTGCTCACCTGACAGTGTTTCCCCTCCCCTCTCACTCAGGCCCAGCCCCTCCTTTCCCTCCACATCTTGTCACCTTCACAGCACCTTGCACATTCATTCATAAAATACTTTCTGGTCTATCTGTGGACTGTGACTCTTTGCTTTACTACAAGGTCCCCAAGGTAGTGATGGTAAGAATAGTTGCCCTATTCTATAGGCGAATCCTTCTCCAGTGAATGAATGAATGAGTGAATGAGTGAGTGAATGAATGAGTGAATGAATGAATGAATGAGTGAATGAGTGAATGAATGAATGAGTGAATGAGTGAGTGAATGAGTGAGTGAATGAATGTGGTGGTTAGGAGGAGCGAAGGAGTATGTTTCTGTAAAAACCATTTTTGTCTGAGCTACTTTTTATTTCTAAGCTTTTTCCTTTTGTTTAAAAAGAGGTTGGCATTTTGTCAGCTGACTCCAAACTTCTTTTTTCAGCAGAGGGATGCACAGTTTGGGGAGAAGGAGGAAGGGATTCGGTGCTCCCTGGAAACTGGTTCTGTGGGTTTCTCTTCAGACACAGGCTATTTAGTGAAGGCTATGAAATCTGTGTTGATTCTGCCTCTGGAAGGGAACTGAACGACTGCTGCCAGGAGTCCTGCAGGGAGTGGGTTCTGGGTGATGGTCAAGTTCTGATTTGGCCCATGAGAGCATTACTGCATCTAACTTGCCGTTACCTGGAGACCTTGGAGAACAACCAGGAGACAGGAGAGTAGAAAGTAAAGCAAGAAAAAAAAAAACCAGGCCCTTTTATTATTATTATTATTATTATTATTATTATTATAATAAAACATTTAGCTAGATTCAACTTCACTAAGAAGGGAATAGCCACACAGTGCCTCACCGGAGGCTGTTCAATGATTGAACGATTATAGTAAAACATGGCGTGCTGTAATGTTAAGTTCAGAATCGAAAGAAAATTGAGGGGGGGAAAGGAGCAAACAACAAACCTGCCCAACCCAAGGTGGTTATGCCAACCAATAGCCAGGTTGGTAAATGCTAGCTTGTAGCCTGGCTGCTTCTCCAGTGCTGGCGGCCTCTGCCCCCATCCTGTCACTCACACCACCTGTTAATGTCTTTCCCCTCTCCTGACCACGCCCCTCAGTCCTTTCAATTTAAAATCTGTTCCCCTGGAAAACAAGGCTAGACTCCAGAAGTGCTCTAAGGTTATACTTCCAGGTCTTTCTAGGTCACTCTGAAGCCAAAGCCCTGTTGCCCCACCCCCAACCCCAGGCTGTACTCTGAGCACTCCTTACATTGTCCCTGCTGCGGGCCTCAGGCCTTGACAGCCCAGGAGAACTTGGGGACTGCTGACTTGAAAGAAATAAGGCCACACAAAGTATCCTTTCTGTTAATGTTCCATTTTTGTTGTTGTTGTTTGGTTTGGTTTTGGTTTTTCAAGACAGGGTTTCTCTGTGTAGCTCTTGTCTGTCCCGGAATTAGCTCTGTAGACCAGGCTGGCCTTAAACTCAGAGATCCACCTGCCTCTGCCTCCCGAGTGCTGGATAGAAGGTATGCACCAGCATTACCTGGAATTTTTTTTTTTTTAACAATAAGCATGTATCAAATTATAATAGAAAATCACAACAGCAAACAAAAAATGTCTGCAGAGGTCACAGCAGCATTTACTGTGTCTTCTCAGAATAGCAGGGCTTCATCTGAGAGCTTTAGGCTTAGGGGGGTAAGCAGACAGAGGTACTTGAGCAGGGAGGGGCTGGTGGGCTGGGTTGTGGCATTGTCCCATGAGCCATCCAGACTGTGTCACTCCTGCACCAAGTGGAGGTCCCATGTCATATGCCCAGGAAGCATCCTGGACATGAATCGTCATCCGTGTTACAAATAGGAGGTAACATAGCAAGAGTAGGTGGGGCTTAAAAGAACGTCTGGGGGGCTGGGGATTTAGCTCAGTGGTAGAGCGCTTACCTAGAAAGCGCAAGGCCCTGGGTTCGGTCCCCAGCTCCGAAAAAAAGAACCAAAAAAAAAAAAAAAAAAAAAAAAAAAAGAACGTCTGGGATGCCCACTGTCCTGCCAACTGAGAAGTTCAATTACAGAGGTTGATGGGCCTGCCTTGAATCATGGAGCCCAGCTGAAAAGAACCCTGATACACACCAGAGACAAACACCATCCCTGACTGTCTGGTCCAAAGCCATTGTCACCAAGGGTCATAGTAAGCAAAGAAAAGAGGAAGGCCTAGAAGCAAGTTTTGTGCACTAGAGTAAGTCCCAACAAAATTTCCCTGACGGGCAGGGGAGTAGCTAATTTGGTAGGGCTTTTGTTCAGCAAGAAGGAATCCTTAGCTCAGTCCTAAGCACTGTATCAGCCTAGCACTTAGGAGGTGGAGGCCGGAGGATCAGAAGATCAAGGTTATCGGCCTTGGCTACTAAGACCCTGCCTGAAAAACAAAAGTCCTTCACAGTGTGGGTGTGTGTGATGTGGTGTGTATATATATGCATGTGATGTGCATGTGATTGTGGAGTGTGTGTGATGTGTGTATGCATGTGATGTGTGTGGATGTTGGTGATGTGTGTGTGCATATTTGTGCGTGTGATGTGTATGTGATTGTGGTGAGTGTGTGCATATATATGCGTGTGATGTGTATGTGATTGTGGAGTGTGTGTGATGTGTGTATGCATGTGATGTGTGTGGATGTTTGTGATGTGTGTGCGTGTGCTGTGTATGATTGTGGTGGGTGTGTGCATATTTATGCGTGTGATGGGTATGTGATTGTGGTGTGTGTGTGATGTGTATGTGATTGTGGTGTGTGTGTGTATATATGTGTGTGTGATGTGTATGTGATTGTGGAGTGTGTGTGATGGGTAAGTGATTGTGGAGTGTGTGTGATGGGTATGTGATTGTGGTGTATTGTGGAGTGTATGTGATGTGTATGTGATTGTGGTGGGTGTGTGATGGGTGTGTGATTGTGGTGTGTGTGTGGTGTATATGTGATTGTGGTGTGTGTGTGTGGTGTATATGTGATTGTGGAGTGTATGTGATGTGTATGTGATTGTGGTGTGTGTGTGATGGGTGTGTGATTGTGGTGTGTGTGGTGTGTATGTGATTGTGGAGTGTGTGTGATGATGGGTGTGTGATTGTGGTGTGTGTGTGATGGGTGTGTGATTGTGGAGTGTGTGTGATGGGTGTGTGATTGTGGTGTGTGTGTGGTGTGTATGTGATTGTGGTGGGTGTGTGATGTGTATGTGATTGTGGTGTGTGTGTGATGGGTGTGTGATTGTGGTGTGTGTGTGACGTGTGTATGCATGTGATATGTGCTGTGTATGTGATTATGGAGTGTGTATGATGTGTATGTGATTATGGTGTGTGTGTGTGTGGTGTGTATGTGATTGTGGAGTGTGTGCGATGTGTATGTGATTGTGGTGTGTGTGTGTGGTGTGTATGTGATTGTGGAGTGTGTGTGATGTGTATGTGATTGTGGTGTGTGTGTGTGGTGTGTATGTGATTGTGGTGGGTGTGTGATGTGTATGTGATTGTGGTGTGTGTGTGGATGTTGGTGATGTGTGTATGCATATTTATGCATGTGCTGTGTATGTGATTGTGGTGTGTGTGATGGGTGTGGATGTTTGTGATGTGTGTGCGTGTGCTGTGTATGTGATTGTGGAGTGTGTGTGATGTGTGTATGCATGTGATGTGTGTGGATGTTGGCGATGTGTGTGTGCATATATGTGCATGTGCTGTGTATGTGATTGTGGTGTGTGTATGATGGGTGTGTGCACATGTGGAGATCAGAGCACAGCTTTTGGGTGATAGTTCACTTCTTCCATCTTGGGTGCCAGGGACTGAACACAGGTTATCACGCTCGCATGCTAAGTGCTTTTTGCCCGAGGCACCTTTTCTCTGGCCTTTAAGCTGGCTAAGAGCGATTGCACCCAGTTATCTGAAATACTGACTTCTGAACAAAGTCCCGTTGCCCAATGTTGCTGTACAGAAAAGAAAGAATTAATAACATTTCCCCCATCTATTGCTTCAAAATAGATTAAGAACTCTGCGTGGCTAGCAGCTACACATACAGAGGCACACACACAAACACACAATAGGCATATGCACAACGGTGTACATGTGCGATCGACTAGTACACACACACAGGCACACACACACAGACACACACACACAGGCACACACACACAGGCATACACACAGGCACACACACAAAGGCACACACACAGGCAAACATACAGGCACAGGCACACACACACACAGGCACACACACAAAGGCACACACACACAGGCACACACACACAGGCACACACACAAGCACACACACACAGGCACACACACAAAGGCACACACAGAGGCACACACACACAGGTTCAAACACACACACACACATGCACTCACACACACACAGGCACACACACACACACACACACACACACACACACACCTCACATCTTCCCACTGCACACAGTGGCGGCTTTGTGAAGGCCAGTTTGCCTTATTTGCATACAGTGCCCGAGGAAGTGTTTTTTCCTGGGTGAATGAATGAGTGATCAAGTGAATGAGTCTTGTGGTTCAGTCGTGAGCTGTCCTAGTTAACTTTCAACACAGACACTCATGTCTTGGGCTCATTCTTACAGTCCATACTGTAGATGCGTTTGGTGTGCCAGGAAACAATTAAAATGAGCCACGCATGGGAGGGAATGGTTGTCAACACTTAACTTTGATAACCAACAAACAATGTGGAAACTGCATTTTCTCCCCTGTAAATGGTCCCACGCTTACCAGTGGAAATATAGAGTAAACTTCAGCCCAATGTATAAAACCCAGAAAGGAGAAAAGAAAGAATCACGCTGGGCAATGACCTTCCATTTTCTCAAGGCAAGCTTTGTTATCGCTCTCCTTCCTGGCTAGCCTCGGCAGAAACCTGTTGAAATCGGTCTCCCAGTTACCCCACCTCCTTGTTGCCTCCTTAAAATTCCGCTATTATTTTTTACTAATGAGCAAAATTTGGGGATATTATCCGACTCATCTGCATCTTCTCAAGAGACTGCAAATTAACAGGACTCTCCTCAGTCTAGACACCACAGGTGTCATTTGAATCCCGGTTTAAGCTGTTTACACCCCCCACCGTTTTGTTTATCCTTCAACAGCAGGTCTCCGTTTAATTAAAGTTGACTTTGGTCCTGCTGGCACGCACCACACAGAAGTGGTTTTGCTGTTTTTCATTCCACCTTTGCCTGTCTGCTCTACTTCAGAGCACAGCGGCCCTGACCTCCAGCTCCTCTCCCCAGGGCTGGAGTGGAAAACCACAGGCTAGAGCCAAGGAAGCTCAGGGGACCAGCTCTTCCAGGGCCGGGCGCTGATCTTGCCCAGACGCTAAATCATAATCTTCGTGTTTTTCGTATTTCACATTCTAGCCACAATTTCAACATCCCATCCCCGTGACATTAGAGAATGATAAATCAGCAGACGGACAGCTCCCCTGTACAGACTGGTACCGCGGCTGGGCCCTGCCAACGCCCTTGCTCTGAGGCCCGGGTTAACCCTTTCCCTCGCCTGCTGCTTACGCAGCCAGTCCTGTCAGGCAGCTATTTTTAAAACCATCAAAGGCTTTTCTTGCTTTTCTTAGGGAACTTTACCCCCGCCCCCTCACGTCTCCCCTCCCATCCGTGTTTGGCAGGCTTAAGACTGCATTAAAAAAAAAAAAAGTAAGAAACATTCGAACTACAGGTAATGGGACCATAGACTTTCGCTTTAGGATGTGCGCTGGAGACGGGTATTGTCTCACTTCTGCACCAGGCAAAACTGCAGGAGGCTGAGGGACAGAAGCTTATTACAAGGCATAGAAACACTTAATGCTGAATTCTTTTGTGTTGTTATTTAAAACGGTGTATAATTTACATAAACTCACTTTACTAGTGTAATTTAATGGCTTTACTATATACGTGTATACGCACGTACACACGTGTATACACACACATATATACATATGGGTAGCCAGCCAGTATAGTGCTGGGAAATGAACTCAGGGCCTGCATGCATTCAAGCAAGTTCTCCAGCTCTGAGTATTCCCACAGCTATAGCCACGTGGCTGAGTGTGTGTATAGAATTATAGGCATATGCTATTTTTAGAACACATATTTTACCCCCACCCCACCCCTGCCTCCTCAGGGTCTATTTGTTACCGTTTTTCTACCCCGCTCCCAGTCCCAGGTAACCACAGTGTCTACTTTCTGTCTCTATAGATTTGCCTTATCTGGGCATTTTCTACCAATGGAATCAAAGGACAAATGGTCTTACGCATCGGGCTACTTTCATTTAGCCTTGTGTCTTTGAAGTTCAGTGCTACCTAATGGCTTTAGCACCTGGATGGCCAAACTGTCCGTGTTATATAATCTTCAAGCTGAGTATATATGGAATATGCACCATGTGAAACGGAGTTCCCACTTCATTTCAAGGTGTGTGTATGTACAGGTATGTGGTATGTGTGTGGTGTGTAAATGGTGTTTGCGGTGTGCTGTATGTTTTGGTGTTGTGTTATTAGTGTTGTGTGATGTATGTTTGTTATAGTGCTGTGTGCCTTATGTGTGGTATGAGACAGTGATGTGTGTGGGTGACGCGTTTAGTTTGTCACGCATTGTGTGTGTCATCTGTGTCTATATAGTCTGTGGAGGTTGTTGTGTATGAGAACGGTATGTGTAATACAGTGTATGTTAGACAAGCACTCATGTCTTCAGTGTGTGGTATATATGTGTAATGTGTATGTGTGGGTAGTATGTATATAGGTTGTGTATCATGTATGTGGCCTGTGCATTCGCTGTTTGTATAATGTGTTGTGTATTATGTATGTGGTCTGTGCTTGTGCTAAGTATATAGTGTTGTATGTTATGTATGTGGTCTGTGTGCAGGGTGGTATGTGCATATAGTGTGTGTGTTATATGGTGTAGGGGGTGATGTATATATTTGTAATGTGCTGTGGGGGGAATGTATGTAGTGTGTGTTGTAGTGTATGTGTAGCATGTATATGTATAGTCTGTGTGTGTTGTGTATGGGGTATGTACACGCATGTGGCGGTCATGGGAGAAATCAGTTTGCTGCCCTTGCCCTAATTCCATCCTCAGCAGGCAGTGCAACTTGTAGCTTTTTGGCTGCTCTTCTCAATCTTCCGTTGTACCTTAACTTGCAACGTGACTCCTGTGAGGGGTGTAAGCTGTCACAGGGGTCTCAGCGGTACTCTGGAATTACCTAGAGAGACAAAAAATGACCACTGTGCCAGGCTTATTCCCAAATCAATTATTACTTCTGGAGGTAGCCATACATATTTTTAAAAAGAGTCTCTGGGTGATTTGACCTTGGGGATCAGGGCTGAGGAACAGTTGGGCTAGATAAAGTAGTGCTCACGAGACTGAGACCTTTACATACCTAAAAATCTCCTGAAGATTTTATAACAGGCACCGTCCTACTCAGCTCATCTAAGGTGAGGGCCTGGAGAGCTGCTTTTCTAACACACTCCCTGGAATACTGTATCCCTGGGCAGACACCAGCCATACTTGGAAAGGTGAAGAGCTTGAGGAACTCCCTCCGTGGCTGCTTTGACCTGGTATGGGGTGTGCCACCATCTACCTAAGAGGTTCTCAAAGTGTGAGTCCCGAACAGCAGCCTTAACGCCATCAGACAACTATTCCTCAGGCCCTACTCTAGGCGACTTAGGTTGGAAACTCTGGGGTAGGGCCCAGCAATCTGTGTGTGGTCACATAGGAGTCTGAGGGCCATCTACTTAGATCTCCCAGACTGCCCTGCCTCTCTGTCCCCTTGTCTTGGGTCTAGTCTCACTTCTTCCCTCCATTTACAGTTCCCTACCGACGTGATGTCCATCCCTGAGGCCCACCATCCAGTGCCAGGCCCGTGGTTCTTTCTGCCCCTCTGCACTGGTGTGCTTCTTCTGTTTTGTGTTTTGAGATAGTCTCACTATGTAGCCAGGCAGTTGAACTCTGTATCCTCCTGCCTCAGCTTTCCTAGGGCCGGGATTCCAGGGGAACCCTGAGGCACCTGACACTGGTGTTATAGCATATGCTGGTGTCTCTGGAATAAACACTGCCACCATGGCCGGTTCCAAGCTGAAGGCAGAGCTGGAAAGAGATGTACTTGGGGACAGAGAAAGGCTGGAACAGGCTCACAGCACAGCACTGTTTCTGATACCTGGCTCTCTGGTGCTGTCTAGCTGTCTGCCCTCCTCTGCCTAGAAGAAGAGTCACAGATAAAAGAGAATTCTTAAAGTTGTGTTTGTGTGTTGTGTGGGGTACACAGGTGTGTGAAATCTGGGTTAACTGCAGGTGTTGTTCTCTCCTGGCTTGGAGCTTGCAGATTTGCTAGGCTGGCCAGAGAGCCCGAGAGAGATTTGTTTCTCCCTCTCCAGCCCTGGGGTTATAAGTGTGGAACACCAGGCCTGACTTTTTTATGTGGGTTCTGGGCACAAGCTCAGGTCCTGGTGCTTGCGAGGAAAAACCCTCTTATCAACTGACCCGTGCTCCTAGCTCTCTTCCTGCATCTTTTGTGAATAAGACCCTACTTGTATTGTGAAATGTCTCATCTACTCAGACCCACGCGCACAACTGAAATTTTCAGAATGTAAATTGTGCAACCACAAGACAATTTTAGTTTAGTTTAAAAATTAAAATCTAGAGTGATCATAACATCGGGGATTACAAACACAGTCTCAAGGACTTGGGCATGTCTTAAGTAAGGTACGTCATGATAGCGACTTCATAAATTAGAAGTGCCGCTTCTGTTTGATCTTGAAGTTCATAGGCGTGGAAGGCTCTAGCAGATGACCTCAGCTAGGGGAGGGAAGCCAGAGCCCACAGAGATACTCCTAGCTGTGCCACTGACCTGGGCTCACTCATTCCTGCCACTACCACCACCTCATCTGTCAGATGGCTAGCTCTGAAGAGCTTGTCAATCTCTGGCTGCTAAATTACAATTTAGGATCCCAGGTGCTCTTCAATCTGAGAAAAACGGTACCCAGGGCCCCAGGAGTGTTCTTTTCTCCATTTAAAGAAATGGTTTCCCCTGAAAGGGTTAAGTCTCCAGTAGGCTCTTAAAGCACCACCAGCTCCTCTTTGCATGGTGTCCTCCTCCTGCTGATGAATGGCCTGACACTTCCCTGATCCTGCAGCTCTTTGCTTTTGAAAATAACATTTGGTTTTGGTCATGGCAGAACCCCAGACCCGGCTGATTTAAGGCTATACGGAATGTGATGGCAAATTTAAATACTTTCATATCTATACAGCGTAAGTCTTGCAATACAGATGTTAAGGTAAACAGTGTTGGCTCCTCACTCACAATAGACTTCTCTTTAATCATCGGCCGTTCAGTTACCACTTATCACTAATTCTCTCTTGGAACTTCAGACCTCGGATTCCATGATGATTTTCTATTTGCTAGATCGCAGTGAGTCTGAACTGTAATTTCAAGGTTCGGATTTCAGTGGATTAACTCAGTATAAACAATTAAGAAGGAGCCCTTTCCTCTAATCTTGCATTTCAAAGACAGTGGTGTTGATTCCTCAGAGGTAAGGGAATCAACAGAGATAGATGTGAGTGTTGGTTCACCTATGTCTTGTGTTGTGTTATTTTAAAATACAAATAACTGTGTCTGTGGAAGAGATCATTTGAAAAAGACTCTCCAAGACGACTCATATTTCTGGCAAGTGGGAATTAGGCGAAAGTTCAGGGGGTAACTCTTCCATTCATATTTAAAATATAAATTGGGATAATTGTTCTAGAAAATACTTAAAGAGATGTGGTGATAAGTCAGAGCGCTAATTAAGCGGCAGTCTTTTTAAGCCCAGGGTTTAATTTATCTTCAGATACTCTCCTGTTTGAGTAGTTAACACCAACATGGGCCCCTCTTTTGAAGATCACTTCATTTGTGTTTATGGCTTGGGCTCCAACATTACGTTAAAGAATGAGAATAAAAGATAGTTTTGAATTGGAACAAATCATTTCAGAAAAGACTCCTGTGTTTCGATTCACGTCTCTTTTTCTAATCAAACTGAAGCTCTTACCAACTGAATTAATTACTTCGCCAGCAAAGCTCAGTTGTTACCTTAGCTCACTGGCTGGTACACCATTCTCTGGGCTGCATTTCCAGAGAGCGTTTCTTCCCTGCTCCCTCACATTCCACCCCCAGACAATCTTTAAATCTTGCCAACCATCCCTCACAATGTGTCTAGAATGTTTTCATTTGAAGAGGGCATCATTTCACCTGGAGAAGTCCGCAGACACAGATAATCCCAGGGCCTCCCCCACCCCCCACCCCCGTGTCAGATTCAGTGAGATCAAGGAGGTTCCTGAGAGTTTTTCATTTCTAACAAGGCAACTGGGGAACTCTGAGGATCTGTCCTAACCCTCAGGAAAGCATGAGCAGGAGGATTCAGTGTAACAGAGGGAAACTGGTTCTGCATAGTAGCAGGAGGAGAATCTCTGGATGGGAAGGAGGCAGGACGATGGGGAACAGAGCTGAAGGAGAGAGAGGAGATCCTGGCATCTGTGTGTGTGTGTGTGTGTGTGTGTGTGTGTGTGTGTGTGTGTGTGTCTATGTGTCTGTGTGTGTCTGTCTGACTCTCTCTCTCTCTGTGTGTCTGTGTGTGTGTCTGTGTGTCTGTCTCTCTCTGTGTAGGTGTGTGTGTCTGTGTGTGTGTGTGTGTCTGTGTCTGTGTGTGTGTGGTCCCCCCCCCCGTGTGTGTGGTGCGTTTGGGGTCTTGGGACCTTATAAAGTAGCTCTGCTTTAAATAGGGGAGCACGAGGTGCCTGTGGATCTGAGAGAAAATCCTAGTTAGAAGCCAAGAGCTGGGCTGGATGTGGTCATTTGTAATCTTGGAAGGAGTCTGTCCTCTCAGGTGAGGAGGGCAGAGCTGAAACTCCATTTTAACAGGGACAGGAAGAGAGCAGCCAGGGAAAGACAACAAGAGGAAAGAAAGGGTGGGGAAACTTTAAGAGGAAGCAGCTGAGAGAATCACTGTCGCTTTGAGAAGAGTGGCTACATGACAAAATGCTTTCTAAATGAAACAGGAATGCCACCTCAGCCACAGAAAATGAGAGCTATGTGTGCAGAGGCTGGGGTCCTTGTGGGGCCTTGGCCAGGGCAGCCGGGGGGGGGGAAGCAGGTAGAGCATAGTGGGCTGAGTAGTGTGTAGACAAGACAAACATAGGCAGAGTGAACACCACACCGCTGGATACAGTACAGGAGGGCATGGGAGTTGGGTGGGAAGTGAGGCAGAAAACAGATGAGGAAGAAATGGCTCGGGTTTCCCATTTACCTATGGCCCACGGGCTTCCAATGCTGGAGCTATTGAGAGAACCTCCCAATAGCTGACCTGGACCTGTGCTCATCTGGACTGATTAAAACAGTCTTCAATTTTCCCTTCCCAAGAAACATTTCCCTCTGTGTAAAGCCATGACTAAACCAACATTTTCCTGGCCCCTTGGGAGTTGGTTTTCATGACCCAAGGGGTTCCTGTCACCACAGTGCCCAAGCACCCTGGTTTTACTGGGGCAGGTGTCTCGTCTGCCCTGTCTCGCAACCCTGCCTCAGGTAGGTGTTCTTCCTCCAGGGTAAAATGACCCTCAGCCCCTCAGCTAATAAGGATTCCAGCTGGGAGCCAAGCTTGGTCCTTTCTGACTCACCCACTCCTTCATACCCACGCAGGCTATTCGAAATCAAAAGGACATAATCACTTCCCCAACAGAGGTCCCGACCTTTCTACATTTTAGACAGTTCTCTCTGATTGAGGTGGAACTCCTGCGGTCTCTGAAGGCAAAACTGGTGCAGTTTGGCACCAGCTTCCCCTCCTGCCCCTCTCCATTCTCAAACCCATGAAATCCACAAAAGAAAGAGCCTGCTGTTCACTACCCAGAACCCCCTCTGCTCTGCTCTGCTCTGCACGGTGCCATCTGCCTCCTCTGCTTTGCAGTGTAGAAGCATGCCCAGCAAGCCTCGTGTGTGGTCTAGCAACCCATCAGAGCCCCTTTCTGCTTAGAGAAACACATTCACTTAACACCTTTGTCCCAGTGCTAGACGCTGTGGTGGGTACTGGTATGGTATCTCCTGTAAGCCACCCAGCTGCAAACTAGAGGCTGTCAGCATCATTGCACAATGAGGCAACTACCACAAAGACTAGGTGACTTCCGGGGACACCTGCCTAGGGGGTGCTAGAGATTGGACTCGACCCAGGTCTAGTTACATTTTAAGACCACCTTATTATACTCCTCCCAGTACAAGGAGACACTCTCAACAGCAGCTCTCCTGTCTCACAGATGGGCGGGTCTAAGAAGGATGCCAACAGGAGCACTGTGGGAAGAGGACCTGGAAGTACTTTTTATTCTGAGAGTTTTATTTAAATGATAAATCTATTAAATCACCTCCCAGAAAGATTTCCCCCTTATCAGTGTCTCTTTGTGCTTTTACACATCAGTATTTAAACAAGTAGAAATGAGAGCGAGCGAGAGCGAGAGCTAGAGAGAGAGAGAGAGACTGCCTAGCTCATGAAGCCCTGGGTCCCAGCACCATATAAACCAGATGTGATTGTATACTTCTGCGATCCTAGAACTCAAGGGAATCCGAAGTTTAAGGCCATCCTTGGCTACATAGTTACATTTGAGGCCGTCTGGGCTACATGAGACTCCAAGGGAAAAAAGTTTGGCTAGAAGTGTGACAGGTATGTTCCCTGCCTAGCACATTTGGTGGGCAGCATTAGACCCAAGGCATGTTAACCTGAGCTTGAGACACAGCAAAAACTGGGAGGAAAGACATTTTGAATCAATGCTCAGGGTTCTTCAGGCTCCCCTCAGCCTGGCTCCAAGCTAGAATTAGAGCACATTGGCGCACCACACAGCTTCTGTGGGTGGATCTCCGAGGGGATCAACAATGGTTCATGTCTCCTTCTACTGGTAACAACCTCCTTCGTGCCTGATCTGGAGTCTCTGCCTGCCAGGTATTCTGCTGCCTCAGGTTCAAATCCCAGACTCCTGGCATCCTGGCAGTCTGGCTGCCTCACCTCAGTGAGGAGGTAAAGTTTCTATCAGCTCCACCCACGTTGCCATGGAGACAGGATGGTTGTGCTGAACCATAACACATCTGTGCCCAATTGAAAGTGTCGGAAGATTCCTTACTCCGTAGAGTTCCTGTGGATTTTAAGAGGAAAAGAGAATAGATTTATAAATTTTATAATGTTTCCATGGGCTTTTCTTCAGACATTGGATGGATCTATCAGGAATCCCCCAGGTAATAGATAAGTTAAGGCTTCTCTCAGAGTAACTGCCCCTCTGAGGGCAGTTCAGGCTTGAGGTTGGGACTGCAGGTTTGAGGTTTATGATACTCTATTATGGGCTTGTTGGGGGTGGGAGTGTCTATAGAGCCCCTCTGGAAGTGTGTGATTTTTGTGACATACTGTCTTCTAAGCATAGAAGCCATTTCCATCTTAATCAGGGCGGATATGATTACCGGAAACAGGCTCTCAGACTGGGCCCGCCATCTTCCTTCTGAGAAGAGAGTGGGAGGGGCCACTGGTCATTTACCGAGTTTCCAGCCATTCCCTCCTGTACCTTCCTCCTAAAGTGTGTAGAGGGTAGAGCGTTACCTGAGGGACACGTCACACAGCCATGGGAAAGCTGTCATCCCTGCTTCCATGGGCCTTGTGATGATGGTGGTGTCTCACTAATGCTTCTGTAAATAAGCCCCTTTAGCTCAGTGGGCACCACACAGATTCTTTGGTCTTTTGGAGCCCTGGATGAGGTGAGTAAATGCTGTGTGTGTCTCCCCAGCAACTGCTAATGCAACAGCAAAAATTTGTGAGTCTTCCTATGAGTTAATTTTCCCCTCTGTATCATCAGGTTCCCAAAGTGATCCTTAAAGGACAAAACCCATTTGTCCCCATGCTTCTGAGTCCCTATCAGGTAGTGTTTGGGGAGGTAAACAAAGATCCTTCCAAGACTCAGGTTTGAGTATGGGGTGCAATGCTTTGTTGATGATCTCTGCCCTGTTCCCCACCCCTACCCCCCACATTAGGAAATAGCTGAGTTGAGAGTGCTAGCCCAGGGTGCTTTCTCCGATGCATTGTGATAGACTTGATCTTGCTGTTATTTTAGGTATGAGGTTGGGGTTGGGTAGTAAAAAGAAAAAATGCCAGGTACTGAAGACACCCCTCCGTCCCCTCACAAGTAAGTGCTTTCAGAGGACTCGCTCCATTTTTAGTCCTCCATTTATTTCCCAACCCTTAGCCACCAGAGTTCTCTGCTGGCCTCCTGAAATCAGCCTCCACCCTATTAAAACTAGCCCTCCACCCCCAGGCCAGCACCAACCTCCTCTTAAATATCTGTAAGATGCTTTCCAAGTCCTACTCGACTTGACTTGATTGTAGCTTTTTATATGGGCTTAAATAATTAATCCTCATCTGTCTTAGTCAAAGCACACTGTCTACAACACTATTAGCTAGCGTTAATATGTTCTACGGTAAAGGCAAGGAACTCTAGCCACAGATTTGAACACCACTAAATAAACCAGAGGTCAATGTTTATCCATTCTTTAAAGTGACCGAGGGTTTACCAGATGTCCGTCATTGTTTGGGGTCCTGCTGAGACTATGGTGGAGTGGCCTGAGCCACCAGGGCAGCTTTCTGTTCTACAAGAAGGGAATAAGTGAGGCCCCAGGGACGTACTCTGTGGTTAGGATTTTTAAAAAATACATTATTCATCTGGGCTGGTGGATGGTCCTTAGAGACTTTGGACCTTCACAAAGTTAAGATAATCAAAGGCACTTTCCCATTACACACACACATACACACACACACACACACACACACATACACACACACACACACACACACACACACACACACACACACACACACACACACACACACCCTGGAAGACATCACCAAAGTCCAACTAAAATGATTAGATGAGCAGCAATTTCCCAAAGTATGGAAGGATCAGGGGACTTGAGGAGTGTGGATCTGTGTGTGTGTATATGAGAAATTTGACTCAAATACGGAAATAATCAGAAAGTATAGTATACTACATCTCTAACTCAAACATTTTTAATCTCGACTGGAGAGAAGGCTGACATGGCCAGTATAGATCTGCATCCTCAGGTGCAAAGGATAACTAACCCAAATAGTACTAGGTCAGTTCCATCAGTGTGAAGCTCAGTCTTGAGAGAACCCAGTGCATTGCTAGCTATGTGCAAGGCTTGCTAGAAGGGGCAAGAAGCAAGTCTGTTCACGATGCTCTACCCCCTTCTGTGTCCCTCAATAAGGAAGGCATTGATAGCTGTTGGCCTGAATGGCAGTGTGGTATTTCCACCATACACAGTCCCTTCTCCAGAGGAGCGAGAGGTACCTTCCTAAGAGTTAGTGATTGATGCTCTAGAAACCCACGAGTGAGGGGCTAGGGCAATAGCTCAGTGCTCAAATGTTCCTCAAATGTGAGGAACCTGTGTTCAGCCCTCAGAATCCATATACATGGCAGCCTACTTATAAATCCAGTGCTTGAAAGGCTACACATAGGGGATCTGGGGGTGAGCTGGACACGACAATTGCCTTATTAGGGAACTCAGGGCAACTGAGAGACCCTGTCTTACTAAATAAGGTGGAGAGCCATCAAAGAAGTCTCCCAGTGTCAACCTTCAGTCTCCATGTGCATCTATAGCCACGTGTGCCCACGTCTACACCAACATGCTATTGTGAGACTTTCCTGTGTTCATAATGAAGGGGGCAGTAAGCACTGACTCCCCTCGTTCTATGATTCCAATGACAAACCAAAGTTCAGTTACATCACAGTTTACCCTTGGGAAGCCATGGGTGTATTATCATGGTTGATTATTTCCCCATGGATGTATAAATGGAGTCCTTTTCCTAGTCCTTCCTGCCTGTATCCTCTGACCCCCACTCCCTAAAACTCTAAGGCCAGTGTAATTAGGGCAGAATTGAATACAACTGGTTGGGTTGTGGCTGAATACTCAGGTGAGGTCCCACGACCATGTTATGAGGGTACATCAATCGTCAAGAAGCTCAGCTGGCATGGCTGTTGCAAGTGGGTACAGCTGAATTCCTGAAGATGACAGTTGCTTGGCTGGAAGATAGTGCTATACAACACACAGACACACACACAAAGACACTCACACACACACAGAGACAGACACATACACAGACACATACACAGACACACACACAGACATACACACAAACACACAGACAGACACACACACAGACACTCACACACACACAGACACTCACACACACAGACACACACAGAGACACACACAGACACACACAGATACACACAGACACACACAGAGACACACACACAGACACAGAGACACACACAGACACACACACAGACACTCACACACACAGACACTCACACATACACAGACACACACACAGACACACACAGACACAGAGACACAGAGACACACACACAGACACTCACACACACACAGACACTCACACACACACAGACACTCACACATACACAGAGACACACACACAGACACACACACAGACACAGAGACACAGAGACATACACACAGACACTCACACACACAGACACTCACACACACACAGACACTTACACATACACAGACACACACACAGACACACACACAGACACACACATAGACACACACACAGAGACACACACACAGAGACACACACAGACACACACACAGATACACACACACACACACACACACACACACACACACTTGGATGTGCACACCCCACACCCATGGAAAAATATTCATCACTGGTGAAGACTACAGTTTTTTGTTGTCGTTTTTGCTTTTTTGAAACAGGGTAACTGTAATTGGCTATCCTAGAACTTGCTCTGTAGCCCAGGCTGGCCTCGAACTCAGAGATCTGCCTGCCTTTGCCTGAAGATTCTTAACCAGAAACATGCCTGGCTTCAGGAATTCCCATGGCAGAGCAGCAGAATTCCTAGGTGGAGTTTGTGGGGGAGCAGAAGTAGAGATGGTTAGACTCCCCTGGAGGACTCCCATAGCTTCAAATGTCTTTTCAGAACTTCAGAAGCCACATTTCAGTCTTCAGATCTCTTCCCATGCTACCGACCTCCCCAGGTAACAAGAGGCCACACTATACAGTTCCTGGGGTCCTCCCATGCAGACTCCAGTGTGAGCCATGTCACATGACAGCTCTACCCATGTGCTTGTTGGGACATGTATGTTCAACTGGAAGTAACAGTAAACTAGCTGATGGCTCAATCTGACATCACACCATTTACTGAACCAGAAATCTGAAAACAGTTCATGGCTGCTGTGGAAGATGGTGGCTCTTTTTAGGTTTGCACACTCCCATCCTTGTCCTCAGATATTGGAGTTTTGTCCCTTAGGTTGACAGCTGCTGCATGTCCGGTCATTTTACTTTAACAATGGTGCAAGGTAGAAGGAAAGAGTGGTGACAAAAAGAAAAAGAAAAAAAAAAAGCAGGCAGTGTCTTCTTACCAAGCAAAGTGAAGGGAACTGGGTTGCAGTAAGTGGGTTGGGCTGCCGTGGTGCTTGTCCTGGGGTCAAGGCTGCACTGGAATCCTTCCTTCCGTCTCTAAGAAGCGTGGGTTGAGCAGTGGTGACTGGAGTCTGCAGCACATGCTTTGGCCCTTGTCTGCACCCATTGAGAACTTGGTCCCCTTTCCTGCATCCCTTCACCCAGGCATTTAAAGACCAGGGTCCAGGAAGTGGCTCAGACCAGCAGGTAACATGCACTTGCTGCGAAGTCTGAATACCAGTTTTTTGGGGTTTTTTTTTTTTTGTTTTTTTGTTTTGTTTGTTTTTATTAACTTGAGTATTTCTTATTTACATTTCGAGTGTTATTCCCTTTCCCAGTTTCCGGGCAAATATCCCCCTAGTCCCTCCCCCTCCCCTTCTTTATGGGTGTTCCCCTCCCCCCTTACCTCCCTCCCCCCAACAATCACATTCACTGGGGGTTCAGTCTTAGCAGGACCAATGGCTTCCCCTTCCACTGGTGCTCTTACTAGGATATTCATTGCTACCTATGAGGTCAGAGTCCAGGGTCAGTCCATGTATAGTCTTTAGGTAGTGGCTTAGTCCCTGGAAGCTCTGGTTGCTTGGCATTGTTGTTCATATGGGGTCTCAAGCCCCTTCAAGCTCTTCCAGTTCTTTCTCTGATTCCTTCAACGGGGGTCCCGTTCTCAGTTCAGTGATTACCAGGGTTTTATTTTGACCCTGGAGAGATATAGTCGACCTCTGCATGTGTACTGCGGCACTTGTGACCTCCACAGTAAAAGAAGAAAGAAATGACATTTTAAAAGAAGAGAGAATAAAGAGTATTTGTGAATGATATCTATGTGGCAGGCTGGGTACCAAGTTCCAGAACTGATAGACAACTTCTTCAACAAAAGGTTCAGGAGGGTGTGCTCTTTCAGTCCATCTCCTCCGGCTCCCCTGTCCAGCTCCACTTGCAGACTCTCTTTGCTCCCACCAGAACTCTGCTGAGTGACCCACTAAGATCTTAGATCATCAGCAGTGGAAGAGATGGCTCAGGCCGTCTTGCTGCTTAAGTATGAGGACCGAAGTGTGATCCTTAGTACTTACATAAAACCCGGGTATGACACTGCACACCTATGATCCCAGAGCTGGGAATCCAGCTTCCATAAGCATTCAGGGCTTGCTAGCCAACGAATCTAGCAGAGTGGGTGAGGTCCAGGTTAAGTGAGAGACCCTATCTCAAAAAAATAAAGACTGATGAAGAAGGCATTGACCTGTCTCCCCATGTATTCACACCTACATGGCTCACACGCCTCTCCGTGATATACATACCCCAGAATATTAGCTCACCGTCTGAACCACTCATCTCTTCAGAGATCCTGTCAATTCTGGTACTTCCTCCTTTCATGTTTGGCTTCCTCCTCCAACATGGTGATTCCAAATGTGTCCAATCTCACACACTCAGACCCTATTTTTCGCAGCAGACACATTCTTTTCATACCTGGGACAAACAGAGACTGAGTGCAGTAATGTTAACTTTCCTCCCTGCACACACAAGCTTGGTCCACTAACCACCTCCACTGACAACCGTTCCAGCTCTCTCCACTTCATCTCAGATAGCATCCTCTATCACCTTAGCAACAAGCCCATCACTAACACCAGCATCTGGCTGAGCATTTAATGTGAATTCCATGAATTTTATCTGCACATCACATCATGAGAAGAACATTATTACATGTTGTGTTTTGTGTGTGTGTGTGTGTGTGTTCTTTGTGTGTGTTTTCTTAGTTAAATGACTTCTCCAGTGTTATGCCAGAGTGGAGCTGGCATTCAAGCCCAGATCTGCCCAGATCACTTTTAAACACTGAGTGATGTCTCCTGGGATTCACCCAGCCCTGTCCTTTGTGTCTTCTCTACGTGTGAATATCCTCTCCCTACACAGCTCACTCCAGGGATGACAACTCTCTTTGTCTGTTTTCCCCAATGGGCTGGGAATGTCCTGAGGGTGTAGATTCTGTCTGATTCATGGAATCCTCCTCACCACCTGGTAGCTGCATGGCAGACATCAGTGGGTTTTTATTAATGACCAAGGAATGTGGATGAATGACATCTGTGCTTAGGGAGTAAGAGAACCAGGAGCCTGGGCTCAGCAGAGAGGGAACCACCTCTCCCAGAAGCCCTCTTCCCTTTGGTGATCCTTGGAACACCACAATTGTGTCTTAGGCAGAACAAGATCCTTAAGGCTTGTACCACTGCCCTCTGTCCTGGCCCTGGCCTATGGCTACAGTCCCCCAGTCTGAGGGGTAAGAGCCCTAATCTAATGGTGTCCTAAATAGGGTCTCCAGTGGTACAGCTCTTCCTCCACCACATCCTGATCCAGGACTGTCAGGGAGTGAGCCAACTTGACCAAGGCCATTTACTGGAGCCTGCCCCTCCCTCTGCCCTGCTACCTGCCACAAGGCCACACCTCCAGTCCAAGTCCCTTCCTTAGAGCAGTTATCTTAACTTGCCTGAGTTCCCCTCTGCCACTTCATTCAAGATGAAAGAATCATTCCAGTGAACTTGGCCTTGGGAATGGGAGGTAGTTTTATAGACATATGGGAATGGGGTGTGGGGGACGCGGAGAAAGGGCTGGACTAGGGGCTGCCTGTTTGTGCAGGAACCAGGCTCGCAGTTCTGAAAGATTTTTATCTCATCAAGAATCTGAAGACGCTTCCTGGGCCCGCCCTCCTCAGAACAGTGGGCCATGGCCTCTGTTCATCCTGGGACAAGGTAGTGGCATCCTAGAGGAGCCTGGGGCAGGTCGGCTCGCCCCAGCCCTGTCAGCATGAGGTCATCTTGCCACTAGGAATTTCCTGTCCCCTAAACACTAACTGGAGACATCCCCGCCCTCTCCCCAGTCTTTGAGCTCTGGGACTCACCAAATACCTCAGGCAGTCATTGCCAGGCAGTGCCAGGCCCTGCCCTTTGGGACCGCCACCGCAGACGGGCCAGGTAGTCACGATCTACTGTAGCAGAGGCAGCTGTCTCTGCAAGCTGACTTGGTAGCAGCAATCTCTGCTTCAGACAAGCCTGCTTTTCTGCACAGTGGCTCTGACACATCCCATCTTGCTTCCTCTCTTCCAGTGTTTGGCAGAATTGTTGCTGAAACTGAGACCTGTGGTCCAGAGGGTGTCCTGGAGGCCCAACCCCTAGGAATGCACAGCCTACTGGAAGGGAAAAAAATGTTTCACATAGCAAAACCAACAATATTTGAAGATACAATTAGCAGGTGACTGGTAGGGCAAGAATGTGAGTGGTCACCACAAAATCTGTCTCTTTATAGTCAGGAGAGACAGCCTATACCGGTGGCTGTACTAGGATAGGAGCTGGGGTGTCTGGTACTCTATAACCATGTACTTTGCATACAAAAGAAACACAATCAACTTTTGTAAGCTGTCACAGGTCGGGGAGACTCCTGAACTGAGTCTCCCTAGTGGCCTACTCTTTCTGGAGAGCAGTCTTTAGAAGTTATGGGGGGATGGTAGTAGGGGACAGGAGGGAGGGGCTATGATGATCTCAGAAACAGCAAAATCTGATGGTCAGGGCCCTGTATGACATATATCAATGGTAAGGCTACACACAGATGTGATAAGCATGTTTCGGGTGGGGGCTAGCATCCTGATCCAGACTACGGTCAATTAAGTATCAAAGCGTGACTAGAATAGGGAATGTGGAACATTTCCGGGGAACATTCATGGTATTTGGGCATATGGCTCCATGGGCCCCATGCAGGAAAGAGGCTTGCTAACGGGAGCTGCAGAAGATAGTGTCCTTAGGCATTCATTGTATTTAGCAGGTCCCTGTGGCCACAATGTCATGGGCCCTCAAGTGGCTTGGCTACAGCAGACCCAAAAGAGAGGAAAGGGTGGGGTCAAAGAAAATGAGCACCTGCGTGCCTGTCTCCCTCCCTGGAAATAGCATAGTGAGGCTGTGGAAAGCCAGGAGGAGAGGCTGGCCCAAGGGTCACGAGCCACTGAGGCAGGAGTGGTAGCTGATAATACGTCCTCAGAGGTTTTGGGAGAGAACTGAGAAACCTAGACCACTTAAGAATACGGCATTTTATTCTTAAAAAGTTTTTGTTCAGTTCCAAATATGAGTAGTTTAAAGGGGCATGTAGGGGTTGGGGTAGGGGAGGACTGGAGAGATGGCTCAGGGGTTAAATGCACTTGCTGTTCTTATAAATGACTCAGATTTGATTTCTAGCACCCACATGGGTCGCCTCACAACTGCCTATAGCTTCAGTTTCAGGATATTGACCGCCCTCTTCTGGCCTCTGAAGGCATCTGCACATAAGTAGTTCACATACATGCACTCAGACACACAAATACACACACACACACACACACACACGTACGCATGTGCGCACACACACACAAAAGATAAACAATGTGTCTTCTGATTACAAAGCAGTGATTGTTTATGAAGAAGCTTTGGGTGACAACATAGAGAAGTTACACAAAGGAGGCGAAACAAAACCAGCTTCTCAGAGTGACCCCTCTCCCCGTGATATATTATGTGTACTATTTTGTAATTTACATTATCTACTTCAAAGTATATCGTGAATCTTTCCACATGCCAATAAATATTCTTTTACATTATTTTTTAATGGTAGTCGAGCATTCCTGTCTGTAGGTCTGCCAACAGCCATTTAACTGATCATTCTATTAGATGTAAAGGCTGCTTAGAACAGAAGCTGTAAAGTGAGCCTTCTCTCAGCCAATAACAGCCCCGTGACAGGGACAGAATGGCCTCCTTAGGAAGAATTTCTAGGAAGAAAAATGGCTGACCAGATGATGACAGTTTTTAAGCTTTTATATGCACAAATTGTATAAGTCACATTGTACATTATATATAATGCATATATATTATAAAATGCACCTGTAAGATGTGACAGGTCCATCTTCCCACACTCATGCCCACCTTTGCTATTCTTGGACTGTTTAATTTCTGAGTAAGGTTTAAGTTCCCTTCCCTTGGTCAGCCAGGCTAAGCTGAACATCTCCTCGTCTTACATACACTTCTTGTGCACAGCCTTTATGTGCTTTGCGGAATGCTTGCTCCTAATGTGCCCTGCTTTCTCATTACTTTTCTGAAATTCTTTATGCACAGTTAGGACCCCCTGTTGTGAAGATTTTAACATTGTTGTCTTTTGACCTTAAACATCTTTTTTTTTTTTGCTTTTTGAAATCTTATATTTTTCTGTAGTCAAATTTGTGTGTGAATCACATCATGAAAGATTTTCCCCATACTGAGAATAAGAACACAGTTTTCTATTTCACCTCAACCTGTTCCCCAATACCTCTATGGTCAAATACATAGAATATAAAATTTGCCATCTGAAGCATTTATATGTGCAGTCATTGATTTTATATAGTGTATCTTATAATGTGTGTGAATGTGTGCAGTTCTCTTTGAGCGAGCTTATGTTTGCTGCTGCTTCTTCTTCTCATCCTCATCCTCCTCGTCCTCCTCATCCTCCTCGTCCTCCTCCTCATCATCATCATTTGAGACAGTGTTTCAATATGTAGTCCTGGTTAGCCTGGGACTCTCTATGTACTCTAGGTTGGAACTCACTGAGATCCCCCAGCCTCTGTCACCAGAGCTCTGGAATTAAAGGTGTACACTGCCACACTGCATGCTTCTCAACATTATTCATTGGGGATTTTCATAAGTGTAAATATGATTGTCTTGATTAACATTCCATTTCGTTTCCTAACCACTTGCACTTATTCTTTAATAAATGTTTATGCATACCCTTTCTCTAGTGCAGCCATCTCTTATTTGACTGGAAAGCACACTTTATATGTTAAGGCGTTAGAAACCCTTTTTTGCTAATTTTGCTGTAAATGTCTTCTGCCAGGTCTGTCTCTCAGGATTGATTTTCATAGTTTTCTTCTGTTATACCAAGGCTTTAAATTTTCTCTAGTCTCTTTTCTTATGGTTTCTGAATTGGTTGTGCCCAGAAAGACCTCCCCCATGCTAAGGTCATGGGATTGCCACTGACTCTTCCTTTCATCTTCAATATTCATTAATCTATAATTTGTGTTGGTGTACTCAACTACACTTTTATTTTTCCTCAAAGGGTTATGCAACAACCTCTGTATTGAAGACTATTTATATTATTTGAAAAGTTACCTTCATTGTAGCATGGGCCAGCATCCTTCTTAGTTTTATTCTGAGATTGCTTCCTTGTAAACCCCAGTCTTGGAGGAATGCAAGTGCCCATGCCTGCCCCTTCTTTTCACTTGCTGATGACAGTTACGAGTGAAATTCAGTTCTACTGGTTGATGTTCTCCAAATCCATGTGTGGCCTCAGCTGGACTTTGCACTTGGCCCTGTAGCTCCCAGTTTCGTAATAGCGATTTCAATCATCTCGCCCGCCACCTGCAGATAACTCACTGTCTACATGAAGCAAATATAGAAATTCTATTGGAACTTTCTCAATTTCTACCCACCTACCAGCCTTCCCTTCCCAAAGAGCAGGAATCGCCAAGGCTGAGTGCTTGCCTGCACCAGGCACTGTTTACGCCACTTTGCATGTGGTTCATCCTCACGATACCCCTGCACAGTGGACTCTAATTTTATCCTCAGATAGCAGGCGATCTGCCTCAAGTTTTCAGAGTGCTAAAGCCCTGAAAGCTGAATTCTGACTCCTGGTGGTGTCTTTGGACCCCAACTTGCTGAGTCCGTCTGTGTTACTCTTCGCAGCCTTGCTTCTTTTAAATAACTTGTTTAACCTTCTCAAATGCGATAGTAAAATCATTCATTTCTTCACTGAGTCAACTGTTCTTCAAATACTGGAGCCTCTTCCATGTGTTAGAATGATTTTAGGACGTAGTAGGGAGTAAAATCAGATACGATCCATGTCTTCCTAAAGCTGAAACGGAAGTCTATTGGGGCCA
Source organism: Rattus norvegicus (assembly GCF_021556685.1). Taxonomy (NCBI): domain Eukaryota; kingdom Metazoa; phylum Chordata; class Mammalia; order Rodentia; family Muridae; genus Rattus; species Rattus norvegicus. Next base: position 148,526,164 of record NC_141534.1, read on the forward strand.
ACAGAAATTAACCAAAGCATCACACAGAAACACATGCCATACCAAAGAGAGAATCCTAACTCCATGGGGTGGATCATAAAGGCTTGAGACTAGGGCTGAGGGGGTTAGGAGAGAGCCCTCTTGAGAGAGCAAACGATGAGCGAGTGGGCTGAGACTCCAGCCTAGGCGTGAGGTTCTCAAGGCACGATCCGTGTGGTGAGACAAAAGTCCAGAGAGTCTCCAGGCAGATGATGGTTGACATGGACCTCTCTAGTTTCCTTTGATGCTCAATCCATTACTCTACAGGTCGTGGTCACCAAGTAAGGACCTCAGGCCTGAACAGTTAAAAGAAAGGGGTCCCAGGTTAGTTTCCCATCTGGAAGAGCTCTTGGTAGCTGCCCACGTATGATACCGAATGGCAGCATTTGACCACGACCTCCCTTGGACCTTTTAGATATCTGCACCTCTTACTAGAAGAGTCTGGATGTCGTCAGTGGATGGAGGGGGAGGAATATTAGTTTAAGAGACAAGTCTAACTTCACATGTATATGGGAGAACCCTCCTTTCTCTTGCCTCATAGTTTTCAGATTCGACTTGTTATACATGTGTGTCCAACTGGTAGCCTGTAGGTGACATGTGGCCTCGGGTGGCTGAGAATAGTTTTGACTACAGTCCAACATGAAATTACAACTTAATTAAAACAATGTGTGATTTAAAAAAAATGGTTTCCATTCTTGAGACTTTCATAGATCTCTAAAGTCAAGCATGATCATATATTTCCTCATCCTCCATCATCAAACTTTCTACAAATAAGTCCCCTCCAAAATCCCTTTATTTTTTTGATAACCCATGAAGTCAAAGTATGCAAGACATTGGACCATTACGTCTGGGTGACTTTGGCTGCAGAACAGAGGCTAGGATACAGCTGAAGAGGAGCTTTGAGGAGGAGCAGCTCTGTGGGGTCCTAGCCTTTTGGTTGTTACCCCTGGGATAAAATACCCGACAAGCGAGGAATGATTTATGTTGGACTGAAGTTTGAAGGTGCCCAGGGCTGGGTACTCTGCTGTGAGAGAAGCTATGGAAATAGCTTCGGTGTTGCTCATTCGATTTTCCACGAAACGAGGAAGCAGACGGAGAGAGAAGGAAACAGGGCCAGGTTAGAAACCTCAAGGCCCACCCACTAGTGACCCACTTCCTCCAAGTGGGCCCCACCTTCCAGAGGTTTTACACGTTTCTAAAAGAGACCAATTGTCTAAATGTGGAAGAATAGTGGGGGGATAGTGCAAAACACACCTGACCCCTGCATATATGTTGTTGCGCCCACCAGCCTAGGACCGCAGGGAGGAAGGGACTCTGGGGACCACAGACGGTCTGGGTGACTGGTTGAGGATATCTCCTGAAAGCTCTAATCAAAGTGCTCTGTCTCTGCCCTGCTGCAGAAGCAACTCCACCCCAGAAGAACTTTCTGGAGCAGCCCCAGGAGCCCCACACTGGCTCTAGTTTGCAAGTGTGAAGCACAAAGTTGACTGAAGTTATCTGGACACCTCCCCTGCAGTGACTGCCTGGGCCTCTGATAACCCCAGGCTTTCCAAGGACCCCTGGAATTCTTTCTTGTCAGGAAAACACACCCCTGGAGGACCTATGGGCCTGATGTTTCTGGAACGGTACCAAGCACACTCAGGCTCAACTTCAGGTTCAAGATTCAGCTCCTTCTCGCAGCCAGAGAAGCTAAAAGAACCAGGAGAGATAATCTAAGTGGGCAGTCGTGTCTTGGCTTATCTTTATTTATTTTAAAAAGACTTATCTTGGATACTGGAACTTAAATTTTTAAAGTCTGCTGTGAGGCTCTGGCTTGGACTCTGGTGTGCAAAATACATGTGGGGGCAGGCTGTGGTACCAGGGTGGGAAGTCATCTGATGGGGTGTGAGGGAAAGGTGACTGTGGGTCTCCTGAGACTTTCGTTGTTTATGGCCGGGATTCTGTGTGGCAGGAGGGGGCTGCTGCTCAAAAGGCTGAACTTAAAAGCAATCAGGGTGTTGGAAAAATAAGTGTCTTGTTAAAGAGTCAGGTAGCACAGGCTAACACCATCATGCCTCTGCTTCCTTCTGACTGCTCCCTGGGCACCGTTCAGTCCTTTAGGTGGGATGTATTAGGAGGGGCCATTTCTACTTCTGACTATCTATTTCAGCTTCCTAATTTAGAGTTAAATTCATAATGCGTTTGCTCCAGGGTCAACTTTATCCAGTGTGTTTACTTTGCAAAAAAGAGTGGAGAGGATTTGGAGGTGTGCGGTAACCCAGAGAAAGTTACCCTTTCTGTTTAATCTCTGCTCAGGGTCAAGGAATAGAAAGCCCAACTCAGAATACCTCAGATAATGAGGAGATTTATTGACTCTTAGGACTTGAAGACCAGAAGCCGGGTGACCTTCACAGCTGCTTTGATTTGGTGGCTCAGTGAGCAAGCGATGAACAGTAGTCTTAGATTCTCCCCTGACTCTATTCTCTCTGGAAACATGGCCCCAAGCAGCAAACTTGATCTCTCCTGGTATAGCAAAATGGCTGCCTTCACATATCCCAACCAGGCCCTCTGAAGGATGAATGAGATCTCTTTCAAGAGGGTTAGTACAAAGGAGGGAAAACATTTGCATTTTTCAGAAGGCTCTCACTTTGTGTCTCAGATAATGGATTGAGTTACATGCCCAAGGAGAATGAATGCTACAGGTTGGCTGGGTCAGTCAATCAGGGTGGGGGTCCTGGTTGTCTTGGACAAAAAGACTCCACACTTAGAATTCAAGCCCATGTGGCTGCTGTACAGATGAGAGTGGGGAGGAGTGGGCAGGGAGAGCAGTACCATCCTCACTCTCCAGGGCATCCCCAGCAGGTGGTCACTCAGTTTTCAGTCTATTGGGAAGACAGATAGGGTCAAGGCACAGCATTGGACCCTTACATAGGAGCTCCCAACACAGATTCTGTTCCCATCTCCAGTGCCTCCTGCAGCAAGGGCAGTTGTTCCACTGAGCACAGGAGGGCAGAGAAATGAGTTTTTAGAGATCAGGGAGACATTGACTATCCTTTCTGATGTGTTTTCTCAGGGCTCACATCAAAAAGCCTAAGCTACTCTTAGGTCAGTGGCTACCAGGAGCTGGATATTAATAAAATCCCCAGAGGGGAAGGAGAAGACCTTTAAAATAATTGTTTTCAGACATCTGTGGTTACAGCCTGGTTGTCCATCTTGCCCATGACATGTCTTGTTCATAGTCATGTGTTTTGGTTAATTTGATTGTCAACTCGACACTACCTAGAGCCACCTGGGAAGAGAGGCTCAGTGAGGGACCGTCAAGGTCGGGTTGGCCCATGGGCATGTCTCCGAGGGACCGTTGTGATTGCTCTCATTGATGTCTAAAGTGGGTAGCTCCCTGATTTGGAGCCTGGACTATGTAAGAGTAGAGAAAGTTAGCTGAGCACTAAGCATACAGATACTCACTCTGTCTGCCATTGACTCTGGCTGTGATCTGACAAGCTACTTCAGGCTCCTGCTGCCACCGAGACTTATCCACAACGAGGGACTAGAATCTGGAAGTGTAAGCTAAAATAAAACCCTTCTCCCCGTGTAAGCAGGGTGCTATGATTGGAGGGGGCTCTTCTCCCACAGCCACAGCGAGGTTAGCACTTATGGGACTGGGTATTCTTAAAGACTACGAATGACCTGCTGGAGGGCCGGCTCTCACCCGGCTTGTCCTGTGTCATATGAGTAAAAGTCCTTGAGTCACCACAAATATTTGACTTGGTTGCCTGCTGCCTTACCCCATTGGCCAATCAAAGAATACCTCTCAGCCATCTGAAAACAAGGATCAGTTGGGTGGGGGGAAGTGGCTCCAGGCAAGTGCATAGTGTATTTGAAACCCTGGTTTAATCCTAAGCACCACCAGAAGGAAAAAAAAAATGGAACAAAGTAATGATAGCTGCAAACTGGTATGCTAGCCTTCACTCCTGCTCTTCTGCTGATCCATTAGAAGTACAGCCTTCTTTGGTAACCGTGGTAACTGCTAAGCAGGAAACCCCTGGTTTGGGGGGGGGCACTGTTTATGACTTTGACCTCCACCATCCAGCAAGTGCAACCAACAGAGGCTCCAGAATTGTGACAGAACAATTGAAGGAAAGAAGAAAGCAGGGGTGAGGTGGGGGTGGGGAGACGGGGTTGGGGGTGAGGGGGTTTTCTGATCCCATTTCTTCACTTAGAGAGGCTACTTCTAAGTTTGTCATTTAACATGATTTCGACTTTTAAAATGGGCGCTCTTAGACCTGGATATCCTAGCACTGGGGAAGTTGAGACAGGAGGATTTTCAGCCTGGGCCATTTATCCAGATTCCGTCTCAAAACAAACAAGGGTTGGGGAGCCTGCTAGTCTTCAATGTGCTTGGAGCACAGACAGCAAACTCGAGGACCTGTGTTCTGCCTTTAATGCTCAGCTCAAAAAGCCTGGTATGATGGTGCTCATTGAGAATCCCAGCCCTGGGTGAGAGGAGACAGGCAGGCCCTTGGGGCTTGCTGGGCAGCCAGTCTAGCCCAATCCGAGAGCCTTAGACCAGTAAAGAAACAAGTGGATGTTTCTCGAGGAAGGGGTTGACCTTTGGCCTCAACCGCAGTCCCCCTCCTCCCCAACACATTCCCTTTATTCAAACAACAACAAAAACATTCACCCAACTTGGAAACGCTTTAAATTGTTGAAGAGTGCTTTTCATCGAAGTCAGTGGAGACTGGCGGGGTAAAGGAAGAGCACCTGGCCCTCCTCTCCTGCTTTTCTCTCACAATCCATAAAGATTTGCAAATAGAAAAGACAATCGGTTGCCAGCTACAGGAACAGGATGGGAAGGGAGCGGGAGCGTGTCAGAGCCTGGGATGGGAGGACCGGTTTTAAGCACAGCTCTGATGGGCTGGATTAGCAGCTAATTCCTCTGGGCCTCTTGGTGTAAAACAACACTGACTAAGTGAGAAGCAGGCTTGGCATCCCTGCTGGCTCCCACCCTAGACTTTGCCGCAGGATTGACAGTGCATCCCGTCCATCCCTGCCAAAGATCATGGAGGCACGGAGGCGGTGGGAAGACAGCCCTGTGCTGCAGGCCTTGCCAGGGCCTGGATAGAGGAGACAGCTCACCTCTCTCTCTGCAACTTTCCTGAGGAAGTTGCACGTACAGGCTGGATTTAATCCCAGAAATTTCTGCTTTTCTACCCTCGAGTTTTGAAACAATATTATATTTGTGGGGGCAGCAGGTAGTCTATCTCCAGTAGTGCCAGACGGAGCCTCTGTACCACTGGAGGAAGGAGACAGGGCTGCCCAGGACCCCCACATAGGAAACACCCCTCCCTCCATCTCCTGTGCTGCAGCTAGCACTCGCAGGGCTCAAGCGAGTCCCCCTGGGAACCCGCCACTCCATCCAGTAGACTGCTTACTAAAGGATGCCAGAAAACAGGCGGGACACGTGACTGAAGATGCGGGCAGAAGGCTTCCTCTGAGAGTCATCAGCTGGAGACTTTAAACACGCAGGGTTCAGACAAAGCCCTCTCCACCCCTGGTTTTATTTCAGCTCCTACTGCTGGATCAGACACCTGCTGTCACACAACAGGTGATCTGATGAGAGTAGCCAATATAAACAGTTCCATGGGGGCTGTGTTGAACAGTTATTAAAGGGAAAGCAACCCTTTTCTCTGTAACAGGGGGAAAAACAAAAAACAAACCAAACCAAAAACAAACTACGAACTAGGTAGAGTGCTGTGCTTGAGAAAGTCCAGTTTCAGACCTGTGGAACTGACCCCTCCCCACCCCCACAGCCAGTCAGTGAGTAGGCTGAGGTATTAGAGGCTGCGTTTGTACCGTTTGCACTGTGGGTAGCCAGGACTGAGTAGGCTTAGAGGGAACTTCATGAAGAAAGTAGCATTTCTCTTCCCATCTCTAGCACCAAGATGGACAGCTGACATCGTAGGAGATACACACAGGAAGTGTAAGGGGTGGGCCGGCGAGAGAGTCAGTTACTTTATACATTAACAGTTAAAGTAACTGGCTTTCTTGCTGCCCCCACTGGTCTCTCTACTGGTATATGTAATCACACGTGTGTGTGTGTGTGTGTGTGTGTGTGTGTGTGTGTGTGTGTGTGTGTGTGTGTAACATGTATATTTTGTTTTAAATACAAAGGACATGGTGTTAGGGGCAGGCTTGCTATTCAGAAACAAAAAGCTTTTCATCATGAATTGATTAAAGGTAAGCCATGGTCTTAACCTAGATCCATTGAGACCGAACAGCTGGAGAAATCCCACTTTGGAAAATGATTGCCAAATGTTGCAGAGCCTCCCTGACCATGGTGGTTCTCCAGTTTGGTCGGAATTCTTCAGTGCTTGGGACAGATGGATGATGTTTGGGAAATCGCTTTGCTTCACTGAACACTGAAGACCCTGGGACTCCTGCATGATTACTACCCAAGCCGCCGCTAATGAACACTTCCAAATTGTGACTCATCCTCCAGGCTGACTCTTCACAACCTCTGCTTAGCTGTACCCGGTCGGATCACCCCTTCTGTCATCTGACTTGCAGACGGGTGCCTGATCTCCTTTGATATACTGTACATGACATGCTAACAAACCCTTCTCTTTAATCAGAGGAATCAGACATATGCCACCGTCTCTTCGGGTGGGGCGAGCCTGGAGCAGATGTGTTCCTGCAGGTCAGATGGGATGAGGGGATTTGGCGCATACACTTGGCATAATCTTGAAAATCAACCCTAGGATCTAATTTTAAAATAAAACCTCATATTTTTCACGTGGTAGAGACTCTGTAGCCAGCAGCCTTTAACAGGAAGAAAACAAAGGTCTTGGGATAACTTCTCACAAATTCACTTAGGAGTCCCGTCTTCATGTTCTGAAATTCTTAAGCTGGAGAAGGAGTCTCATCCTTCCAGATGCCCAAGGAAGACAAAGGCTATCAGGAGGCTTCGAGGGGAAAGATATCTCAAAGTTCAATTCCTGGGACCCATATGGTAGGAGAGAACCAATTCTGCCAGTTGCCTCTGACCTCTGAGTATTATAAAACAGAGACACATTCTCTCTCTCTCTCTCTCTCTCTCTCTCTCTCTCTCTCTCTCTCTCCTCTCTCTCTCTCCTCTCTCTCTCAGATTAAAGCTTCTTCATAGAGAAAGACAATGATACAACTGACCCCCAACACCTCCACATAATTTTAAAGTTGCTGTACCAGCTGCACCAGCCACAGTGGGATGGAAACCAGCCGGCTGCCTTCTCTAACAACTCTGCAGGACTGTTTTCTTTCAAGAAGGGAGAGGCCTCAGACAGGGTCTGGCATGATGGATGTGCTCAAGAAATGCTGGGGAGAGCTGCACATGCTGAGCCAGGGGAGGGCCTGGAGATCTGGGAAGGCCTCCCTTGCAAGCCAGGGCTACCTGAGATGTCTGACACACCCACCCATTTCTTCCATCAAGATCCAGTGGCCCAGAAAGGGCAGCGAGGTGGTCCACTATACTTCCTGCTTGCTCCGGGACGCCTACCACTGCTTTCTGTTCAGTCCAGATGCTCTGATCTGCTCTGGACTTTCCCTGCTCTGCCTACCCTGGAAGATGGCACCTGTCTCCTCCCAGCCTTTCAGTGCCAGTTCTAGGAAGGAAGAGATCAATTAACCTCTTCTAGAAATTTTCTTCCTTCCCCATAAAACAGGCTCCTCACCTTCATCTGTCTTTTGTTTTCTCAGAAGAGATGGGAATCTTTAGATTTATATAGACTCGAATCCCAGCTTTGCTACTTTTTGTCTAGGGACCTTGAGAAAGCCAGACTGTCTCTCTTGGGCCTCTTTGGTGACTTTGCTACTTAATGTGTATTAAGCTTCCACCTTGGGACATGTCCTGGGAGGTTGTCACTGTCAATAAGGCAGCCTCTCCACTGCTGTGGATTTATAATGTAGCAGGGTAGGTAGAAATAACAGTGTGAGTTGAACGAAGGCAACCATAGGGTTAGTAGAGAATACAAGAGAGAGGAGGAGAGCCATCGCCCACTTTCCTGAAGGAGATGTCTGTGAGAGTGACCACTGAGGGACCAGGAAGTGTTAGTGGATGAAGGCTGCTGACAGAGACCATGGGGAACACAGGGACCTGCACATCTATATTTAAGGCTATAGCTTGGAATTAAGGAAGAGTAAGGGATGGAGGTGAAGTCGTGGGGCAACTAGGAGCCTGACCAGGAAGCTCATAAGCTCTGACACAAGGAATTTAAGACCTGAAGATCCTGAAGGAAATGAGAGGTCTTGAACATCCCCCTGCCTCATATCTCATCCATCTTCTTACCTGGGAGTTGTGGGGGTGGGGTTGAGGTGAGAATGTAGCCACTTACATTCTATTGCTAATTACGTTTCCCCCAAAACTGTTTGCATGAGAAATCAGTCTGTGCTTAGCTTCTGGGAACCTGCCCCCAGCTGGTTCTGATAGGTAAATAAAGATGCCAACAGCCAATAGCTGGAGAGGGCAGACAGAGGTGGGATTTTATGATTCCTGGGCTTGGGACTTGGAGGAGGAGGAAGGAGGATTGTTGTAAAATTATAAAAAAATGCTGTCTTTTATCCCGCACTAGATCCTGGCACTGTAGTGCACCAAGATATCTGGTGGATATCTTCATCTCAGTCAGCAAAGCATCTCACCCCCTTTGCTCCATCCCCTATCACACTGCGGATAGCCACTCTCTGAGCCTGGCAATAATCTCTCTACCAATCTCGTTCCCAAGGCAGGTTGCCGCCATGCCAGACATACACATCCCAATTTCGTGGCGGGCTAGCGTGTCTAAGCCACTACATACTCTTGAACTTAAATTGCCACATGAAAGAACACACAACACAATAACCTCCGATCCAATTGGTCATATATAACTTGCTCATCTAGACATACAAAGCCCTGTACACATCCCTCCCTTAAGAATTTTCATAACAACCTGTAAATGTGCAGAAAGGAATCTTAATATCTGCCTCTATGTTCTCTCTGTTGTTTCTCCCTTTCCTCCAGTCTCCTCTCTAAAACTTTTCTCCTGCTCATCCTTCCTTCTCATCCAATGACAGGCCTTGTTCTATCCTATACCTGCCTTCACCTGTATAATGACATCACTCCCCCCCCCCCCCCCCCATGCCCAGAGAGGCGGAGCAGAGGCGAGACACCGTGTTTGATAAGAGTGGAGGACAGAGAGCATAGCTGTCATGTGAAGGAGCCAGGAGAGCACGGCCCAGAGGGCTGCCCAACTGGGTCTAGGGCAGCCAAGTTAGAACATAGAATTAGTAAGTAATAGCTTGTGATTAACTGCATGGAGGTTAGCCAGTGGCCTAGCCATTGTGTGTTTAAGGGATATTAAAATATAAAGGCTGCGTGTGTATGTATCTTCCATTCAGGAACATAAACCATTGGATCAGGTATCGAAACTGCCATGGAGTATTTATTATTATTTAATTCTACATGGGGGTGTGGTTCTAAGTTCTAAAGTTTCTCTCCTTCCCGAGCCTCCTGCCATCTCCCTCCTTTGGGATCCAAACCCTAGTTTGTTTGAGCATGGAAGAGGTGACACTGGCCTCAACTAAAGCCATAGCCTTGGGTGGAGAGAAAATGAAGCCACCTGAGTACCAAAAAGACAGACTCTTCCCGCATGGAGCTGGGCGCTTCTGACTCAGAGCTGAGTGACACACTGCCCCCACTCTCAAGGAAACATCATCTTCTGGTGGGAAGAAAATGAACCCAGTAAGTCTGAATTCCTAACAGGAGGAGGAGAGAGCCTAATGAATCTCTTCTCCAGGGAAGGTGAGCTTGGACACGAACCCTGAGGGTGAATGATAGACAACTGTGCTTAATGGGGAAGTGGGACCCATCTGGGCAGGAGACACTGGGGGTGAAGAGTGGTGGGGCATGAGCAGCTGACAGAAGTTGGGTTCCCGTGGAGGAAGGTGAAGGGCTTTCTGAGGGAGGGATGGGCTGGAGAGGAGGAAAGAAGAAGATGGCAAATGGAAGGAATTCATCTTTATCCAAACATCGAGAAACTGAACGCGTGTTAAAGCACGTGGTGTGGTGGCCATAGGTTTTGTGTTTTGACAGGTGTGTGTTGCTTCTGTGTGGGGACTGGTCTTCTTCAACGGATGGAGGTCAATGGTGCATGAACTGAAGTTTCCAGAGGCAGAATTATTTGAGCTGTGGCCTGGCAAGCAAGATTGGGACCCACAGTAAGTGTCATGGAGTTTCGGTAGAAGAAATAGAAAGAGAGGCAGTCAATTCAGAGAGGCCTATGTTACAGGCAAATTAGCTGCTGGGCATGTAATAGCTCTCTGTGTGCCTGCCTGCCTGCCTGCCTGCCTGCCTGCCTGCCTGCCTGTCTATGTCTCGATGTCTCTTTCTGGCACTGAGATTGAACGTAGGACCTTACACACTCGTAGGCAAGGGCTCTACAACTGAGCTCCACTCCCAATCCCTTTTAAATGTTTTGATTTAGAGATGGGGTCTGGCTAATATGATTAAGCTGTCCTTGAACTGGGTCTGAAGCCCAGGTGGGTCTTGAACTTGTGATCCTCCTGCCTCATCCTTCCTGGAGGAGGATGCTCATGCTTCCTATCCTGGAGCTGTGATACAGGCCTGTAATCCTAGGCCTGACTTTACACTTTTTTATTTCTAATTTCTAAGCAAAGTTGAGTGGCCCAGCACTTGCTACCCAAAAGCATTTCCAGATCACAAAGTGACCATTCGCTGGTAAGTGCGGACCCTCCAGGCATTACCAACACAGAAAATGCGTCTGAACCTAAGAAGTATCCTCCTGATTTCAGAAAGAAAACCCAAGCTGGATATGCTGGCGCATTCTTGTAATCTCAGCATTTAGGAGGCTGGGCAGGAGGCTTGTAACAAGATCCGTATACAGGAATTAATGTATATATTAATGTACGGAGACTAAAACAACAGAACCATTCAGAACGGAAGGTGGGGACAGAGAAGGAGGTGCACCATTCCTCCTACTTGCAACAGTCTCCTGCTACTCTTCAGTCCCACGGCAGCCACGGCAGCCACGGCAGCCATCTTGTTGGCATCCCCAGATTCACGCTGCATAGAACTGAATACAAACACTCCACGCTCAATTATCTTGTTTGTAGACAAGGTGACATCTGAAGCTTTGGAATGGGGTGGGGGGAATCCAACCACACTGGTGCAAAAGCCACATACTCTTTCCAGAAGACCACAGTCAATAGTGGGAAGTGCCTGCTGGCAGGAAGCTATTAAGTTCCCCAGACCATTAGACACAGCAGACGCGACCTGAGCAAACATCTCTGAGTCAAAATAGGGATGGATAATGGAATGAGGATCAATGAGGCGCTGTAATGAGGCACCGTAATGTACAGATACAGAGGCAGGCAGATGTTCCCAGAGGCAGCAGGACCGATGCGCGAACGGCTTACACCTCGCTCCGGATTATGTAAAAGCTTTGAATGGAGAGCTAGTAGATGGTCTATGAGGCATAGCAGTTACAAAAGACTGAAATCTTTCGTACAGTTCCATGTTAAACATAGTCCTTGACCAGACACAGTTTTGCCCTGATGGGGCATCCGACGATAGAGACTTTTGATTGTTAACGCTGGCAGGGGGTAGTGGAGATTCTGGCATCCAGCAGGTAGAAGACAGGGAGGCTGGGAAACATCCTCCAAACAGCACACTCTTTTCACTCCCTGCGGCCACAGAGGATTATCTAGCCCCAAAATGTCAATAGAGCCAGGATTGAGGAATGCTGGTATAAAAGAAAAAAAAAAACTGCATGAAAGTTTTTTTTTTTTTTGACAAGACTTCACAACTCTTTAAAATAGGATGTGTAGCCTGCAGCATGAGGTAGGACCTGCTGAGGAGGGGAGTGGGAAGCTGGTCTCCTGCTGGAAAACTTACCTTCAAGGCAAAGCAAGAGGAAGAGATTGGCTTGGCAATCTCACGCAGGCCTGCAGCCCTTAGAGCTGAATTACGTAGTTCATTCCAATCGCACTTCTTTTTTGCTAGCTGACTCTGATAAAATCAATTTGTTTTGAGCATCTTGACTGCACAGCAAGGGAGAGAGAAACTGTATTAATAAAACATACAGAACAGTCAGTCCTGGGGGTGGCTGCAAACCTCTTGGATCAGAGGCAGACAACAGGGCTTGCCCGCGTCTGAGATGCTTTGTCAGGCTCAGGAGGCCAGGCTAGACTTGCGACAAGTCCACTCTAACCAACTCATGTCAGGGATCTACCTGCGAGGTCAACTTTTCTCTGTATTTTTTCCTTTGCCACTGGGGAGGAAGTGCAGCTGTGTGCAGGTCTGAAAGCTACCCCATGCTTGAGAAGAGCAGGGAATCTTGCTTCGGTTTTTAGGTGTTCATGAATAAGTTGTCCTGATGCCTTTGCATTCTATTTAAGGGGCTTACCTACTCCTTTCCCTACTTAATGTAGATGCATCTGTCTATTCTCACACCTCAGCCTGGACTGAGCCTCTCTTGAGATCCAGTGACAGCAGCTATCTGTCACTACCATCTGTTCTTCTCCTTCCTTGGCCCTTTTCTTTCTGTTTATCAACAAACCTAGAACCATGGCCCTAAAGGGTGAATGCAAGAAATTCATCCTTTCTGCACAAGTCAGTGGTGTTTCCTGAAGCTGTCCAGTATAGGGTATCATACTATATTATGGAAGTAGTAAAAAGATTAAATGAACATTTTGGGGAAACTGGAAACTCAGTTAAGAATATCTACTACACTCACAAAGGACCTGAGTTCATTTGCCAGTGCCTACCTTAGGCTGCTCACAACTCCAGATACTGGAGATTTGGTGTCTCTGGCCTGTATTCAAGTACACATACCCCAACCCCAACAAATATATACATAAGTAAAATTAATAAAAAGAAATCTTTTTAAAAAGATTAATTGGTTTAATATCTATAAAGCTTAAAACATTGCTCTTAGCATGTGAGTGGCTAATACACACTTAGTTACTATTATTTAAATTGCTTCAACAAGCTCATATTTTTAGATCCCTGAGTCACATGTCTGGACTGGAGTTATAATCCTGAAGGTTTTGCCTGAGATTATTCCTGATTGCTTTTCTGTTCAGAGGATATCTTAGCTAGTTACAAAACCCGCTAGTGACATTTGATTTTCCTTGTGCTTTTGTAGACATTTCTCTCAAAGTGCTGCTGTGGAGAAAGCTGAGCCCATCTGACCCCTTGCCCTAGTCTACATATATAATCAGTCTGTGCCTTAGGAGTCTCACAAGAACCTCTCCGTATAGTCTAAGTTTACTCTCTTCACCAGGAAGTACCATGCCATTGGTCTTTCTGTGTCATTTCTTTTAGAGTGATTTTAAAGACATTTTCTTTAATATCTTGATTTTTTTTTACCTCTTCTTTAGAACAGTGAATTAGTTTTTTTTAACTTCCTCTCCTTTCCATATCCATGTTTCTTTGATAATCTCAGTCCCATTTTTCCCTACTTAATTTTGAACGATTTCTCTATACTCATCCTTATGAAGCTGAGTGTGTTTTCAGCTCTGCTTCATATGGTTCTGTGCTGTTCCTGTCTTTTATTTCATCTGTCTTTTAAGGTCAACACTAGCTTCTCTGCCACAATTGTCTCAATCACCCCTTCAACCCTCTCTATCTCTTGCACCTCTTTTGAGTCTCTCTCCTTTGGGGCAAATGATATCTTATCTGGTGACCAAGTTAGAGCTCTTTTTGCTGTGATGAAACAACAGGACCAAAACCAGGTTGGGGTGGAAAGGGTTCATTCTACGTCCACTTCCACATCTTTGTTCATCATCAAAGATGTCAGGACAGGAACTCAAGCAGGGCAGGACCCTGGAGGAGGCAGGAGCAGAGGTCATGGAGGAGGGCTGCTTACTGGCTTGCTCAGCCTGCTTTCTTATTAGAACCCAAAACCACCAGCCCACAATGGGCTGGACCCTCCCCTGTCAAACACTAATTAAGAAAATACTCTACAGGCTGGCCTACAGCATGATCTTATGGAGGCATTCTCTCCTTGTAAATGGCTTTAGTTTGTGTCGAGTTGACATAAAGCTATTTAGTCCACTGGGTAATTTTATTGAGATAATGAAGGACTATTCATGTAAACTCTTGTAAATTCTTGACTTTTCTCTTGGAATCTCTTGTAATTTACTTTACCATTTTGTTTGTTTGCTTGTTTTTGAGGCAGGGGTCTCACATCATGTCCCAGCCTGGCCTGGAACTCACTCTGTAGCTTAGGTTGGCTTCAAACTTGTGCAACTCAAATTTTTGGAATGACATTTATTTATGCATGCATGTGAGGGGTGCACCTGCCGTGATACCCATGTGGAAGTCAGAGGACAGCTTGTAGAATAAGAGTCCCACAGTCGAATCTTTGCCATTGAGCCCTCTCACCAGCTCTTAGTCTTTCAGTGCAAAGGCATAATTTGTGCTTCGTCTTCACTGAATGGGGTTGTCCATGAAGCAGAGCAGGACAGCTGGAGTCTCCAGTGTTCTTAGTTACTTGCTTCTTTGGTTATCTTCCTCTTGCTCCAGAGCCCATTCTCCTCTTTGTAGTCACTCACAGATGAGTCCTACTACCCCTCTACGGTGATCCGACCACCGGTGCAATCCCTCTTTCTGCTCTGAATGCTTCTGGAATCTCCTCTCTGCTGGCTAAGCTGTCAAATTAAGGAGTAGGAGTGATGCATGACCTTGAACTCTGCCCTTGTGGAATTTCCATAGCAATGACCTGCACTGACTTTGGGGGAAAGTTTGGAACTGGGACATTATAGTGAATCTGACATCCAGGCTCCCTTCAGGATTAAAGGAATATGTTTGCTTACTGGAATTGTCTCAAAGCCATGTTGACCATGTTGTGTTCTTTTCCTAGAGACACTCCCATGGGGTGAACATGGGGTTACAGAGAGGCAGCTCTTTGCCATCTCTTGGGACATCTCCAAAGAGCCATTCCAGCCCCAGCGTTCCCCATAGGAGACGGTGATGCTGTTTTCAGGACATTGTGGGCCAGCACCTTTCTTTGCCAGACTCCACCACCTTCTTCTCCCTTCCACCGGGTATTAATCTTTCCAGTGTCCCCAATACGGAACAATTTCCCATCTCCACCTCAGATTCTGCTTGCCGAACACTCTCATGTCTTGAGACCTGTTGGCTTTTGACATGATCACTTTCTCCATCAGATTCCACAGATATGGGAAGTTTGGACTCATTAAACCTCCCACTTTTTCTCTATCCCCCCTCTCCACACACACCTGAATCACAGGAATGAAATAAACATGTTTATATCCAACAAAAACATGGTCAAAAGAGCAAATTTTCTTTTTTTTTTTTTTTTCCGGAGCTGGGGACCGAACCCAGGGCCTTGCGCTCACTAGGCAAGCGCTCTACTGCTGAGCTAAATCCCCAACCCTAGAGCAAATTTTCAAAACTTTCAGTTTTTATATAATTTAAAAATTTCAGAAAGGTTACTAAAAGAAGTATAAATAACTTGTGTGAACGCATACACAGCTCATATTTTATTTATAATCCCTACTTTGTTTTATTTATTTTGTTGTGGTGGTAGTGGTGGTTGGAAGCATTTTGGAATAAGGGGTGAACATTAGTCTCCTGATCTTGAAGTGCTTTGATGTTTTCTGTATAATACTCAGGATGCAAAGTTTCACATCAATAGAGTAACACGTGTCAGCCCGAGGTCCATGTTCAATACTGACATTTGCCCATACGGTCCTTCGTTGCTCTTGGCTTCTGGCCCCCAAATGCAACCCAGAGTCATTCTTTGTGTTTAGTCTTCGGGAATTGTCATCTCTTTCATCCACAGCGGTTCTTCAGTGTTGTTACCTTCCTTGTCTGTGGCGTTTTTCAAGGGCTTAAGGCAATTATTTCATAGAAAGTCCCTTATCTGAGTTTGTTTCCTCACCATTGGACTGAGAATTCTCATTTGGGGCAGACAAACCACAGCAGAGGCCTTGTTTTGTTTGTATATTGCTTAAGGAGGAATAGGACATCATTTTTGCCTATACTGTGATCATTTGATCATTGGGATACAATGGTTTCTACTGGGTCTCTTCTCTCTAACCTTCCTGTTTCTCTTTTTAATTATTAAGTAATATAAGGGATACTTCATGTTGTGCTTCACATATGAGACACGTGTTGTATCCTGTTTCTTATTGAACTCTTATGTGGTAATCAGGTCCACTAACATTTTGAAAATGCTATGGTTTCTTCTACATTTATTAGTTGTCTTATGTGTGTCTGTATGTATTTATTTATTCAGTTGGAATGGACTTACAAATTCTCTCCAGCCTATAATACAAAAAATGCC